>NC_044011.1:34567540-34867540 GCF_900496995.4 Aquila chrysaetos chrysaetos
CTGTACCCACGTCTGTTAAAGCATAAAGTTGGCAATTTGCTCAGTAATGCGCAGTACCACTGTTTTGACAGAGAGGTGTGTTGGCAAGATGTGGTTGTCAGAAGGAGCGTTATCACTGAACTCCCAAATTCTTGGGGTCTTGATTGACTCTATATATTGGCACAACTTGTATGGCAGGGCAGGGACTTTGTGGAGTTTCATTTCAATTTTATGCACAGGGGATGTCAGGAGAGTATGATAGCTGTGTGTGGTGAAGGAGAAGGAATCAAACCTGAGCCCCTGCGTTCGGTGGGAGCATTCGTAGCATCTTGCAGGGGTGCTGGGCTGCCCAGCCTCACCATTTCCCATGGTTTCTTGGAATAAATTGCATTTTTCCCCAAGGCTCCTCAAAACGCAGCTGCCTTTTGTTTGGGCCACCCACCTACCTATGGCAAAGAGGCTCTTTGCTTTGATTTCTTTTGTTTGCCACCATAAACTTTACAGATACTGCCCCTGAACTGCATCATTTGCAATGGAGGATAGTGAAATATAAATCAAGGACTCAGCTAACATTAAGCATGTAATGTTGGTAGCTACATGGAGAGGGAAGTTGCCCCAGGTACCCTGCTAAACCCTTCTGCAAACCAGCCTCTGCCTCACCACTGAGGGGCGAATGTGACAATGGACTGCGCCATCCTTCACTGTGTAGTTTGTTCCTGTTCTTCCTTTAATCACCTGTGAAATGAGTAGGAATGCTGATATCTGAATATGTTTACAGCACAAAGTAAATCTTGTGTAGGTGGAAGAGGAGACCTGACATCCCCTGAGTTTCCAGTTATTATAGACTCGGGCAGATGCCAGGAAGGAGTTTCTTTATGACCTTAAAACCAAATGCAGTGGAAGGTAGGTGGTCACTAATTTGTCCCAAGTTTGTTGTGTGCCTTTATGAAGAGATCGGTTGGCTCAGGAAGAGCCGAAAAAAAAAAAGAAATTATAACTCTCTTCCGTGTGTGTGTGTGTTTCTCCTTCATCTTGAAGGCAGAGGTTTGTCTAGTGAGGTGCTCAGGACTGGACCTGGGGTCAGTGTACTTAACAGGGGATGAATTGGCTTAATGACCAGGTTTTATGATGAACAAACAGGACCTGCCTTCAGCAGGGCTGTCTGCAGGAAATAGTGCAGTTTTCAGTGCCATGTCCTGGCCATGCCTTCGAAAGGGTGAGCACATGTAGTTGGTGACATCCACAGTGGGCATGCAAGTTTGCTCTGGTGTCATGGTTGTGACCCTTGCAACTTTACGCAGCTTTAGTAAATCTAGCATTTAATTGCTTTCTGGGCTGGGAACCACTTGTAAACAAACCTTAGCCTCAATGGAGACTTTATAGTTAAATAAATAAATGCTGACAAAGAAAGACTGGAGACACAAAAAACCCAAACAGGAGCACAGCGCTAAACTGCCCCATAAAACCTGTGTAAAGAGATAGTGTTTTCCAGTGTTGCAACAGCAGACCTTTTGCTATTCCACAGGCTGAGTTTGCACATGTAATTACTTTCCTTTATTTCAGTTCTGGCCCAGAAACTACTGGTGGAGTGCCACTGAGCAGAGGGTTGGTGTTTTGTTTTTTTTTTCTTTAACTATCACCAGGCTTAGGCAAATTTCTCTTTTGGTGGCCGGAAAATCCATGCAGGAAGAGGGACATGTGCCACTGTGGCAAAGGGCACAGCCGGTCCTTGCTGCCGTAAAACTGGGGCTGAGCAGTAATTGCTAAGCAGAAAGCTACTCTTTAAAAGCACACAGAGTTTTGGTAAATCTCTTCTAGCTGGAAGCAGCAATGCGGTCCTTTTGCTTATGCCTAAACATCAAGTCTTTCCTGAGAATGCAAATAGAGATCAGTGTGAATTCATCAAAACAGAGTTGTTTAAATAGTCAGGTCTCCTGCTCTCATATAATCCATTCTAGTTTTAGGAATACTAATAGTTTCTTCAAATAAAAAGGCTTTGCCTCTCTCACCCTCAACTCTATCTTACTAAAAAAAAAAAAAGAAACAGTCAAACCGAAATGTATAAAAGGGCCTGTAGCTACAAGCCCTCTGCCTTGAAAGCCCTCACTGCAGCCATGGGAAATTAGGCACGCTTCTGTGGGGCAGGACTTAATTTTCTGCAGGTTATTCTCCCCGCGTAGTTTTGCACTGCTGCAAAACCTTGTGCAAGGTCCTTTTAATGTTTCAGGAGTGCACGTCCAGTAACTGCAGTGGTAACCATTGCCTCTGTCCGAAAGGGAAGTAAATGCAATTATTTAAAAGTAGCAGCCACAAATAGACTCATTAAATGAAAAATGCTAATATAGAGAGGTTTGAGCAGCTCCTGAATTTGCAGAGAACTTGTAAGACATTACTGTTGTTTCAACCCATTCTGTTAGGGGGTTTTTTGGCTATACAGGTAGACTGACACCCTTTGCCAGTTTTCATTTTCCTGCTGTTTTTCAGTAGCTCTGTGTTCACGTTGCTAGCAAATGAGTACTATCAATGGATTGATGAGTATTGTGAAGAAATAGGGAGCTTGTCTCCTTGATTTTTTTGACTGTGTTTTAGTAATAATAAGTATTTAAAAAATCTTGAAGATACAAGAACTGGGAAATTTCTATTTTTATTTTTTATGAGGATCATTTAAAAATATCCACAGGTTCATTTTTGTGTAATGCCACGTGACTTGGCATGCTTCAGATTGTAGTTAGTCACTTTTTGGTAGAATTCTCTTATGGAAAAATGTGTGCATGCCATTTTAAAATCATATTCAAACATATGGAAAAATCCTTTGTGCTTGCAAAACGCGGAAATCTGGTCAGAAATGGGCTGGCTTTATCTTAAAACCAGTCATTTTTTGTTGGAAATGTAATTGGAGCAGAGCTTGGTTTTTGGAGAGAGAAATTCATCTACTCTGGTGACATTTCCTGGTTGGGCAGACCTGTTTTGAAATTTGCAATAAAACACAAAAAAGAGGTGAAGTGACACACCTCCATTGGATTTGTTTTTCTGATAACGAAGTCAACCCTGGACTTGCCATGGGCCTGGGGTTGTCCTTTCACCAAGTTTAGAAATCTCCCAGGATTTTGGACCAATCCCAGCAGTCAAGGGAGGGTCTGGAAATATGGATATTAAATTGCAGGTTGCTGGGGATAGTGCAGATGTTGACTGGGAAAAGTCTGCAGTAGCTTCCTTGGAAGGAGGAGTAATTTTCAAGTCATTTGTATGAAGATGGCTTAAAGTCACTTGATTAAACTATATCATCAGGAGGAAAAAAATATTTTTCTCCATATAAAAGAAGAAAACCCTCCTGATCATAATCATCCAGACCTTTATGTCTTCTAATGGTAAAACATTTTGGTTATTTTCAGATACCAGCCCGGTAAGCTTATTGGTTTTCCATGTGTCAGAAGACTGTAATGACCTTTACGTAGTTCGGCCTCAAATGGATCTTCTTACAGGTCCTTATTTTTTATTCTGTTGGCAAATGCATTTTCATATATTTGTTCTGCATATCTTTTCTTTGAACTTCTTTTTTTCCTTTTTTGTCTTTTTTTTTTTTTTTTAACCTCAGAGGTAGCAATCCTACTGCTATTAGCAAGATGTCTATTATAGTGTCATTAAAAAAGCTATAGTCAGAGCATGGAATGACTCACATCATGGAGGAGTTAATAATTCACTGTAATAAAAGTATAAAGTTTTATGATAAACCACTCTCAGGGGAGTTAAATATAATCCTTAGCGGGTCACACACTGACTACAAAGCTTACATTTGTAATGGTAATTTGAATTTACTACATCGCCTTTAGTTTTTAAGCGTTTGTATGCCATTAGACCTTATAAATTGATTTATATATTCAACTCCAGTATAATTCCACATAAAGGTACAATAAATTTTATGGATTATAGATATGGCATCTAAAACAGTTTAGAAAAATAATTTTATTAAATTCACTTAAATGGCAGTGATGAACAGCGATGAGGATGCCAGGGTGTCTCAACTTCTGAGAATGGCACGAGGCAGGGAGGGAGCTGCAGGTGGTGGCAGGGACAAAGGGCGGGGACTGGGTTGTAACTTGTCACCCAACTTCTCATTAAGGGCTTCAGTGACACCAAGTGCTGATGTTTCACACAGCCACAGCTGTAATTGAGCAGGACCCGGGCTCCAAACCTCCATCTCCTAATAGCACATGTGTGAGCTCCCCATGGAGAGGCACCAGGGCCACCCTTAATACTGTGTTGGTGACGTTGCAGGTAAAGGTACAAGATTACCTGCAGGAGAGGATTCTGTTGTTTGTACCATAAACAAAACAAGTCACTGTTGTTTTTTTTTTTTTTGTTGGACGCAAACCAGCCTGCTGTGGTGCACCTTTGCCTCGGTTGGCTTCTGAAGGATGTCTTTCCTCAGTATTTTGCCTCCTCTGCACTCTTTATCAAAAATGGCTTGTGAAAAATGAAAAGATCCCCCCCCCCCGCCCCGGCTTGGATTCAGAAAACATATTCATAAAAGAAGCCAGTAAAAAAGGCCCATCTTAAACATTCTTTATAGGTATAATTTCAGCAAAGCTGACTGTGAGCAAGTAACTGTTGGTATTTTGCTTCTGACATAGCAGATCCTGCTCAGATCCCTCATCCCGTGAAAACTTCTATTTGCATTACCAAGCATGTTTAGCAGTCCCTGAAAGCAGTGCAGGATACAGCTCAAAAACACTTGATAAACTTTACCGTCTGTTTCTTAAGTGGTTTTAAATAGTCAACCAGCATTTTAATGCTGCTTTTTCTAAAGCTGGTGTAATTTCAGTGCTGATCTTCAAAACCCCTTTGTCTAATCCGGTATGTAATCTTTCCCATAACAAAACTTAAAAAGATCCTTGTACTCCCCAGTGGGCAGTTATCTTTGTATTCCCCATCGCACTCACACATTAGCAAAGCTTTATCCCATCATCGTTTTGTTTTTGAAAGCATTGAGGTAAATCTCAGGTGGCATCCTGCACTCAGTGGGTGTGTCGCTGATTAAATGACCCAGCCAGCTGGACAGGTTTATGTACAATTTACTGGAAATGTATTAAATGTGTCTCGGGAAATGATTCTTTAAAACGTTCTCACTGCCAGTGCAGTAAAGATTAAGACCTTGGCATGAAACAGAGAAAAAAATTAAATAATTTTCAGAAGCTTGATGTAAAATAATGATACTAGATGTAACTTAAAGTCACCAAAGGATGAACATTTAGGCTGAATTCCTACTCCTCCCTTGATTAATTCCCATAATAACTCAGGGGTCTCTGAAACTTGCGGGCTAAATTTGAGCCCTGGCACAAGCACACTGAGTCCTGCTTTATCCCTATCAGGCAGTTTTCTCAGACAAATGCAGGATTACATAGGCAAAAACAGGACTTGCAGGTGGGCAAGCTCTTGGGAAAATAAACACTGTTATTTTCACATAATTATTTTTGATATTCCAATTTCTCTTTTTACATTCATTGGCTTAAATATTGTGAGGGCAGCATTTGCGCTGCCTCCTGGATTTTATTTGTGCCTGAATTTCATAAGCCAGTCAAGAGGACTTTACCGTCTCCTGGCTTAACATATAGCTAGCTTTAAATGTTACTGCACACAGACTTTTTTTTTTTTTTTTATTTGTGCCTTTTGTATCCATCTGTATTTCATCGTGGTTGCCTTGTTCAGTTGCATCGGAGCACAAAGAGGCAGTGTTGCTGGAGTTTTCCTTGGCATGAAGGGGTAGGCAGAGGGGCTTGTCTCCCACGGCAATGGGGCTTGCTTGGCTTTTGCCTTTTGAAGCGCCTCCATCACTGTTGGCATAGATAAGAGTGATCAGGATAAATGCAAAAAGTGGACATATAACCCATCTGCCTGTAAACCGTGGGGTTGCAATGGGCGGGAAACAGTAACGGGTGCCATGGGGTGCGCAGGGTGGCCACGGGTGCGCCTGTGTCGAGGGGACGGGCAGCCGAGGGGCTTGGAGCACCTTCTAGTTTCAGCATCTAAAATTATGCCAGGATAAACTGCTTTCTGCAGTATCCTTGAACATTTGCTCTGCAGCAAATAAAGGCATTAAGTCTTTCCTCCTCTTCCAAATACACAATTTAGAAATAAAAGGTAATAACTGATGGTATACAAACACACTGAAATTTCTATTCTTCACAGATTAAATGATCCTTGCTGCAGATTGTGAAAAGAGCCATTAGTGAGAGAGAAAGGAGGGTGGGGGGGACTTTGTCTAGCAACAAGCAGTATATTCTGTGTTTTAATAAGAAGGAAGCTGCCGGAGAGCTGCAGGATTTAAAATCACTGTGGACACAGCAGGTTGATTTTTGCCAGGGCAGGATGAGTGTGGGGGGACAGAGGCAGGAGAGACGGGGAGCAGAGCTGGCAGTGACCAGGTGCCCTCCTTAAAGTTTCAGAAGTTTGTAATCCTGAAGGTTTTTTTTGAAGAGCATTTTAGCCCTCAGACAGGTTCTCGGTCATCCTCTCCTCATGTCTTCAGGCACATTTTGAAGAACAGATTTCAACTCCTGTTTAACGAGTCAATAGTAATTATTGTTTCGTACTGGATTATAGACAGGCTTATGGAATTAAACGGAGTTGTTAGGATGTCTTTACAGCTGGTAAAGAGTTAATGACTGCAAGTTGAGATGGAATAGTTACTGCCTAGACTGATTTACTACTTTATTTCTGTGATGTTTGAAAATCTAATAAATCATTTTACTGTTATCTTGATAGTTAATTCTTTCATTAGGAAAATTAGAGGCTTCATTATAATGTTTATCATGAGCTGGAAGGTTTTTTCTAATTTTTTTTTTTTAATTTTAGGATTACACAGTTCAGTTTTGCCAGTTTTTCATTTTCTTTATCAAGTTTTCATTTTCTTTATCATTCCTAAGTGAATTCAGCAGCAGAGTGGTGGGCTGGATCAGACAGCACAGCAGACCAGGGGCCTGCTTTGGAGATGCCACCCATGCTATTTACCTTGATTTCCTGGGGAGCTGTAGATGTTTTGGAAAATCAGGCCGTAAGCTCTTTAGACTCTTAGATGCATAGATTTTGAGACTAGAAGGGACTGTAAAGATCTTTTACTCCCAGTTTCTGGAAAATTCAGATGAAAAGTCCCACCCAGCAGCAAGTGAGACCCTTTTATTCCCTCCAATGCAGTGCTGAACACCTGCTCAATATGCTCTAGTTTGGCTTGAATGTGCAATTTAACCTTCCCTCTTGTGCAGCATGTTGGCTTTTGCTAAGAAAACCTGCAGTGATGCGGCTCGCAGTGTTTATCAGTCTGTTAGAAACAAGACTGGGAACCACCTACCTGTTTGAAATACGCTGTGCCGCGCTCTGCGACGTCTGACCTGGGCTGATGCTCGCGCTCACTCTTGACCCAGCCTGGCTGTCCGTTAATAATAGTGAAGCGAGAGGACTCACTCACTGTTACACTTGGCTGCCATCCGGTTTGGTGGTTTGCCGTTAATATGGATTTACAGGGTGGGCACAAAGGCCAAAGGAGCTCCTTGCCTGGAGCAGAGCAGTGTGAGTGGGGCAGGTCTAAGACCCATTCTTCTCCCTGCGGTAAAATCCTTCGCTGTTACTGTGAATGCAGAGTTTCCCTATATCCAGCTACCAGGAATGTCACAAGGCGCTGTCTGGCTCCAGTATAGTGATGTTTGCAAGCCCATTTCAGTCCTCAGTGCTAATTATGTTTGTTTGAAAATGCTTAATGTTGTTGTACCGAGGGAAAAAAAACCTGCAACAAAAATGATACCTTTGTCTGGAAGACGGTCCTTTACCCATACAGCATCTGTAAGGTATACATACTCACCACTTAGGCTGATTACTTCTACAATTAATGTGCTTTGGGTTTGTGATTCTGTAATCACCCGTGCATTGCAAAATGTACAGCATATACTGAAAAGTGTCTATAATATATTTTAAAAGGAATTCTTAACTAAGCTTTGACCTTGATACACTCTGAAGGTGAAGAGGATCAATTATAGATAAAAGGAGGGGAGCTCTCAGAAGACTTGCATACCTAAGACTTTCTCTAGGAACAATTCTAGATCTCTATTTACTGGTATTTATCTTTCTAAAGCTCAGACAAGTAGAGATGCTGTAATTGATTTTATTTGAAAGTGGCAGATGAGGCCAAAGGGGAACTTTTTGGTCTTCTGCTTTTACTTTTCAACCCATATAAAATAAGCATTTGTACCAGAGGTGTTTAATGACATGCACATTTTTTTGGCCAAATGTGTGAACGGGAGCCTCCGGCAAAGCAAACTCCACCTCTCCTAGCTTCAAATGAGCTGGGAAAGATCCTCATCCTGCCAACTCATCCTTAATTGGCCTATGCTGTAAGAAGCAATTAAAACTAAAGGCCCGATTCATAAAAAATGTACGTTCTGTTTATGTGTCTCTGTGTGTAGAGGCTTTACCTGCACTCCAGCTAAAAGTGCAGGAGGCACATTAGCTTTCCAGTGCATCTTTTTGCAATTTACTCCTTCCCTCCTTTTTCTGAGTCACAACTGACCTCCTCTCGTGGGTGTCTCTGCGAGTGAGTAAATGGGGGTGTGTGGTGTAAACTTTCTAGACAAAAGGCAGAGTTTAGACAATATGTGAAAATGTCCAAATAAAAGCTAATGGCTTTGTGTCAGCAGTGCTGGCTTCTGTTATCTGATTGATTTTTAGCAAGCCACTGGCTTGCTAGACAGATTTTAAAAGATCTTTGCCCGCTTTGCTGGGTGTGCAAAGCCTGCAATATCTTTTTCTCTTTTAGAAAAAGAGGAAAAATAAAATAATGTTAAATAGTTAATGCACAGAAGAAAAGAAATAGAGGGAATGGTCCATCTGATGTTGGGGTTCATGCAAAGCCCAGATTTGAATAATTTTTTTTTCCTTCCCATTCTTCCAAATTCTTGGTTAATAACCTGATGTCTAAATGCATTGAAATATATTAATGCAATTCCTATCATTCTTTTTTTGCTAGAAATAGTTTTCTGTGGTGTGTGTGTGGGTTTTGTCTTTTTTTTTTTTTTTTTTTGTCTGCAAAGACTTTTGAGATATAATTTATGTGGGTGACTGTACGGTATAAAGCTGAATCACGCTCCATCTGTTGTGAAATACCTGGAGCTTTTAGAATGATCTCCACTGCAAACAGTGCAGGGTCGGGTTTTACTGGAGGTGGTTCAATCAGTTTGGTTAAAATCATAGGTGGTCTCCAAACTGGTTGTTAAAAGATACCCCAAGAAGGCTCCATCTCTAGTTGTTGCTATGCCCCGTCTTGGGAGCCAGGTGGCCATTCTTTGTTTTTTGGTTATTCCCCCCAAAATCCTGTTTATGCATGGATCCTGGCTGCTTCCCACCTGCTCCGTGATGGTGAGACCACAGCCCTCAGCAGTGCTCAGCACCATCAGGGAGGTCTCTGCTTCTGCAAAGTAAACAAGTGACTGGGTTTCCACATGCAATGCCAGCCCGGCACTAACCATACGGCATTTTCTGCCGAAGTAAAAATTACCCTCTGGGGGAAGGAGAAGTGGCCTCTGGTCCACCTTCAGGATCAGAATCTGATAAAGAGTTTCAAATGTCAGTGGCCTGTTGTTGGTAATTAAATTGTAATGACAGATCCGTGCTGATACTATCAAGGTGCTTTTGTCCTGGGAACTCTGCATTAAGAGGAGCCGCAACAGCAGTTTTGCTTGTTACCTCTTCCTACTATTACAGTTAAATAGTTCATGGCCATCAGCTTCCCGAGCATGAATGTGTACTGTCGCCTGCGTGGGTTTCATGCACAATTGCCAGGAATGCAAATGTGTCTAAGTATTTGAATGTTCAAATGTTTGTTAGCCCGAGCTAACCAGCATTCCTGGTAGCAGGCCCTGTAGGCACAGATTTGTTTGTGTATTTTTACATCCAGGCCTGGAGCCTTTAAAATATAACCGTTAACTTTTGGAGAGAAGAAGGAAATGTCTATAGAAAGGCTGAAGTTCAAAATGAAGGTGCTTGGTCAAAGGAATATCGATATGCAGCTGTCAGGAGAAATTGTATTCAGAGTCACAAAAATACTTTTTTGGGGGAGAGGGAGTTTAACTTGTTCCATTATAAATGATTAAAACCACATGATCAGTCATGGAGCTAATAATAGCAGTTGCCTTCTTAAAAACAACAACAATTGCTTTATTCCCATATTGGTGTTTGTGCCCTGAAAAGAAAAGAAGCGAAATGAGAGTGTTTCGAATGTTTTGGTGAGTGAGTGCCTTCAAAGAAGTTTTGGAGCCCTTTTCCATCCTGTTCTGTAGAGGTCAGCAAGTTTGAGGAATTACTGGCACTAAGTGAAAATGAAAACATCAAGAGGCTTGCTGTCTATCACAAGTATCACTAAATCTTTTTGAACAACCCTGGGCAGTGAATTATGGAAGCATGGAATTGACTTACAGTTTATTTCTAGTAACAGTCAGTTACTATGTCAAATCTAAAACCATTCAGAAAAGCCTATAAAAATATATGACAAACTAACCAGCAACCTCTAGATCTTTTTACATGTGTATGATTTTAAAGAACGTCTCGCTAGCGCTTGTGGAAATGAACAGACAGGACGATTTTTTTTTTTCCCTCCTCCTCGCTCGTGGTGTTTGGCATCACAGAAAGCCTCTGGAGTAGCTTTACTGGAGGAAGACAATATGGTGTGTGGGCAGGGGAACGGCACAGCTCTTGCTCCTGCCTCCCTTGGTGATGCTCTTCCCCCCTACCCTGCGCACCGCTAGTGAACAGCCTCTTAACAATCCCCCAAACTTTATTTCAAGGGGCCTTATGGACACCTGGGAACTTTTTAGCAAAGGTATTGCACCAGCCATGGCTCACCCCAAGGTAAGAGAGAGAAGGAGGGGTCCCACGGGAGGGATGCTGGGTCAGTGAGGAGCTGATGGACCCCTGTCACCTGCATGGATCTGCAAGGGTCTGTGGGCCTGCCCCGGTACCGACAACTCTGGTCCTGCTGCGGGCAGAGAGCTAAAGCCTTGGGCGTACAAGCGACCTCGTTGCTATATGGGGAAGAAGTGAGGTTTTCTCCTGGTTGCTTAAAATGAAAATTCATAAGACCGCAGGTGCTGTTTCTAAAAGCTGGAGGGGTCACGTTAGAGAGGTGTAATTGTCGGGCAGCTCAGGGGTCCGGTGCACAGAGGGTATTTCAAAACAGCACCATTGCGTACCCCCTGCAGTTTGATTTCCCCCAAGAGGGGGAAATCTGCTTCCGATTTCCCCCAAGAGGGCTCCTGGGAAGTGGCACTCCTCTAAATGTGCTGCCAGATCTGAAATGTTGGCTGGCTGATGTTGTGAAGTTCCAGGAGAGACCCTTTTTTTGGAGGCAGTAGTGCTGGAAAATAGCTCCTTAGCTCAGGTGCTTGATCTGAGCTCCTGTCTCTCCTCGGGCTGGGTCACTAATTTTTGGGTGGGCAGGACCATTTGGACCTAATTCTCCCACTCTCATTGATGGAGTCTGGGGACAGCTCCACAAAACCAAAGAAAGATAAATTAATTTAAAAGTATGAAGCAAGTCAAGGCATTAGATAAGTCACTATCTAGATACTATTGTGACAGGCAGACTGGTATCTACCAGTTGGGTAGAGCTACAAGAAGGGTAGTTGGCTAATTTTTTGTGAGGACTACCCTGAAGAGACCAAATAGGGAGCAGGTCTTTCAAAGCTATCTTTTTGTTTTCTTTCTGTATAAGTGGCAGACAGCATTAAATGTTTAAACATTTGCCACTGCAAGAATGAATGCAAAACGTCACGACTCAGGATAGCCATTTTGCTTTCGTTGTGGTGCTTGTGCTGGGAAAGCATCCAAAACCAAGTTTGTCTTGTAAGAAATGATTTCAACATCGGTCCCCTGGCAATTGTATTTTAAAACTAACACAGCCTAATAAACTTTCACTCATGAAACCATCAAAGTTGTGTTTACTAGCAGAACACTTGGGTCAATAAAAATACTCTACACACTAGGATTTGGAATTTTATTATTTTTCATTTATTGAGAAACGAATTGCAGAATAAAGTGGGGCCATGAATAAAATACTCCTATATACTCAGAATATAATACAAAATGTAATTAGGCAGCACAGTGTTAAAAGCCAGTACCAAAATCTAACAATACGGTGTCACCAATTGTAAGCATGTAACTGTAATACATAATTGTCAACTGTTGAGAAAAGATCTCATTTTGATAATGCATATTGAGATTGGAAGTCTGTTTGTTAATGAGTGGTCTGAAAAATACTTATGGCTCCAGGATGCTTGACAGCTCTAACTGCAACTTCGTGCTACACAGTCAAAGAACAGCGAGTTAGAAGGAATACAAACAAAAAATAAGCCCTTTTTAGGAGCGAAGAAGCAGAGATATTTATGTTTAAGGAATGTATTAAAATCACAGTTATCCTATTCAGATATTAGTCCCTCATAATTAATAGATTGATTCACTGTGATTAATTTCTATTATTTGATATTTTATATGCACAATTTGGCTTTAGAGCTGTTTTTTCAGAGCCTCAGTTTCATCTCTATGCAGAGGACTAAGGACAGGAGCGCTCTGCTCACCTGAACGTAGGCCAGAGCCAGAGCAGCTGCTCTTGCCCAGTTTTGCAGGTTCTCAGCAGAAACCAGCCATGACCTCAGTTATTCCCTCTCTGGGATATTCTTCCCCCAGCCACACGCATGTAGCTCTGCTTGTGCAATGCAGGAGTCTGGGACTTCAGGATGCCACCTGTTTTCCTTCAGGATTGTCAGCTCCTGTGTATGGCATTGCTCACACGCAGACCTGGGACCTGTGAGCTGGTGGACACAGCTGCAACAGAAATGTTATGTACCCCCAGCATTTCATCGCACTCTCTTCCACAGCTTTATGTGCCTGCTGAAGTTGTGCAAAAAAGCCAATATTCAACACAAAAGAGCACAGCTATGTAAGTTGCACTAGCAGATTACACACCTTTTATTTCTGATCTGTGCTGCTTTTATTTTCTTGGTGAGAGATTAAGAAGGTATTGTTAAGGTTATTCTGGATGCCACAAAAACTCCAGGTAGCATTTTGCAGCGAATTTCAAAATTTTTGAGTAGCATTGTGCTGGTAAACTCAGATTTGAACTCCCATGGCATATATTCTGTTCCCTCATTATCCTGTGTGCTCAGGAAGCTCAGCACAACCCATTGTGACTTGTTTTCTCAGAGGGAGTGATTACATGTGGTGTAGTGGGTTTCTTTTTTGTGTGTGTGTGTGGCAATCATATAAAAGCTGGTCTCTGTTATTTTTCAGAGTATTTGTAGCAGCTGCAGAGGAAACGTCCATGTTGCTCTGTGTTTTAGAAACGAGGTTGGGAGTCTGTTGATGCCTCTGAAGACTGCTGGCAATGCTGACGTCTTCAGGTGGCAACTCACAGCGACTGAACTTGCTGCTGTCCGAGGAATGAAGCAGTTGGTAGCCTTTCCTCCCCTTCACCCTGTCCCCCAAACCCAGAAGGAATAGTGACTAGTTTGGACTTTGAATAGGTAAGAGAAAATACTTGGTTTTGCATTGCCATATACTTGCTGATGCAGACAAAGCCTGCATTTATTGCTGTGCCTGGTGCCACAACAACTCACAACAGAGTGGTACTGGAAATTGTTTCCAGGTCATCTTCAGAACAATGGCTCTAACCAAAAGGCAGGGAAGGCTGAGCTCTGCGCTGGCTGGAAGCAAACTGAAACTCCTCCGGTGTCCCCAGGATCACAGTGGCTCTCTGGGCACCACACCAAAATCTGGGGAACTTCACCAAAATAATGGAGGGTCTGGGCTCTTTCCCTCCTTTCTGCTTCCTCACTGAGTCCCCTGCCCATTTCATTAGCAGGCTTTTAATGGAAAACTTTGGAAGGAGAGGTTGCACACTTTAATTACACAGTTGAAACCACCAGTTATATTGCTTCCAACATCAAGCACTTTTTCTTTTTTCTTGGTCATTAGCCTTACTAGAGCAAAACTTACTACAAGGCTGACCTGCATACAGTATCCTGTCGTCTTTGCTTTTCTCAATGCACGATGTATTTATCCTGCAAATGTACATTTTCTTCTATTTTCTCTTTGTTTTCTTTTAAACCGCCATTTAACTATCGATGAATTGAAGCAATTACCATAGAATTGCCATATATTTGCTATGTACCGAAGTTTGTTCACACTTGATGCTTCTTCATTATTATGGTGCAGCAAATTTCCTAATCCTGTCGCCTGCCAGCAGCCTGATATGAGGAACCTCTGCTCTAAGGAGGTTGAGGGGTGCCATCCGGTTAGCCTGGGTTTGGCACTGCGCAGTGGGGTGTGGTGCAACCCCCTTAAGTGTGAGGTGTGCTGGAGCATTTGGGAGCATCTTCTAAATTAGGCGGTCACACTGGGGACCACAGCTGCCACGGAGCAGCTGCCTGGATGCTGCCTTCCCCCTCTCCTCAGCCGCTTTGAGCTTTTGTCTTGGACTCGTAGCTCCGCTCTGCTGCATCTGTGGGACAGCCGGGAACACCAGGGACTTAATGGGAAGTTGTCAGAAAAATAATTGCGCTTATACCTTTTTGCACTGTCAGAGGGGAAGATGTTAAACTCTCTGTGAAAGCTGGATGTGAACAGGGATGGACAGTGGTCTTCGGACCATTACAACCTACTTCCTCTAATTTTTAAAATTTATATACTTTGTAATGCATTATTAATTTTCTTGTGAGTGATATGACTTTCAAGGCTATCGTGGGACTAATCTATTTTTTACATGGAGTAGAGAAGGATTCTAGGTTTGTACAAATAAAATACTCCCTGGAAGCAATACAACTGAAATGATATCTGCAAACATCACGGCTTTACCTCTCTTCTGAGCAAACATCAGAGTCTCTATAGAAAGTTAACACTTTAATTAGACAGAATTTCAAATGATTGTGTATGTCTGCTATTAAGCTAAAGCATTTGTATCCTTTTTCATGAAGATTACTTTCTTTGTACAGGACTGAGCTAGGTATATTCAGGAAGAGATATTCAAATCCTTAGTTTAAAGATATTTGGGAAACACACATGATTAAACATCACTGGAATTAGTGGAAATCCAAAAATTGGGTTGCTATGGGTATAGTATATTTGCTTAATTCTAGCTGATTGCTCCTTGCCTGCAAGGAAAATTGTGTGTGGTTGCAGAGGTTTAAATATGCTTTTTTTCAGTGGAACTACAGGTATAATGGTTTCATAGATCTAAGTGTGGAGATAATTTCGGTTTTTGGATGTTAAACAATAGTGGATATGTACAAATTTATTTAGTATAAAATCTGGTGGAAATAAATAAGATCCAGCAAATGTTTATTTGGAAGTTGGTTTTGACCTCTAGAATCCCGTTAACAGAAGCTTTAATGTACTGAATTAGACTTTTTTTAATGTTTGAAAAAATAGCATGAGTGCAGTAAAATAGTCTTACTGAAGAGTCGAGTGCAGACAAAGAATGTGCTGTGATTAAAACGTGCCATTGCAAGAACAGTGAATATTTTTTAATGATTCACATTTCATGGATAGCCAGTTCACAATTTATCTACTTTTTCTTTTTCTTGAGTGCTATTAGCTACAAAGCCTAATACCAGCCTGTCTGCTTTGGAGGGAAAATAATGTCCGTTTTTTTTATCTCCACTGTCTATTTCCTCCTCTACACTATGTGAAATTCCTATTGCTGATAACAACTGTGGGTACCTCTGTGCAGAAATGTGGAAACCTGGTAGGCATGAGGTGCGGTGGGCTGGTGCATCTGATCTACCAGGATGTACCTATGGCACTGAGATAGCACTGAATATCAAATTAAGTCTCATTTGGATAAAGATATCTGAGCTGGCTGGGGAGTTTGAACCTTTCAGTACTAAACCCACAAATGTCCAGTGCTTGTGCTGAGGAGGTATCTCAGCTACATGCTTTCTGCCGTTGCAAAGGGTAGAGCAAAGTTTCTCCCCAGCCTCTAGGACCTGGCACTGTCTGAACTTTTGCATATGTTGGAGAAGTAGGCAGGAATCATCATCCATCTTTTTGTACATCTGTGAATGTCAGAGGTAATACACCTGAGAAAGGCAGGGCAGTTATGTTTCTTAGAGCTTTCCTCTTGGAGTCTGAACTACGTTTGGTGCATCAGAGAAGAGGTGATGGAGGATGGGGGGTGCAGGGACTTGCTGAGCACATGGCATAAATCACAGCACCTTTCCAGTGCAGCTATAAATCAGATCTGCTGGCATGTTCCTCTGCGGGACTACCTCTGCAGGCAGGAGCCTGTCTGGAGCAGATCCTCTGCCCACCTCATCCCACCCAGACCTGGGATGAGAGAAGAGGAATTGCCATGCAGCTCTTTTTGAGGCTGTTTCATGGTGCCAGGACTTGATCTGCCATCCTGTTTGTGGACTTCCCACAGCCAGAGCTTCATTATCTAACGTTTGGGTGGTTATTGTCATATCCATGGTAGCTAAACATTATGTGCTTTAAGAGTGGGCTTATGTTTGGCGGTGCCAGAGGGAGGCTGCTCTTCCACACCGCCATGTACCAGCGTAGTTGAACAATTCTTTTTTATGCTTTGCAGCCTAGCCTAGATCCTCATTGCATGGGGGTGGTTTGTCAAGCACTCCACTGGCACAAAACAAGCCAGCACAGCTGATTACAGGAGGGTACATGCAGAGCAGGGCAATCCCTGGGTGATAACATCCAAATCATGCTCTTATCCTCTGGGAGTTGTGTGTGATAATGCTCAGCCTCAGAAATGGCTTCTTGGAGGTGCTGTGTTTAGCAATCGTTGCAACCTTGAGCAGTCCTGCATAAAAAAATGCTCTCTAGGGATCACGAAAAGCAAAGGTGGCTCCAAACCACCACTGCTTCCAGGGACAAGCAGTGGCAAGTGTTGCTCAAGCCTCCAGCTAGGACGTGTACTGGGCACTTTTCACTCTTCCCCTTCACGGCCATATGGGAACCTTTGATCTCCTTTTGTGGTGGAGTTTTTGTGGTGCAGTTAGCCCTGTGCAGGGCACACATGTTACTCAAAAGTGTAGAAAGTTCCAAAAGTTTTGTGTTCTCTCCTGATGGGTCCTACTGTAAATGCCTGAGTGCGTCGCTTGGCTAGGTCTGTGTGCACTACAGTTCTTACAGCTGTTACATCATTGTATGTTATGGAGCCGGGATGGAAGAGCAGGACCATCCGAAAAGCTCCAATTCTACTGTGGTTCAGAGTTCAGAGGAGAATGCTACCTGCCTGTCAAAACCTGAAAAAACTAGTTCTGAAAGACAAAAACCCCTCAAAGAGTCCTTATTAGTGCCATACTGTGAATGAGTTACCCCAAGTTTGCTTGGAGCGGTAGCACACACCAAGAGGTTGCACTTTTTGCACCCAGCTCTGAAACTGACTTTCTCTGTGGCTCTGGGCGAGTCACTTAACTCCCTGTTGTTCATTGAACTGCAAAGGGGAGATAACGATTCCTGCCTGCCACGAGGTAGGCTGTGGCAGGATAAATTAGCTGTTGGCTTTTAAAGCACTTTAAAGATGTACTGCAAAGCATTAAGAGCACTTGTTTTTATGAAGACAGTAATGGTTAAATGATAATTCTGTGCTCTCGCTGAATTTGTTAGTTTTAAAGTGTGAGTGTTATGCTTCTACAATATGCTATTAATCCAAACAAATTATTAAGCCTTTGTGTGGTATGTGAGAAAGCCTATGAATTTACCTTTCCGTAGCTGTAAATGCAGTGGAAAGGATTTGAACTTCCCTTCTCACCTCAAAGCCTCTGGCAAACTGGTCACTGACATAATAAATATTCAGCATTTAATAATGCTTCACTTTTCCTCTTTAAACCATTAGTTGTTTCCTGCTTGACTAAGAAGAACTTCAAATTCAATTCATTAACATTTCTTTAAATAGCCCTCTTAACAATGCCGGTTTGGTTTCCTTGTTATGTTCTGTCACTAATAGCAGTTTTTACTTCTAACCTGTTATTAATTAGAAATAAAGACTGGATCTCTTCATTTCTGAATTAGTTTTAGTGCCTCTTTCCTTGGATGCCGAAGAGGGTCTTTTTTAAGCCTAGTGTGTCGTGTTATATAATTGTTCCCGGGGTAAATAATTTAGCTGGTCAGAGAAAGTGCACTTCTCTCCGCCTTGAGTGGTCAGCCCGGCGGCGGGCAGCGAGGCGTGCCAAATCTGAGGCAAAGAGGAGCACAGCTGCATGAAACTTTCATTAGGGCCACGGAGGTAAGAGGCCGCTTCTCTGTGGTGCTTTTGGTGTGACCCCCGGGGCTGCCCGCGACCGCCGGCGCTGGCGGGGCACCGTTTCGCAGCGGCTTAGCGTCTTTGCCGTGAAGGACAAATGAACAGGCGCAGATCGTCTCAGCCACCCTAATCTTTTCTTTCCCTACTTCAAAGCCTTCTGTGTTGCATCTCGGTCTGTAATTACCCTTGAGGTATTTCAGACTCAAAGCGACACCGGGAAAATTGCACTTCCCGATAATGGGAGTCCACAGTTGTGTTTAATCAATTATGTAGTTGGTCATGAGACTGGCTTTTTAGTTACAAGAATTTTAAGGCCAACCCCTTATGCCCCGGCTGAGGAGAGCTACAATACCAAATTAAAGAAACACTATCCATTTGATATAGCTTAATCTAGGCCTTACCTGCTTAATTAAAAATATGCTGCCAATACCCACTTACTCCTCCATGCTCTAAACAGCCAGTCGAATGCCATGCTGTAATTTCCTCAGCAAAACTGCTTAAGTTAGGTGGAGCTGCAACACTAATTTTTACGGATATAAACAGATCCGCTCAGCAGCAGCATCTCCAGATTTGTTGGAGCTGGTGGCAGTGCTGTAGTGCAGGGCTCGGAGGTGTGCGGAACCTGGAGAGGAAATGCGAGCCGAGCTGGGAATTGCAAACACACAGCCTTGCTAACTCGCTTTGAAAGATACATGACAGCCAAAAGCTTCGCTCCTCAGAAGTAATGGAGTTGGCTGGGGTGTGCATGGATGCCGGGGGTGAGGGAGTTCCAGTGGAATAAATTCGAATGATGCTAACTCACCAGATGCTCTGAGATGTGTAGTAGCTGGTGGTAGGAAGGTCTTGCTTTGGGAAGCTGGTAATGGTGCTTCAGGCCAGCCAAGGTTAAGTGATGGCGTATGCCTGTCCTTACAGATTCAATGTGGCAGGTTGTGATGGTAAGCTGGCAATGTGGCTGTGCTGGGAAGGAGAGGAGCATTCAGGGAGAGGGAACCTGTCCTGTCTCACGCACTGAGCCCACAGAAGCTACGTGACTGGGCTGGCTCTCCCTGTACTTGGGCTGGCTCCTCTCTGCCTCCCAGCTTCCATGGCCTCGCTCCCTCCGGCCAGGGAGAAAAGAGCCCCTTTCTTCCCTCTGTGTCTCTGGGTGCCCATCTGCAGGCAGGAAAGAGGAAGGACACGGAGGGGCACAGAGGCACCAGGCCATGTCCACACTGGTGAGGAGCAGACTTCACAGCATTCGTGAAAGTTTGCAGCAAGGCTGGGCACTTGCTGGTGTATTTGAGGCTTTGGGAAAGCTCTGTAAGGCTGAGGATGCTGCCAGATGTTTGCCCTTGGACCTTGTTAGTGGCTGAGCGTAGACTGGATGACCACTGAATTACCCAAATGACTGCTGTTAGAAGAGCGTCCAGGCATCCCCCTGCCTCCTCCACCTTCTGGCCTGCTTTTCACTGGATCATTGTCTATCTGATTTCTCCTTCCTACCCCAATCTCCACCTGCTTATCAGCAATGCTTAGCAAGCCACTTCCTGCACTCTGCTTGCCTGCTTCTCCTCTTCAGAAAGTCTCATGAAATCTTAGTCACTGACGGTTTTCATCAAGCACGAGGTACAAGTTTGATGCTGTTTCAGATCTGCTTCACTTCGGGGAGAGGGGAACTTTCAAAATTCAAAACATCTTACAAATTCATACATTACTTTGGTTACCTCTGTGCCTGCCAGCTCTTTGCCTGTGATGCCAGTTTGTTGCAGAAATATTATTGTCTCTGAATTTAAGATGTCCGGGAGAGTTGATGATACATGAGGAGGTATTGATTGATGTATACATTTATACCTCTTTTACAAATTCTTCTTTCTCAGACAGCATTATAGATAACTGTCCCAGGAGAAGGCAGCTTTGAATATCTGATGTACTTCTATGGTTACAAGTGGGATGTCTGTCTGTAGTACGGAAGGTAGGTTATTCCTTAGGCCTTTTCTATCTCCTCTAATTTTAGACTAGTAGCACTATGCAGGAGGAGTTGTTGCTACTCATACAAAGCCAGTGGGCCGTCTTGTTGGGAATCACTCGTTGCCCTAACCCAGTTTCAGTTATTCTATTAATAAACCACTGGAGTCTGGCTGGAGTACAAAGTCCTCTGTGGGCAGGCCAGTAGCAATGTCTCTCTCCTGGAGCAATTATAGAAGTTTTACAAAGATGATAATTCAGATAAAAGTGATCGGAGGGGCACAGTAAAGAAAAGAAGGACTGGTGGGGGAAAGTCAGGTTAGAGCTCAAAACTGTATCCCCTGAGCTAATGGGGGTTCAGCGGAGGATGAGATTTTGTTATGAAAAAATGTACCTCACAAGCACAGTCCCAGACTGTTCTCGGAAAAAAAACAAAAGAAAAGCCCCTACGGTAGCAAAACTGAATTTCTGAATCTTTTCTTCTCACATCATTCACGTGTGGGTGGTGGCAAGTCCTCTCTCGAGCAAAGCTTTGGTGTTAGCACTGATGCAGCAGCAGCTATTTCTGCACCGCTCAGGGTGCTTGCTGCTACAGCATGCCCCAGGTTCAGGCACGGGGTTAGCCGGTGTAAGCGGGTTGGTTTTAGCCCGGATCCATTCCCTGATCATGTTCACCGTATTGTTGCATGCATGCTTGTGCTGTCTTAATGCGCTTGTGGAGCTCCGGTGTATGTTGCTTCATTGCTGATTAGGCAGATGGGCTGATACGAGACCAGTCCCTGGAGTGCTGCTTCCATACCAGTGATTTAGCTGTGTAACTCTCTGTAACAAAGCTTATTGAGGATGGCAGTCCGGGCTGTCCTGTGGAATTCAAGATATGTTATTTTTGTTCTGAGGACATTTTTAAAGGATTTTAATTATGTGCATGGTTAATAAATGTCATGCTATCCATCTTCAGTCGTGCATACACATGCGGTGTGCTGCTCAGGTACCCACTGGTCCACAGTGAGGATGATGCGCAGCCATATTTGTGGCATATAATTTCCTGGCTTGCTTTTGGGGCAAGCACAGGAAGAGATTGTTCCCAGTACCCCTAATAGTCCCTGTATGACAGACCAATGCACAGAGTATATGATTCTTTAATGTATCTGCAGCTGAGAACGGAAGCGGCTGCTGCCCTCTCTGTACTCAATTATACCGTCTTAATTTGCTCTGACAATAAAATTAGTTTTCCCCCATCTTATTTCCTCATACACACCAGGGATAGGGATTGTTACTGTAGAGAATTAAGGTGTCAGGAGGTAGGTTTTAGACTTGAAAGATGAGCAAACAGGGGTCATTCTGTTTTCTTGGGTTTTGCAAGGCTATTTGTTGAACAAGCCATTTCCTACTTATCCCAAATCTTGCCCAAATCTTGTCGTGGTGGCTCGTGAGAAGGTTCAGTGTGTTGGGGTGGAAGTATACCTTCCTGGTGGTTCAGAGCAGGTATGTTCAGATTGCCATGGAAAATGCCAGCTCCAGCAGCACAGGTGAATCAGTGAGTCACAAAACTGTCACTGGTTACTTTTGGGATTGTAATTCTTCCTCCACTTAGAAAAAAAACCCTTTCTATTGCACCCTAGTTAAGGAATACACCTTAGAGAGTCCTCAGATTTGGCTTCAGGTGGAAAGAGTGGTTCTGAACACAGTGGGGCATCAGCCCAGAATTTCCTGTGCAAGTGCACAAGAGAGGTGTGATAATACACGTTTCTCCCCCCAGATTTGTATTTCTCTTTCTGTACTTTCTGTTTTATTGCTTTGTTGGTTTTTTTTTGGGTTGATTTTTTTTTTTATTGACCACCGGCTATGACCATATGGCTTCTCTTCTGTTTTCCTCTGTGTCTTCTACCCCCCCTGCTCTGAACATATTATAATGTTCATGAGACATTTTAATATCAGTTCTGGTCTTGCCTAGCAGCATAAAACATCTTGTGTATTTGCATTTTTTAGTTTAATCATTATCTTAATATTTTTGGGCAGTAGCCACAGAATCTTTTTCTCTCTGTCTCATCTCATCTTTAAAGCAACAGTTCATGCTTCTCTCTACCGTGCCCCCACCATTATGCTTGCTTTAAACCCATAGCTAAGTAGTGCTTTTGAAAGAGGACACGACAGTAAACCTGTCTGTAAGACATGTTTCAGAAGCTCCTGTTACTCCAGTCATCTTTGGAACAGGCCTTCAACATTGACATTTATTAGTCAGAAAGAGCTATCAGACTCTAGCTAAGGACACCTGGAAATGTAACTCCTACAGAGGGATAATCTGGCATTAAACAAATTCTGAAGATTAAAATAATCCTGGGAAGCCTTGAATTAGCAGGAAAGCCCTCCATCTTTTGCACTTTGGCTATAGCAGACTCATTACTTTTTTTTTTTAATGTCAGTTATATCTTAGGTGGCATAGTGTCCCCATTACCAGAAACCTCTTTTTTTTCAAATCCAGCTTGACTTTTCTCGTCTGGGGGTTAAACTCAGTCCTGATGCAACTGCTGTTAATTTGGGTGTAGTTACACCAATTATGCCTGGGCTAGGTTTAGTCCTGAATGTCGAACTCACTGTTAGCATCTTGGGATTACCTCATGATTCCTTTGTAATCCTTTTACAAACATATTTTCTTTTCAGCTCATGACAAACTTAATTAGTGGTGTTTTCAGTAAATATGAATACCTATATTGAAAGTCCTTTTTCAAATACCTTTTTCAAATACAGATTTGCCATGACCTAACATTAGTTTGACCTTCTATAGCATCTCTCAGGAAAGTGTTTGGCTCACATTGATTAATCAAACTTCATAGCATTTACTATGGAAGTAAAAATTTGTTATCCCCAGGTTAGAAACAAAAAGGCTGAGGGTCAGAAAATATTTTCAAAATCACTGGAAGATTGAAAAATATAGCTAAACTGTCCTAGCTTTTAGACCTCTGCCATATTTCCAAGACCTCTGCCTTGGCACAGGTATCATCCGGATGCTTTCTTTACTGACATTCCTCTTCTCCACTACCACATTCCCATCGTCTTTTCATTGTTCTTCTTCCTTTAATCTTTGGCCTTAAATATTCCAAAGCATTTGCCCTTACCCTCCTGCCAAAATCCGATAAAGGGAGAAAATAGTAGACACTACCCCAGCTGGCTCCTCAGCTGTTGGGAAGGCATGAGCACTCTGGAGTCTGAGGAAACACCTCATTATTTCAAAAATGGCCAAAATAGGTATTTGTTCAGAGAGGTCCTCTCCAAGAAAGGAAGTGACTACCTCCATCTGGTTCTGCTCAGGCAAAAATTTACATGCCTTTTCTTTGGGAACATCTTTAAAAATGCAAGGATAGGACTGGGGAAGGAACCAGCTGTGGTGACATTTTCAGTGCCTTACATTAGTCTAGATTTTTTTACCCCAGTTAGACGAGATGTGAGCTGTAAAAGGGGGAAGGCAATGCTAGCAGTTGCCTCCACTGCATTTGCAGGCACACAGGGCACACAAACCTGCGAAACGCCTGCTGCCTCTCGGCTGGCTGTGGCATGCTGTGGGGCATAAACCTGCCTCTTCTTGCCTCGTGATGCCAGCGTCCTGCAACGCTGAGATTCTCAACACCAAGACCAAAACTACTGTGTCTTACCTTCTAATATTACCTCACACCAAAATCTGTTGCAATAGCCACCAAATGCAGTGAAACTCTCTTTTCCTTTTTAGAAGTTACTCACTGTTCTTTGGTAGCAAGTTCTTATTTAGAGAGAGATCTGGCTTCAATTATTTAGATAAAAGATGCTGGGTAGAATTACATACGAGACAAGCTAGGCTGACTTGTCACAATCTTTTAGGATTGCCTTTTTTTTGAGGAATCTTAATTTTTCCCCCCTTAGAGAAAATGTTTCATAATCATAAATGAGTGCTTGGAAAATGTCACCTCAAGGTACTACAGATGAGGCCTTCCAGGCTTATGAAGCTCTAGAAGAGTTAGCTAATGTGACATTTTTTTCATTGCTCGTTTGTTTTCTCTTTGTGGAACAAGGGCTCCTGCTTTACTCAAAATGAGAAAAGAGCATTTTAACCAGCTATGTGGAGAAAGTGGAAATGTTCAGTTTTGCTTAGATATTCCATCCCTGGGATTTGTACATATTCCTTAATAATCTACAATCAAACTGAAATTATACTTTTCCTCTTTCATGTATTTGAGAGGTTTTTTTCCCACATCTACCTTCTTCTTTAAGCAAAACAAGCTTCCTGTTCAGATCATATGATTGTCTGGATTATGAAAGATGCTTCTTCATGGATTATGAACTTGCTTTAAACTTCTTCCTTTCCTGTAACACAATTCTAACTCCTTAGCTCACCCTCCTGCCACTGAAAACTCTTGGTTTGTATCTTCAGTGAAATATACTGAACTAAGAATATTTTTTTTTCTCATTTGTTTTATTTGTGTGTGCTGACTGTAATGGTTTTTTAAGGGTTTGATTCAAAGGCTGTATAAGTCAATTGAATTTGGATTACAAATCATAGAAAACAGGACTGGAAGGGATATCAAGAGATCAGCTGATCCAAACAAGGCCTATTGTATCTATTTAGTTTCTGACAGATGCTTCTGTAATCTACTCTTAAAGATCTCCAGTCACTATTTTTACTCTTAAAAGAATTTCCTAGCACCCAACTGATTTTCCGTTTCTGTCCATTATTTCTTGTCCTGTCCAGTATGGACACAGAGAACAAAGCAGTTCCCTTCCTCTTGGAAGGAGTTTTCTGCGCACTTGAAGACTCTTTTCCTACCTCCCTCAGTTTCTTTTCTTGAGGATCAACACCCCCATTTGTTCAGGTGTCCCTCATGGTTTATGTTTCTCTCATGTGAGCTGTTGGATGTCTGTCTTTTACTCCTGGTACCCCAAAGTGGATGCAGAAGTCCACCTGATGCCTACCATTGCTGGCTGTAGAGAGAGGTCCTGGTGCTGGGGAGAAGCCACACAAAGGGCCAGAGGTCTTGGACACGATCTGCCCAACATGTGTTCAGCACAGCATAGGTGGCTTGGGGCTTTTCTTCTTGGTCTACTCATAGCTGCTGCTTCAGATTAAGGCTTCTCTAAATTATGCCAGAAGCAATCAGTCATGTTAAAATATTCCAGAAGCCAAAGTCTGCCTGTGTGGGGGAAATTTAGCCACATGCTTTACAGTGCTGGCCAAAGGAGATGGTATAGGGCTTCTGACACCTGGGAATTAGTCTGCTGATTAGATCTTTCACTGGTGGAGCATAAAATACTCCCCCTGCAATGTACTTTCTGTAGCTTAGTTGTTGATAGCTTGCAAATATCTTGGTGCTATCCCTTAAGCACTTTTGAGGGAATGTTCATCACCTGTTTTTCTTCAAATGACTTGAGAAAGACCAAAGGGGAGCTGACATGACAAATCATAGGGTGAAACAGAGTATTAGAAGCAAGAAGGCATCCTTCAAAATGTTGAAGTTGTGTGTTCGAGAAAGAAAAGGGAGGACAAGGCTCACAAATCTTTAGGAGCCCTTTGAAGGAGTCCCCAGGCAAATGAACAAAGAGATCTGGGTGATACGGTCCTCAGGGAATTCACAAAGGCATTTGAAAAAGTGCTTTACCCAAGGGTCTTACAGGAAATAACCTCCATAAGCTTCTCACATGGGTAAATAATTGTTTAAAAGATGGGAAACAACGGTGAAGAATAGGGAGGTCATTTCCATAGCAGAGCCTTGCAGAGATCTGTGCTACAGCCTGTATTGTTTAGTATTTTCATAAATGTTCTAAAAAAACAGGGTGAGCAATAAGATGACAAGTTTGGAGGTGATGCCAACTTATTCAAGATAATAAAGGCAAGGGCTGACTGCAAAGAACCGAGGAAATGCCTTTTCATACTGCATCCCTGAGCGATAGAGTGGGAGATGAAATTCAGTGAGGATATAAGAGAGGAAGAGAGGTAGGGTGAAAGTCCCAGCGTTGCATTGATGGTGATAAGCATGGAATTGAATACTATCACTTGGGAAAAAAGACGCGATTGCAACATTGTGCTTTGAAAGCATCACCTCAGTGCTTAGTATTTGTTAAAAAAAAGCAGACTTACTGTTAGGAGCTATTAGTAAAGTAATACAAAACAAAAGAGGTGACACAAAAGAGGAGACACTCTTAAGCAGTTTAGACATCCATGCTTTGCCCACATCTTGAATACCTGGTTCAGTTCCAACCCTTCAGACACAGCAGGAGTGGAAAAAGCATGGAAAAAGAGTGATTAGAGTCAGAGAATGGCTTTGTATGAAGAATCATAAAATAGTCTAGAATTTTTTAGCCTGGAAAAGATATGACAGGGGGTTGTAAAGTGATAACTACTAGCATTGAGACGAAGAACAGGGAATGATGGTTCCTTGTTTCTTCTAACACAAAGTAAAGGAACATGAAATAAGGCTATCAAGTAAGGCTTCAGAGCAAACAAAAACTGTTGCTGCTTCATGGTACACGTAGCATTCACAAGGAATTCCTTTCTGCAGGATGCTGTGGATGCTGAAAAATTTCAGATGTTTAAAAAGTGGCTGCTCAGGTTTATGGGAGAAAAAATTTGTCAAGGGCTGTTATATGCAAAGACACTATCTCTGGCTCAGAAAATCCGTGCACTGCAAATTGCTAGAGGCTGGGAGGGTGTTCATGGATGTATTATTGTATGGGCTGGTTCTGTTCTCCTCCTCTTCCCTGGGTATTTGCTGTTTTTGACTGTTGGAGACAAGTCACTGGATCTGCCTTTGGTCTGACACGATGCTGCTGCTGTTGTGTTCACTCTGTCTTTCTCCCAGGTGTTCAGCCATTGTGGCTCTTACTAGTTTTAATGGATTGTTTTCAGCGGTCAAAGCAAATTGTCCAGTTACTCTCAAAGAAATCCAGCCAGGATAACGAGATCTGGCAATTTCAGGACTGTAGCAATATAACATAGAAGTAAAAGAATAAGATAATGCTGAAAAAGATTCAGTCCCCTTTAAAGGAGTAGTAGGAGGGAAAAAAAATGCACCTAAACAGTCATATATCAGAGCGGCATGTAAAATGTCCAGCTGAGGAGTGTTATTAATGAAGTGGTGAACTTTAAGTCCATGCATAACATGCCTCCAGTAGGAAGGTTCTTATTTCCAGTGCCTGGGGTAATCTAGCAAAATCCGAGCCATATCTTTAATGAACAAGGTAGGCTATCAATCAACACGGAGATGACACAAGCATTTCATACAAAAACAAAAACCGCCTCCCACCCCCAAAATCAAGGCCACTGCAATGCCTCCCAAGGCTGCCCATCCTCGTCAGGCAGGCAAAGAGTCATGAATCTGCATGTGACTGTTAAAGGCAGAGCTGCTACTAAGTAGGTGGTAGTTATTTTTAGCAACTAGTTTAAATTGTTCCGATATTGAATCTGCACCGTGCAGGGGTAACATCTTTAAAATGCAATTCTGTGGTAGGTGGCAACAATCAAGCTGAATTACTGACACTGTAAGGAAATGAAAAGTCAAACTGCTGACCATGTGTATTTTATGGTATTTAATTAAAAGTAGATAACATAGTGTGAATGAACCACAAATCAGATAAAAATGGCAGTATATTCTCATATTTAACACATATTTGACTTGTGGTTGCTTGACAATTTACCAGAACAGGTCTATGACGGTCTCCAAATATAAAATCAGGAGTGTAATTAAAAATACTGCAGGGAAGAAGCAATATTCAGTTCAACCCTGAACTATGTTAATCACAGCCACAGCTGTATCACTTCCATTCCCTTTAACAAGAACCTAATTTCTTTTTTTTTTTTTTTTTTTTAATAAAAGAGAAAAAAAGTGTCCAGGCTTTTGCTAAATCAGAGTGTCAGGTTTAAAAAGTTCAATGTGGGGTGGGGAAGAAGAAGAGGGTAGCAGAGGTGGAGCACAGGATAGCCAGTTCATTAGGAGCTGTGGTGCAGCTGCCTCAGCCTGGGGCTCTGCCACGGCCGGGGCTGTGCACCAGAACTGTGGCTTCTCTTCTGCTTTTGGCACAGGCTTGTGCTGTGACCTTGAGAGATTCATTTATTGCAGCCTGTGCCACAGCTCCTTCCCTCATAAAGCAGAGCTATCCTTCCTTTCTCTCCTCATTCCTGTGTTTGGCTAATAACCAGGAGAGCGGAGCCTTGATCTCAGCTGGGCACTTCTGCAATAACCCTGCTGTTTCAGGGGCATTTAGCTCAGCTCTTCTCCCATACTAACCTATACACCTGTGCCATCTGCTTCTTGCTGCCAGTCTACAACAAGCAAGGAAACACAAGTTGGGCTTGGGCTCCCACCAGCCTTTCTTTTGTTAGTTCTCCCATTGAAATTATCGCAACCCAAATTTGTGAGGCTTTGCTGGGCACACACAGTGGTGTTACCGGTGTTCCCCTGTCCCATGGGGTGGTAGCTTTCGCAGCCTGACAAAGAAGAGGTGGTATCATGCATCTTTTCACTAGAATTTAGATAAAAAGTCTCAAGTTCTTCTTGTAACTCCAGCTGAAGAGACAGCTCTTAGAGAATGAGTGTTTAGTCTTTTCTTGTTTGATGTCTGTCAGCCCAGCTTTCAGCCAAAATAAATAAAGCTAGGCTCTCCTTTCAAAGGGACAGGAGGGAAAAAGGGAGTTCAGGCTTCCCATGCTCACCTTTAGGATCCTCACAGGTAGTGCCTGCCAACTTCTCAGCTCCAGTCTCTGCCTCCCCCCCGCTCCGTGCCACAAAATGCTGTTTTCTGCTGTTTGAAGCCCCGGCTGATTTTTCCCACCTATCTGTAGTGCCTTCTTGTTTTCATCAGAGTATGCAAATCTGTTGCAGTGTGACCAACTGTGGTGGAAGGAAAAACCTCCTTTGCAGGTCAGTGTGAGGAGTTTTTCCAGGAACTAGAGGGTGAAACCCAGGCAAAATTAATTCATCCACATTCAATTTGAAAAATATGTTTTGCTACTTCTTGCACCCGGACAGTTTAGTTTTGCATTTCTTTTTCAGTGTATCATTCTACTGCTGGGGCTCCCTATAGCATCCAGGGATTTGTGCACAAAGGAGCTGCGTTTGGGACAAGGACTAAATAACCTCCTGTCTTTTGGTGGAAGAATTCATGAAAGGATTTCCGTGTTGCAATTCCCATTTCCCTCTCTCTTTGGTGGGTTGCAGCTGATTAGGAGAGAGTGGGATTTAGGTTCTGGTAGCAGAATCCTATTGTCTAAATCTCACTGCTATTATTTTTTACTGTGGGAAACATTAGTTGACATGCAATTGCAGTAATACCCACTAGTCTCCACAGACATTATTTATTCATTTGGAAAAGGCTGTTGTCTCCTTCAGTTTTGTGTGGAGTTTCAGAATTTCAAAGACTCTTTTGGTGAAATTTTCTTGCACTGTGTACAGTATAATTCAATATTTCTTGTCCCTCTATTGCAAAGCTAATTGTAGCACCATTTGTTAACTTGGGAATTGGACTATTTCTTATCTCTTTTTAAAATCGGACTTTTTAGCTTATTCTTGACTTCACTGTCTTGTAGCCTGAGTGAGTGTAATGCAACACAATGGACTTGCAGGTAATCAATAAAAGCTTTGGAGGTCAGAGATGGTATTTGACAAACTTACAGTCATGCTTAAATATCCTGCTGAAGGAAATACTGAGAGGTTTTTTTAAAAGGTAAACTCAGAGTTGCCCTGATGACCCTGAGGTTAGTATTCTGTGCTGCCACGTAGAGGAGCTGGCTCTGGAGTCCCTTTTTGGGCCAACAGAGCCACTGCTTTCTCCACAGACTGCCTGCAGCCTGCTCCCATTGCAGTCAATGGGATGCTCCTTTTGTCTTCGTTGAGGCTAAGATCTCACCCAATTTTAGGGATGTAACCAAGCCACCTGGGTTAGGAGCCTTGACACCCTGGTCTCCCTTATCTACTCGGTGCAAAGAAATTATTAAAGAAAATCTCTAGGGATGATGTCTTTTTTTAGAAATAGCTGGGTGCAGGATGGATTGCAACAGGTTGTTATGCTACAGCTGTAGGTATGTGATGGGCAGGATTGACTTTAGACTAGACTTATTCATCAAAATGTTCCCGCCAAGCACTAGCAGTTAGAGCAATTTGGTGTGTAACTGGAGCAGAACTTCTAGCTCTGTTTTTCCAAGAGGAAACTGGTTAATGCATACCAGGTGATGCACACCAAAACTGCCTTGTGCCATCAGTGAGGAAAATTCGGAGATTTGCTTCAAAGTTGCACGACTGCTCTGAAACAAAATGCTAAGTGCCAGTGCCCTTTCTGGCACTGCAGGGGCACAGTGTCGTCTCATAAAATCTAGGTGTCCTCATGTGTGGGTGGTGCTACCCCTGCTCTGGTACCGCTGCTGGTTTGCATGCTGCCATTTGGTGGGAAGCTGGGCGATGCTTTTGCATGTTGACTTAATTCTGTGAATGAGTAGTGCAACCACAAGGACACAGGTCCTGCTGGAAGGGCAACAGGTGACTAATTAAGAAGGTACTAGAGCAGTATCCAAGTATTTGACAAAGGTAACAGGTACCTCCAGGAGTAATCATCATCTTACTGTCACTGTTGTCTGGCTGTGGACAACTCATGGCTAGGAATAATGATGGTCTGTCCATGGGAATTTCTCTTTATGTCACCCAGACTCCCACAGCGAAAATCCTTTTCAGAGTAGTTGGACCTCTCTGGCATCCTTCACCCCCAAGGGTTCAAAGGTACAGAGAGAAGAGCTAGAAATAAGAAGGTTGTCTCCAGACTACATGGCAGTGAATGTCTGGGGCAGAATGAGGTTGCTCAAGCTGGAGACTGATCAGGACATGGAAGCAATAACAGTAACAGGGAAGTGTGGCGTGGTAGCAACAGTAGGAAGCAGCAGCAGGAGATGACGTTGGCAAAACTTTCCCGTTCTAGAAGTTAACTAACTCCATGAATTTTCTGAAGTCAGTTGTAGGCACTTTGGGGAAGTGATATTTGGGTGACAGCAGAACAAGTATATTTGTGGCACAGCATCCCAGTATGCCACCGAGCATCTTGTCTCAGTGGAAGTAAAATGTGAGAGAAGTACATCATTTTGCACTGAAAACATTTCAAAAGGACATGAGCCAACAGAGTCGTAAAACTTCTCTCTCCAGATGTTCTCCCCAGAGCCATTAAAATAGGTGGTCTTAATATTTACTTTTTGATCTTCAGTATGCTACTTTCCAAAAGCCAGCAACAAACCACATGATTAAATGTGTGCACAGAGACGTCTTCGTGCTGGGGCAGCAGGAGTAGGGGGAATACTGACACCTTGTTTAGTCTGCCACTCCATTTCCCTCCAACAAAACTAGCAGGCTACCTGCCGTACCTTGTTTGCAATCTGCATGCAGTAGAAGGCTTCAAAGCTCTTAAGGAAATGCATTTAAAATGTTCTTCCTGTTATAAAGCATGTAGCCAGCACAGTCATCCAACCATGTCAGAGAAATCTGTAAAAACGAAGATAGGCTAGTGTAAATCAAAAAGTGAGGGTTGAATCCTGAGAGTTTTGCAACTGCAAAAAGTGTCACATCCAACAGAACGCAATATATAATGAGTATATACCGCACCAGTTACAAGAGCATGACAAATGGCCTCGCAAGCACAACACAGGCTTCATTTATACTGTTTCCTTTCTGAGGCAGGATGTAACTCCGTAATGTCTCCAATTTTTTGTTGCTCTGTTGAACCTCCTCCGCTGAGAGGAGAGACAGTTGAGTGTGTTATACTCGCATTCTCTCAGGTATAATACACAAGATCCATAATAATTCAATAACGTGAGAGCTCAGCTCCAGTGTTTGTTGGAAGGGATTTACTTTGCTTTCATTGGGATAATTACAACCAATTGTAATAAGCATGGATATAAACTCTCGATCTTTCAGAGCTGCAGACTGCAGGTTACACACAAGTTGAGGACAATTACAACTTAGTTCAAAGTCCGGAGACTTCAAAAAAGGCGTGGGGTGGTGACTCCCTTTAGTAGATCATAATCTGACACTTTTTATTCTCATTGCTTATAATTGCTCTGAAAGTTTTACTTGCACAGATGGTTTCTGGATTCCAGGGCAGGGCAAGCGCATTTTGCAGCACACCTTGTAAATCCCATCTCAAACTACCATGGAAAGGGTCCTGATGAGAGCTCATGACACCTTCCTGCTGACCTCCATACTGATTGGATAAATAGCCAAAACGGGTGAATGCATGTCAAGTTTCTGGACCTTTGTGCTATATACCAGCCAGTCAATAGGCACGTTGGGAAATAAGTGACATGAGAAAGTAAAATTTTCTGACAAAAATGGGTGCTCCCCAGGGGGGTGGGAATTAGCTGGGTTTCAGGCATCTCGATTATTTCATGGATGGAGCCTGGTGTGACTTTTTCTGAACAGCATAACTGCATATGAGCTGCAGCTCCAGGACAGCAGGCTCCTCCCTGCGCAGTGTCCTCTCAGCTGCCACAGCTCCCTGAAATGCTGTGGGAGCAGTCAGTTTTCAAGAACAACAATATTCAGAAATCCTAGTATCTGTGACTGCCTTCTCGCAGCCCCTTGCTTCCCTGAATCGGCTGGGATATGGTATCCTCTCTTTTCCCTGACACTGCAAACAGGTTGAAATGATAGATGAAAGGGGAGCAGGACGGAGCTGTGAGTTAGTGCATTAGCCTTTCACTGTTGGAGTCCAGGGTTCAGAGTCTTCCTTTGAGCAAATGTGAAAATGGGTTTAATAGTTTCTTTCTAAATCCTTAGTGGACATTTGGCAATATGATAAAACCACTGCGCAATTTGGAAAAGAAAAGCCCAAGACTCTGGAACAGGAAATCTGTCACTGAATGGAGCTGAGGTAGAACGCAGAGAGGCGTGGAGAAACATGCACGCCACCTTCATCTAGGTATTTCTAATAAGCCCACGCTTGTTACACACCAAGTGCACCCACTAATTAAGGAATAATAAGGAAAAAGGATAGTTGAAAAGCCTGACTAGTTTTTCTCTGGGAAATGCATTAGACAACTGGAAAGTACACATAGTCCTATTATTCAAGTTAATTTACACTCACTCTCCTAGTCCACCACAAGAATTTATGAACCTGGAAGAGCTATAAGTCCCTTAACAAAGTAAACAAACTGTAACTCAGTCTTGTGTTCTTCCAGAGACCCACCACCTAAGGGTCTGGGTGGTTTTTTTGGTTTTGGGTTTTGTTTTTTTTTAACTAAAGGTGAAGAGATGATTCAGTATGTAGTGCTATGTCTCTTTTCTCAGGGGCAAACAATTCACGTTACTGGAATTAGACTATTAGAATAGACTTCAAATGTACAGTGAACCTCGGCAAATAAAAACCACCAGCCTTCAGCTATGACTTGTCTTTGCACGTATGAGGAGTCTCGATAGAGAAGGTAGCACCAGCCTGCTGTGCTCTTTGCAAGTGCCTCAGCCTTTTCTGAGCGGCAGTGCGGCTCCCCTCCCCCAGGCCTGACAAATTCAGAGCAACAACAGCCAGAAGATTAAGCAAGTGTAACTAAAACTATTCTTATGTCAGGCCCCTATTTTAATCTCCTCCAAATGATCTGAAGCGTACTCGTTAGTCCGTACAACATATCGTCTCCTTCTGAACGTGTGAGGCACTTAAAGAAAGAAAGTTTTTTGCACTGTATACCAGACGACCTTGATGTGATAGACTGCAGGGTTTTGTGACACTGCACACTCAGTGCTATTCAACACTTTGCCTGAAAGGGAGGAAGGAATGGATTTATTGACTTGTGACTTTGACTCAGGCCTGTGTATCAGGACTGTTATTATGTGGAATGATTAGGCTGCAGTGTCAGGGACAAGTTAAACTAGAACAACAAAGGACCTCCTTAACCTTTACCTGGACACAAGGCCATTCATAATGACTTGCATGCTTTGGAAAACTAAGTATATCTTGCAGCACTCAATACTTCTGCAGCTACAGCAATGAACAGAAATGGAAAAGATGAATTGCTGAAGGAGATGAAATGTAATTCAATTCTGCATAGTCCTTTTTAGAATACCGAGTTCAGGTCTGTGTCAAAAAGTGGCAAAGGCATCATCATTTTCTTCAGAGTGAAGCAGGAATTTTAAAACTGGATACAATACATATCCACCCAGGAAACTTCTGTTTTTTCAGGTGGTATAACAAATAATGTTGTCCCCGGAGGAGCTTTCCTCATATGAAGTAGACATGAAACCATTATTAATACTAGTAATAGCTGTGAACCAAACATGAAGAGAAGGTCCTCAAACAGCAAGGGGAGTCACTCCCACAAAGCCAGTGGTGATTATGGTGACAGTATTCACATATCCCTATCACTGCGTGTGAGAAACCGAGTAACTCTTTTGTAGCTAGTGCTGCATAAGAAACCTGATGTAACAGTCCATTTGTGGTTTTATATTAGATTCAAAATATTGCTCTCCTTAATGGTCATTATCAGAGCACATTATGAATGAGTGGATTTTGGATAGCTGAGATTTCGCCCCTGCCAAAGCTGTTAATAATTTTGCCCCTGTTTTCAGGAGGTGCCAAATCAGGGCTCGGTGCTTTGCAGGGCTGAGTGCTCATCTGTGTGCGCTGCCTGGACCCTGCTGCTGGTTTGAGAGTGCTTGCGCCTTGCAGGCTCCTCTCCTTCCCGACAGTGTTTATTGTTGATATCCAATTGTGGGATCCCAGGCAATTTCCCATTTGTGAAGGATGGCAAAGGCCTTTTTTCCAGGAAGCGGTTGTACAAGTCATTGTAAAAATGTCTGCAGAAAGAAATTAAAATAAGCCATATATGATATGTGAGTTGAAGAAGTGATGCAAAATAAGTGTCTTAGTGGGGATATGAAAAAGCATGCTGCATGGGGAAAGAGAGGCTAGTTTCTGATGAGTTGCATTTGATCTCTCCAGTACCGCGTGAACTTCTGAACTCAGCACTCCCAAGTGTCCCTAAGTTGCAGAGTTTGGAGAAACCATAACTAGCATCTTGTCTTTGCTCCTGTCTAGCACAGGCCCCCAAAAGCTACAGGATAAAGAGAATTCCTCTTCTCTTCTGCCTTGATGCATACGATGAGTGGGAATTTGTGTTTCAAGCTAAGCATACCTGCTAGGTTTGAAAACAGCTGCAATATTGCATCTGACTTTTTTTTTTAAGTGCTCAGTAAAGCACACCATTTTCATGTGGGTGTAAGCTGCTCTGCTGGCTTATATGAGTATAGTGAGGTTTGCATTTGGCTTGGTCCCCTGAAAAGCACCATCACCTCTATTCTTCCCTTCTCCTCTACTCTCTGGTTTCCCTTTGAGAAGAAAAAAGCCAAATGCCACCCAAAATCTTTGGTCAGCCCAGCACTGGTGAAGCCATACATCTCAGGGGCAAGGTCAGCTCACCACATTTCCTTTCTGCCCCAGATTTCAGCTGTTTCCTCCAGTGTCCTGGTTAGACCATTTTCTGCGACCATAAATACTGGATCTGTTTTAGCTGTCTTTTTGTCAACTAAGAAACAAACCCTACGGAGAGGCTGTTTCTCCTTGTGCTGGGCAAACAGCTCTTCCCTTCACAGAAATGAGGTGTGGTGAACCTATGACAACTCTTTCACTTCAGAGTTTGTTGGTTTGGGTTTTTTTTGTTGTGTTTTGTGTTTTTTTTTTTTTCCCTAATGAATTCAGTTGAACAAAATTGCAGCATGTCTTCTGTTAAAACGTGTTTGTTACATTTCATGGGTGTGAGTTAATTTAACAATAACTGCATTTCCCTGGTGCTATTACAAAATAATACTAGTTTTTGTGATGGCTGCGTCAAGAGCCAGTCATGGATAGGCACACTGTATACATGCTAGAAATAAAATTAACAATAAGAAGTGAAAGAATCTCTGGGTGAACCAGATTAATACTATAGACAAACCAGAACAGCTCAGGTTTGTTTTGAATTTTCCACTGCTTACCTGAACTCGGGTCTTCTAAACTAGAAGTTTCAAAGAAATAGTCTTTCTCTTCAGACTGTGGGACATTGTACTTGTACCTGGTATCTCTCTGTAGTTAATCTCAGAGGGTTTTTTTTTTTTTTTTGACTCTTGCATTCATTTTGGCTACACGGGAGTTTTACTGCTCCTTTTTATCACCCCTAGATTGGTTCATTGAGAATAATACCATTCCATGCTGTCTTTGTCTTTTGAGCTGGTCTTGTGCAGGTTCTCTAACATCAGCGAAATACAAGGGTTTACTGTATAAGCCTTTATTAACTACTCAGTCCCTTGTTTAGCCTATGAATAACAGTGAGTTTTCCTTTGTCGTTCACATACTGCTTTCATTTTGTCATATCAGTATTGCAGCAAATTAATTAACTCCTGTTCATTTTTTTGTTCATTTAAATCAGAGGGCAAGGCTGTCTAGGATTTCTGTAGGAGACAGGAGGGAAGGGCACCCTTGTACTACTCCCAACTCCAGGACTAACTCAGCATGTCTATGGGTAAAATCACCTGGAGCAAATGTTGCCTCCCATCTCTGAAGATGTGGGCTTCACATGTGAGGGCCTCTTTTTCTAAGAGGCAGGATTTGAAGGTACTGTGTAGGATACCACGTGTGAGGGCACCACAGGCCTTTAGGTATGATAAGTTTTCAGGAGCAGGATCCTCCTTCTTGCAAGATGCCAAGAATTCGCCTTTTGTTCAAAACAAGGTAAAGGACGTTTTAACTGGAACAATTACAATCTCCTAAATTTATAGGCATCTGAAAAGAAGGTAGAACCTAATATCACACACAAGAGCCTACAGGGCTGTTCAAAGAGGATGAGAGGTATAACATGTCCAAAATAACACTGTAAGAGGAAGAACTTTAAGGGGAAAGCTGCCAAATGTTTCTTACAGATAGTGTATGGAATGGGTTGTTTTACTCAGAACCATACAGTATTTTTCCAGAAAAAGGGTTTAGTGTTTGCATCACTTATTTTTTTTTTTCTTTGTAGGTACTGAAAATCATAAAGAGTAAACCTACCTTAATATTTTTAAGTGAATTATATTTTTACTGATAGCTTTTCAACTGTGATGATCTTAGAAGTTTTCCAGTGATGTGGTTGCCCTGCAAGAGATCGTAGCCAGCAGAGAGGGGAGTTCCTTTAAAGTTTTGGTTCTCTTAGGATCAGGCATCTACTTCCAAAAGCTAGCGGTCTCTGCAGGCACCAAAAGATCAGCAACCTCCAAACGATTTCAGACAAATCACCGTTTTGTGTCAGAAGAGGCTAGAGGGGATGTTCAGAGCAGCATATTAAATATAAAGCAGATAAAGCATCCCACACTTGCCTGGGTTGGCAGATTCCTTTCTCTTATTTTGTTCCCAGTTAGACATTGCATGTTTGTGACTTTGACTCAAAGTGCACTGGACACACTTTTTGTTTAAAAGAGATTACAAAAAGAAGCCAACAGGGTGAAGGAGAGGAAAGATGTAATCAAAGGAACTACTGAGGGAAGCTGAAGGGAGGAGGAAAGTCAATACACAAGGAGGAAGATATTGAAAAGAGCAAACATTTTTAACCAAGAGTGATGCACAGGTACCAACTGGCTGCAGGCGCCTGAAGCTGCTTGGGTGGGAAAGGTGATCCCTAACCTCATTTGCCAGCCTTCGGGGTCCCCTGGCAGCCACACTACTGGCTGCAATTTGAACCTGCCTGAGGTTGTGCTGGCTACTAAAATCCTCAAATTCTGGCATCTAGCGATTGTGAGAGTACAAGGTTGGGAGGAAGGATATAGGATTGGTTATGGGGGTGTTATACAACCAATGACATTATCTAGTTAAAACATCAGCATAGCTCTTTCCAAGCTGCTCCGATAATTAAGGCAGTTGTGGCCTGGCTGTACACTGAGTCTGGCTGAGCTGTAGGCTGCAGCCCAGACTCACTTGGTACTATGGCAGCAGAAGCTGCTATCTTTAGAGCACCTCCTCCTTCTGACACGTTACATAGGACACTGAGATGGAAGGGACCTTGAGGAAGGTCATTGTGCATATCCCTCCATGCTAAGGCAACATCTCCTGCACCTCTAGCAAGAGAAATTCCACCTGGCTCATGCCAATCTCTTCCAGAGCTTCACTGTTCTTGCTGTTGGAAAGACTTTTCCTAAAACATGACTCAAATCTCCTTTGCTTCCAGCTTTTTCTTGTCCTTTTGGTCATAGGCATGGAAAACAGATTGTTCCCTTCCTCTTTGCTGCAGCCTTTTATACCCTGGAAGACTGTTATCATGTCTCCCCTCAGTCTTCTCTTTAGAGCAAATAACCCCACTGTGTTCAATCTTTCCTCACAAGTCATGGTTTTTAGACCTCTGATTGTTCTGCTCTTATTCGTCTGAACTTTCTCCAATTGGGCCATGCCTTTCGTGAAGCACGATGCCTGCAGGAGAACACAATACCACGGGTGAGGCCTCCCTGGCACTCAGCGAAGTGCAAGCATTGCTTTATGAGTCTTGCAGACTCTACTTCTGTTTAAACATTGCAGTACGGCATTTGCCTTTTTCTCAGCTGCATACTATCATCGATGTACATTCAGCCTGTGATCCACAGCCCCCGGTCCTCTGGTTTCTTTTCTGAGGAGCTGCTATCCTGGCAGTTGTTCCCCCTTCGCTGCTCGTGTAGGTTAATGCATGGGGTAGATGGAGCAAACACCTACTCCATCTCCCCCTGCCCCCAAATCTACTTAATGTCAATTTTATGCTTTTCCTACAATATAGAGTCCACATGGTGAGGGAATGTTGAATATCAAACGGATGGGAAGAGGCCTTCATTAAAGTAACAAGCATAGAGTGACATGGCACATACACAGCAGCAGGCAGTAGTACATAGGTTTGAGTTTAGGTAGTAAAACATTGGATTTTGCTCTCATTAATGGTTCTTCCTTTGAAAATCAAAAGCACTTAAGCTACAGGAAAACAAATGTAAACTCCCAGTTATTCCTTTAGCAATTCTGCTTGATTCCCTCAAGCTGGTGTGTCTCTTGCACTTTGTATTTTTTTCTTTTCAGAGGTAAGGCATACTCACTGTTTTTTTGGGATGGAGACTGCTTTCTGTGTGATGTGAGGAGGTCTGTTCCTCCCTGGTGCTGGTCCATGACTGGACAATACAGATTATGGGGGAAAAGAACAATTGTCTGGAGGTTTTAGCATAAATCATTACTGGCTCTCCAAGCAGGTCATTCCTTAGCTCCTTCTTAGTAGTTTTACCTAAATAGGTTATTTATCTCAAAATCGTCTCTGATAGTTATGGAGTATGCTTGGAAGCAGGAGGTACATCTGCTTATAATTTATTGTAAGCAGGGGGATATATGTAGGGGAAATTTTTTTGTGTGTGCTCCCCAGCCAGAGAACATGAAGGTTCAGCTTCAAGGTGCCTGACTGAGGCAATGGCTCCTACCAGGGGAGTCAGCACATCAAAATGTTGCTTTCTCTGGCAGAATAATGGAGATCTGGTACAGCACCTTCTAATTTTTCAAACAGCACAAAGTGCAATTCCAAATTAACCAGCACACCTCCACCTTAATTTTTCATTTTACTTAACCTCTCTGTGTCTGTTTCCCCATCTGTAAAACTGAGATAATACTTACCTACCTCACAGGGATGTTATGAGGATTAATTAATTGATGTTTGTACAGTGCTTTGAATATGCAAAGCGCTATATGTGCTAAGTATTATTATTTAGTTTAAATGCAGCTGAACAGGTTTTGAGTGCTGGGAGAGAGCTCTGTCACTGACACCAATCTATCACAATGTGGCTAATGACACAGCTTTGGGAACTAGGCAGACAATTTTCTTATTCTGTGCCATAATTAGCCAATATCAATAACCAAAAAAACCCCTTTGCAAGAATTGCAGGGATTGACCACTATGGGATCACTGCAGAAATCCCAATCCAAATACCTCACAATGGGATCAACCAGTAGCAAATGGATCATCCTCAAAAATCACCCAGCTCAGATGGGAATTAAGAGTATCTGTAGGGCCGGAAGAACACTGTAGTGCCCTATGGACAAAGCAGAGCATTGTCTCACTTCAGAGCATGAATAAGTATGAACAAAATATTTGGGGGGAGTGTGTGTGTGGGAGGTCTTCCTGTGCAGCAGGGCATCCAGCCCAGCTTTCGCATACTTAAGAGCATCACCTGCCCCCCTGCATGTGTGCAAACGGTCTCCAAACCGGTATTTGTTCTGGTGTATTAATAAGCGATGGTGGCCCCAAGCAGCAAAGGGGACTGTCTAGCTGGAAATACAAAAGGCTGGTTAAGAACTGGTAATATGGGGTGTGTACATATGCACTGGGGAGAGGAACTTCTTCCAAGAAACACAAGAAGATAGTCTATAATTTTTCTCTTGGCCTCAGATTTATTTTGGTTTTAGTAGTTCTTATTCAAATTCATCAGGGGTAATTAATGAAGGATATAGGAAGGCCAGCACACACCTAGGATCCTCTGTTTGTAGCTTGAATTATGTTGAGCTGTTTGGTCTATTGGTTCACTACCTCAAGCCTAGTGCAGTATTGTCATCCTTTGCTTTACAACACAGTCATTATATCCCTAAACCACATTGTGATACACTGTGGCTTCTGTTTACGACTCCCGAAACTCCCACTCCATATATCACCTGCCATAAAACCCATCAAACTGCTGCTAGTAAAATGGTGCACAGTGGTCTAAGTAGGAGCCAGGCAAATTGTGTGATACCCTACTGTGGTTAATGAGAGTGAAAATGTGGTTAGGATTTTATTCAGGCGATGTTCATTTGCAGGGCCATTGTAGTGAGGTGGCAAAGAAAAGAGTCTTTTGTTAACCTGAATGACAATATATTTTCTATTGTATGAAGTAGCTGAATGCAGAGTTTGCCAAGTTATACATCAATTGTAAATAAGTCAAACTGTGACCTTGAATGGCTACATTTTTATTGCTTGGGGGTCTTGAAAACTAATTAATACACTGAAATGTTATAGTGACCATATGAAACCTGTTACTGGAATTTAAACCATTGTGGAGCAGTTCAGACCAGTCGTTGGCAACTACAAAAATATAAAAAGTAATCTAGATGTGTGTGTCAGGAAGATTTTTTTTTTTTTCTTATTTTCTGTTCAAGGGCTGTTGGGATGGATGTGCTGTTCAATTATCTAGAGTTGTAAGGGAAGCAGAAATTCTGGCGGAGCTGGGGTCAGTGCTGCAGATCCTGAAGGGTGACGCTGAGCCCTGCTTCAGCTGGGTGGTGAAGGCTGCTCCAGATTTAACCAACGCTTTTAGCCCCTGAGGCCAAGGGCATACTCAACTGCATCCCAACACTGTTTTGGGCTGAACCCGGGGTATAAACGTTTCCGTCTCCTCCCTCCCCCTTCCTTCCACTCTGGTTTATGGTCGGAGAAGATATGGGGACGTGGGACTAGCAGTTCATGGTCAAGGTGGGCATGGGGACGCTGCAGTAGCTCATGCTACGTGATGTAGACGTGGCTGCTGGGGCCATAAGGAGAGCCAAAGCTCTCAGTAGTAGGCTTTGCTCCCTCCCGGAGCAAACAGATACAAGTTTAATTTCACAGTCTGAAGGGAGACTGTAATTTCAGGAGATGCTTAAGCACTTAGGCAACCTTAAATATTTTAAGAAAAAAAAAAAAAACCCACAAAAAAAAAGGCCACTGAGGCCAACAGAACTTTTCACATGCTTAATGTTAAGCATGTGATTAAAAAACCCTCCTTGTTAAATCCTGAGTGGTGTAAAAATTGTCAAAGCAATTGTCAGTTGATTAGTTTCCACAGTCCTCATGATGCTTCTGCTTGTAGTTGTCTCGTTCATTGAAGTGCAATGTAGTTTTTTGTTTGTAGTTGTTTCCCCCTCCATTTTTAATTGCAAGACCACATCTTCAGTGATACATAGCTTGAAGACAGGGGAGCTGAGTCTTATTTTAGATTGAAATTTTACATATATTTTGCCTTAGATAAAAAGTTGATTTCCGCTCCACAGCCAATGGAAAGTAAATTAAGGAAGGCATGTATAACAAAACCAAAATTTTGTAGCTGTGTTGTGTGTTTTTTGACTGTTTCTGCTGTTGTACAAAGAATTACATTAAATTAAAAAGGCCTATTTATAAAACAAACATTTTGTAGGCAAAAAGGAAATGCAACCATAATAAAATTGTCAGTCTCAGCGGAATGACTGTGTTGTACTGGGCTTTTGGAGAAAATCAGGCTGGCTCCTTCAGAAGAAATCTGATTTCAATTTAAGAGTCTTATTGAGGAAAACAGCACCACAAAAGGGGAAATTAAACCGTAAAAAGGGGCATTAAGATGATGTTAAGGATCTAACTTATCACCACAAAAACCAAAGCAATCTGAAGTCGAGATAGAAACTTTATCCTTAGTGCCTCCTCCTGGGTCAAAGTATTGCAGATGCCACCAGGAATGGTGGGAGGGGACAGGAGGTGTGCCCAAGTCACAGTGAGCTGTGCTGCAGGGTGGTTAAGGTTAAGAAAGAGACTATGTAAAAATGGCACCTTCCCACTTCACAGATCATCTCCGATCTCAATTCTGCATCATAGCTGCTTAATCCACCGAATGAAAGAAGTTTTTAGTGCTTTTTTTCCTCCGGCTAGCTTACTGGAAGCTGTACAGCCACAGAAAGGATTATTTTGTGGCTCATGCACCAGCAGAAGATTAGCTCATGAAAGCTCTGGTCTTGCAGTGACTTCCAACGGTGTGGGGATGCATTGATTTCAAGGAGAAGCAGTTTAGTTCAGCAGTGGGACTTCCTATCCATGGGGGTTAGGCTGAGAGCTCTTTCCAAAAGGATTTTGTTTTTTAAACCTGAATAGTGTGAAAATCTTAAAGAAACCAGAAGACATGTTAATTTGATGCTTTTATGGCATACATGTGTCTTTAGAATGGCTAATTTTATGCAGGTGTGGTTATAGGTGAGCATTGGGTGGGTTCAAGGTCATGCGTATTCTATTGAATCACAAGCCATAGACCAAAATTTAGTAGGGGAGCGACCATAGTGATGGTCACATCTACAGAAGATAATTTCTCTTTTCTTTCCCATCCTCAGGGAAATGTGCCCATCTGCCAGGATGGCCAGTTGGTCTGTAACACGTTTATCTCCTCACCAGGCAGATACAGTGCGAGGGTGCTATCAAGGCTCTTCCTCAGTGCACCTGCTGGGGTGGGAGCGAGTGCTCTGCCGCATGTGAAAATCCCAAATTCTTTGTGGTACCTTTATGACGTGTTTCTCTGAGGTAGCACTATTACAGCCCCAGGGGGTTCAAGGTCAGCCTCCAAATGCAGGAGGGAATGAAGGTGCCCCATCCCTGGCTCCAGCATAGCATCGCACTGTGCACTGTACATGAAAACAGCAGCAGCTAACCTTCATGTTGGGTTAGCTCTGCTTCTACTGATATCCCTGTGGTCCTGTCGGTTGCTTGTGGAAGTCCTTCCCCAAGCATTTTTCATTCCAGAGGAATGCTGCTTATCAGAGTTACATATGTTCGCTTTTTGAGCCTCCCAGCTGGCTTACACAGGAGGGAAGTGTTATTTCCATTTTGTTGTGAGGAAACCAAGGCATAGAGGGATCACGTGGCACGAGGTTGTGGGCTGCTGGGTATCCCTTAACTGCATGGGCCACCTTATCCAGCTAGCTCAAAATGCTTGCTACAACTTGGGAAATATAAAAGTGGCTCCATGAAACAGCTGCTGGGAAGGGTTTAGGTGTCATAGTTTCTGCCATGAAGCAGAGAAGCAGATGGTGACTTCCTAAGATCTCTTCATACTTTTGAACTGCTTTGACTAGTATTAGATTTTATCCAGGTTTTGACCTGGAGTATACCTGTCCTAGCTGGGTGTATCATACATATTTCACATGGAAAAGAAAACAGGTATTTGTAAATGGGTAAAAAAAGGCAAATACAAATAAAGGCACCACTGCCTTGCAGTGCAAGATGATGGGACGGATTTGCGCAGGTATTGGCTTCAGAAGTGACCCCATCTTCTGTATGATTTGGGAACTCCAATCCTGTGTCTGCACCACCACCGATGCAGCTTGTGTGTGTCAGTGGTCTCCTGTCCATGTGCTTCGTGCAGCGGGGAAGCTGGTGTCCTGTTCTGTCCTGTCCCAACATATTTGATTCTTAAAGACAGGGACCTAAAGCTTGTAGTCGCTATGGGAGTCAGACTCCCTAGATGTCAAGGGGAGTTCTGGCAGAGGGAAATCTGGAGAGCTTGGTAGAACATTTGTGCATCTAGAAATTGGAGGAAGTTTTAAAGAGAGCAAAAACATAAACAAAAATAAATAAGACATAAACATAACCCCCTAAACTGAAACTTATTCATGCATTTACAATCATCAAAATCCCAGGTTAGGCAGATGAAAGAGATTTCAGTGTGTTACAAGTCATAGCAATAATAGCCTTGGGACATTGGCTGGTCTATTCTATTATGTAGAAGTCTCACAGCCTTGTAATGGTTCCACAGATTAAGAAGTGCTATGTACCGGTTCTAAATATTTCTTTAAATTAAGACTTTCTGCTTCTAACTGAAATCTCCACTGAATATGATGGTATAATAGGGTGTCCTGTTCCATCTGTGTAAATAACACAGAGAGATTTTCTCTTGCTGAAATACCTGCGTTAAAAAAACTGCAGCAATAACTTGAGACTTCAAAGGTCTAACTTCAAAAGATTTCTTGCATTCTGCTTGACGGGACAGCATCTTATGCACACATGCTTTTTCACTGCTAAATGCCTTAATAATGAGCTTGGGTTCAGATTTTGTGAATCAGAGCCAAGTAACTCTGTTTTATTATATTTGCTGGGAAATGAACTAGCTCTGGGTAATTAGGAAAGCAATTTTATTAGCATCTATTTCATAAAGATTGTTTTTTAATCAGAGTCAGAACTTACTAGAAATTATTCTTTTATTTTTATTGCACGGGTCTCTTGGATGGTGGAGACCGCCATGGGTCTTAACCCATAGCAAACTCTGCACACTGAAGGCAGCAGTATCACTATTAATCTGTAACAATGTTATAAAACAAGCCTAGGATGGTAGTCCCCTAAATAACACTGCAGAAGCTAGTAATTACTGTAGTGTGGTTTACTGCATGATGCCACCCTGGGGCTAAATTATAACTGTCCATGCATTTGTGCACCATAAAGAAGACAGGACACAAGGAGCCTGTTTTACTCTGCATCTCAAGACATGCCATACAGAAGCGAAGAGGAGCCATCTCAAGGCCATGGGGAGAGCTGGAGGACAAGTTAGGAGCAAGGTGTAAGGGTACAGAGGCAACGTAGGGACCAGGAGAGAAGATTTTGGTTAGAGTCTGTACTTGGTTTTAATCTCCTGTAAGGAGGACTTGACACTAAATTAGTGATGGTGCTGGGAGAAGAAGACCAGTAGGGCATCTTTCCTCTTTCTGGAGGTGCTTTCATAGAAAAGGGAGATGCCACTGTACCCAGCAAAGGGCACATAACTGATGGGTTTGGTTCACTGGCCAAACGGGAGGGGGGAATAAAAATCAGGCTTAGAATAATCATCATGGGAAAACCCATAACAAAGCCCCTGTTTTCTCAGAGAAACAGGAAGATAAGAGACATTTTTATTCAGCTGAATGAAAAGTTTTGCTTTCGTTTTGAAATCCTCTTTTATTATTTAATGTTGGCAAATTTCTAAGCACAAAATGTTATTTCAAAACAAAAAATTAAAAGACTGCTTTTTGAAGTGTTTTCAGAAAACATTTTGAGTTTTCTGAAAGTTTTAAAGTTGTTTTCAAAGTTACTTAATGAACTTGACCTGAAATTTCATTTTTTTTGGTGAATGAAAGAATAATAACTTTAAGATGTACTTAGCTGCAAACATCTGCACATCACAGGTAGTAGGTGGGCCTTCCAGTACTTTTGAGTTCGAGCTCTGTGGTCACTGCTGAGCAGGGAGGACTTGGCCATGACAGATTCTGGGGCTGGGGCATGTTCAGATCCAGGAGAGTAATAAAGATAGGTGTCTTCTGAAAAATTTACACCTGCGCTTGTGTTCTGATCTCAGACAAACTCTGGGTTAGAGGCAGTTGCAAGACAAAATTTGGATTCATTCTTGTATCCGATGTTGTTTCTTGCAAGAATAAGTTCATACCAGACTAGTAGTAATGAAGGAATGGCTGATAATTTAATGGAAAGAGTGGGAAGAACTTTTATGCAAAAGAAGGAGTGGGCTGAACTTCCAGAGGTGCTTGGCGGGGCTACCCATGTTCCCGCAGAGCATAGCCTGCCTTTTGAAATAGCAGGCATCTGGAAAAAGGCAATTACCTGCCTGGCTCCCTCATCACCACAGTTTTGCGGATGCAGTCATAAAGTTTCTAAATTTGGTCTGGTGTAGAGACTCTCTGGAAAAGAGACAAGAACTGGGGCGATAGATGTCCCTTTCGGTTTGGGAGTCTGTGCAGAGAGGAGAGAAACCTCCTGAATGTGTGCTCAGCCAGTTCCAGAGAAAAGCACCCTGTACCAAAACTAGAGCTTGACCTGAATCTGCTCACATTTTGGAGGCCTTCAGGGGATTTGTTTCAGGCCAAATCAGTATGAGATAAAGGCGAAAGTTTATATCAGTTTTGAATTGCCTGAACAAAGCAAAAAGGTTTTAGGACTAAAAAGGGAGACACATATGTTACACAGGAGAAAAACCTCTTATCAGGAAGAACATGGAGAGAGTGAAGTGACTAACAATGAGGTTTCTGAGACTTTCCCACAAAAATTTTAAAAAAGGAGGCTCCTGAAAACCTTTCAGATGGCTGTAGCATGATCTTGTTCTCCAGGCAGAGAAAGATTATAAATGAGGGTATATTTTCCAACTTTTTTTTCATTTATACTTTACAAAGGTTATTTCATTTGGACAAAATAATTTACACCCCCACCCCCCCCCCACCCCCCCCCAAATCATCTAGGTGTCAAAACCCACATCGCAAGAGAGAGATTCAAGCCAAAGGCCTTAGGTAGGGATGCCTTCTGTCTTCCTCATGGTTCATGGCCTCATCTGGTGGTACTCGTGGTCCTCCGCAGTTGATGGTGCAAACCTGTTGGGCGAAGGTGAAGGTCACGTAGTTGTAAGAAAGAGGAAAGAAGCAAAAGAGCAAGAAAGTGAAAGACAGAAGAATGAAGCAAGTCCCTCTTCCCACAGTGCACGCAGCAGGGACAGCTACTGCTGCCCGCTTCTCCCAAAGTTTGAGTGCTTAACTTTGCATTCCAAATACAAAAGTATTTTGGTTCACATATACATACATACATACATGCATATATTTAAAAATATATATAGACATGCCCACACACGAAGAACAGCAATCAGTTTTATTCCTTCACTTTGCAGTCATCAGTAAATTTAGTATATTCATGTGAATAGTTAAAGAACATGTCCTGTGATCTAAGTAAAAGGGAAAGGATGATCCAGTGTGTGTAAAAATAAACAGTTTGATTGCTCTTACATGCTCTTCTTTTGTGCAAGCAAAGAGAAATGCAGAAAAATTGCCACATTTCATCATGTAGGACAAAGGGGCCCAGGTGACACCCTGATCAGGTGTGCATGCATAATCATTCCAAAAATAATCACCCTTTTGAATAATTTCACCCCAAATCTTGCAGCTTCAACTTATTCTCTGCAAGTGACTCATAAATCTTTACCGTGAATGTGAATCAAGTTTCAGAGCCGCAGGCTCAGGAGCTTGTTGGATTTATTCAACTTTAGTCTTTATTTATAGACATAAAAGTGTATTATTGGTTGTAACATCCAAACAAAGGAAAACAGATTGTAAGCATCCATTAACATTTTCCCAAAAGGGAAATCTGGATTTTCTCCTGGGTCTTTCAGTCTCTCCCTTGTAATATTAAGATGATGTCATAAACTCATAATTACTTTGTGATGCTCTTGTATACTCTGTAGTTGCTTGTTCAGAGATGGTTATTTATTTTCTGAACAGAAAAACTGAACAATACAAACAGGTGGAAGGAAGCAGATCGGTCTTTGGTGGTTTAAGGTTTGAAGGACCCCAACATTTTTATTTCACACTATTGCAATAATTTCCTCTGGTGTACGCAAGGACACAGGTGCTTTATGTGGTGTTATTAAAAAATGTTTCATTAATATTCAGATATGGGATGCAAACATTTAATAAACACTTTATAATGACTGGAGCAAAGAGCAATTTGGAGTATAGTGATCTTCAGAAAGTGGAGTCTTTATTGCTGAATTGGCCCATAACCTGTCCAGGTTCCTTTCGAGAAAGTCTTTGTCTGAATTAGTGGTGGACTTACACTATTATTATAATGAGAATCCCAGATTGCAAAAAAATGTATGAGTGTGTGTATGTGGAGGGGAGAGAGGAAGGAACCAACCCCCAAATTTGGGGAACTCCAACCCTTGGCAGATGCAGGAGGGCAGGATGGAGCAGTGCAAGGGGCTGGGTGTGTGCTGTGGAGACTTTCCTGAGTGTGGGGCTTCCTAGGTACATCCGTAGTTGCTCCTTGTCTGAGGGTAGGGTAGAAATTTGTTTCAGAGCTATGTTTATCCTGTAACATTTTTGACTTATAAAAGAGCCTGATGGAGTGCTGACTGAGTAACTTGAAATGAATAATTGATCTGGCTTGCTTTCTCCTTCTCATGGAATAGCTGAGAGCAGATTGTGATTTCCTCAGATTTATTTGTTATTCAGAAATATCTAATACATTTTTACAATTTTTTTTCCACTCCATCGATTAGATTTTCCAGGCATCTGTGTTAGGCTCAGACAGTCTGGGCTTCGGGCAGCACATCAGGGTAAGAGCGCAATTCAAGTGTTAGAGGTTGGGGTTGTTACTCTGCTGAGAGCGCACAGGGGGGTCCCCTCCTCCCTGGGACACCGGCAGGGCTGCCGAGGGTGGGACAGGACCTTCTGCACATGTGTCAGGTAGATCCGGTTAATCTGTCATGGATTAGCCATGGGGTTTTGTAAACCTTTCCAGGACTGGAGTTCTGGGAAATGCATTACTTGGTGCAGTCGGTGGGATAAACCCTTTCTTACAGTTTTCTGCCCTAGTCCAGAGAAAGGTACAAGCGCTTCTCATGCAAAGATGTATAAGTCCCTCCCTCTGGGAGCATACGTGGATTTTGAGCAAAACTTTTCGGCAGGATGGTTTGCTCAGCGGAGGTGCACAGATAAAAGAAAACTCCATTAGAAAGCTGGTGAGAATATTCAGGAGCATATTTTGTTCCCCGTACTCAGTGAAAACTAATTTGATGGAGAAGAGAAAAATCTCTTCCTTCCTCAGCAAGGAGCATAAATATCTATTTCAAACAATTCTTTAAGGATCTAAGGTTTCTTATTACTCATTGCTAACCATTTTAATTTCTGACCTCTTCTGCTTGACTAGCTGCAGACCCATTCAGTGACCCTTTAGGATTCCAATGCTGTGATTTATGTCCTAGCCCAAATTTCTGTGAATTACTGGTATACTGAGTCTCTGACAGAATTTGAAGCTGGCCTTTTTGTTTCCCCCATGCAGCTTGCCATATTTCTCCCTTCTTGGTGCTTCATTTAGGCTCGATGGATATAATTTTAACCATTCTCTTCAGCTCCACATAGACATTTATAATACAGTCCCTTGTGTCTTACATGAACAGAATAGGACTCAGCTCTGTTGAGTTTGTGTCATTTCTCTCAGAATTTCCTTATGGACTTCTGGATTGTCCATGCTTTTTATTTTGGTTATGTAGTTGTTTCTTTTTTTAAGTGAAAGCCATTACAGAGTATTTAAAAGTTGACTTTCCACATTCATCATGACTTACTCTGCCTACACAGAGAATTACATTTTTCTTGTGTTTGTACGTCACTTTGGTACTTAAGGATTGCTTGTTTTTTCCTTGCCACAGGTGGTTCAGGGTCCTGGCCAGGCTGGGGAGAGCGGACTCCAACCACAGCTGGGTATGGACTTTGACTGCTCAATCTTATATCTCCAAATTACACCCAGATCTCCAAAGACAGACCTGACACTGCACAAATGGGTGGGAGGGGATATGTAAAAGCACCAGGAGTTCACCTATGGTCTGGTCATTTCCTGGTCAGGAAAGCTCTCGTGAAAAGATACTGCTGGAAAAAAGCTTCCCGCTAAATTCAGGCAGTTGCTGAAGGCCCTGGTGGTGAAGCAGCTGTGCTCCTGCACCTCTCTGGGCTGGGCTGGTCACAGACTGCTGCTTCACAAAAGCTTTGCTCAAAATCAGGATTTCCTATTTCCTTTGCATTGCCCCTCAGCCTGTGGTGTTGTCCACAGGCTCCGAGAGGTGGCCAGAGTTTGAGGAGGGGAAGGGCTAGCTTTGCTTGCCATCTCTCCGTGCCTCCAGCTCCTTTCACACCAGGAAAGAGGAAGGGAGAGGAAATTTAACTAATATTGCTGAACCTTAAACAAATTGCTCCATCCAGATTCCTTACTGACATAAGACTTATTCAGGGAATGTCTTAAAGCTAAGATTGATTGCTTCGAGTTACCTCCATGTACATATATCTCCATTTCCCCGCTTTTAATGTTACCTCGCTTCTTTCCTTCTCGAGACCACTTTCTTTGAAAAGTACTACTGTCTGGTGCCGCTGTGGCCAGCCCTGATAATAAAACTATTATGCAGTCATCCAGGACTCTCCCTGAACTTGTTGCTGTTTACTTGGGATTTTCTCTGATACAACTTCGATTCTGGGATTTATTCCCCACTCTTGTGTACAAGGACCCGGGTTTGTTAGCATTTGGGTGTGTATGTGAGCCCGACTTTTATTGTCACTGGGAAGGATGGAATTGGGCTTAGAAATATTAGCCAGTTTTGACTTTCCTAGAACTTCAGCTTACCCAGTTCTTTAGCAGACCTTCATCAAAACGCCGTGTGTGCAGAGCAGCTATTTCTTCAGTGACCTGGGAGCCGGGCACTATATATTGTTCAGATCAGAATAGCAGTGCATGTACAAGGGAATCTTTTTGTCACTATGGTGATGTGCTAACCCTATAGATGCTATTTTACTATTAGAGATTAAAAACTTACAGATTCCGAGGTGGAATTTTGCTTCCGTGTGTTCATTTAAGATTTAGCCTGTAGTATTAATACAAAATTTAAAATTGTGTCCTCTTCACTGAAATCCAGTGTGGTTACAAGGTTCTAATAAATATTATGTCCTTCCATCATGCAATTAAAATTTTCCACCTCATTTCACAATGCAAAACACTCACATGTTGTCAATCATTTTGAAACATGATTTTTTGACATCATATAATTTCACTTCATTTTTCAGACAGACATCACACCAGGAAATTATATAAGAAAGGATCCTATTATATCTTTATTTTTCCACCAAATTTCACCTTCAAATACAGACATTTGTGTACATTTCAGTAATTCTGACAATAAACTTTCAAGGAGAAACGAATGGCATCTACATAGCCGGAGATCAGCATATGGAGTTTGCTGCTCTTCAGAGACTGCGGCTCCGGCACAGGCACCTGGTTAGGAACCGCTGGTGTAGCCACGGGAAGTTTACAAGTCTTGATGCACAAAGTGAAAAGGTTGCTGCTTGAAACAGATACCACCTGGGAGGCAGGGAGGGAAACATATGCATGTTTTTGAACTTTCCTGTGTTTAACAGTTAGCAGACACTAATGAATTGCCAAACAGCCCTGATTTAAAGCATAGTAGTCAAAAGCAAGGCTACCTGCTGCTTGTCAGGTAGTCCACCTGTTCAAGAAACCAAAGTGCCCCTGCCCTGTGCCAAGAGAAGAGCTGCTGCTGTTTCGAACCTCTGCTCTGGGGGTGTGTGTGTCTGTGTCTGTGTCATTGCGTTGCTTCATATCATGTGAGTCAGAAATTCAGCATGCGATAGAATATCTCAGGCTCATTATAGAAGTCTGGTATTAAGCAACAGATTTTGATCATAGTTGCATGTAAATCTGGGGGAAATATGGCCTGCAGAGCACAATTTGGAATTTGTAACTGATCAGATACAGGCTGGCAAAGTAAGAGAGGAGCAAACCAGGCAAGTAGAAAGCCGGAATAAAACTTCTGATTTTAGCTGGGTTAGCTTTCAGATACCTTCTCCTGATCTGTGATGTCCTCGGAAATTCACACCTGGTCCAAAAACCTCCTTACTGTCTCTCAGAGGGCTCAGCTGGGAATGGCAGCATATTGCTGGACAATGTCTGAATCTCCTCCATCCTGCTAGATTTAAATGCTGTGATGGGGACGTTGCTCCCAGGCAAGGTGATCCCCATAAGTTCAGCTGATGGTCTGCCGGGTCACATAACCAAGCAACTGCTATTCTGCTAAGGGAAGGTGCAAACAGAGCTGCTGACCTACTAGTAAACACATTGCAGCTAGTTTAAGATCGCATTTTCAAACTTCTGCTTATTGAATTCAGTGCTAGAGAGCCTGTGCTCAGGGAGTGCAGGTAAACCTGTGCTGTTGCATACAAAGATACTGGGTTTGCTCTCTGGAGCCAGCTAAATTGTACTGGCTGGCCAAGAGCTGCATGTGTTGGAAAGTGCTACCTCTTAATGTGCTGGGATCGAACTTGTTTTTAGGGTTTATGGTAATGAGTGGCAATGTTGAGCTCAGAGAGCCCAAGACCAGCAGAGTCTGGACCGCTGCGCCCTGCCCTGCTGTCCCACACTCCCTTTCTGGCCACGGGGCTGCCATGTGTCCTGGCTTGTATCAGAAATTGTGTGGCCAGCAGGAGCAGGGAAGTGATTGTCCCCCTGTACTCGGCACTGCTGAGGCCGGACCTTGAATACTGTGTTCAGTTTTGGGCCCCTCACTACAGGAAAGACATTGACGTGCTGGAGCACATCCGAAGAAGGGCAATGAAGCTGGTGAAGGGTCTAGAGAACAACTCTTATGAGGAGCGGCTGAGGGAACTGGGGTTGTTTAGTCTGGAGAAAAAGAGGCTGAGGGGAGACCTTATCGCTCTCTACTACTACCTGAAAGGGGGTTGTAGGCAGGTGGGGGTCGGTCTCTTCTCCCAAGTAACAAGTGATAGAACTAGAAGAAATGGTCTCAAGTTGTGCCAGGGGAGGTTTAGATTGGATATTAGGAAAAATTTCTTCTCTGAAAGGGTTGTCAGGCATTGGAACAGGCTGCCCAGGGAAGTGGTTGAGTCCCCATCCCTGGAAGTATTTAAAAGATGTGTAGATGTGGTGCTTAGGGACGTGGTTTAGTGGTGGATTTGGTAGTGCTAGATTAATGGTTGGACTTGATGATCCTAAAGGTCTTTTCCAACTGAAACAATTCTATGATTCTATTATTAGGTATGAACACATCAGGCTTGTGCTTCAGGGCTAGGTGAGCTGGGTTTTGTGCACGATGCAGTGAACTGTTGAGAAGCTGTGAAGTTTGACTGGATCAACCATTTTGCTTTTTAAGTGATTGAGGCTATTTTAGATGGGGTGTGCCTGATAGTCTTGCTGTGACCAAGGGTTTTGCTGACAGAATTATTCCCAGGCATCATGTGTAGTCTTGCAGACTCAGTAACCTAAAGGGGCTCAGTTCTTGCTTTGTTTCCCCCCCCCCCAAAAACAGCTGTTACTTTGATGAAACCAGGCAGAGCAGTGAGCGAAGCTGGAGACCAGTCAGCAAATATACAGTGTGCCAGCAGAAAAGAAAACAACCTGGCACACTACTGCGTGGGAGAGCGTGGTGCTCCAGAGAAGCCCTGGTAATTCTTGTTCATGGGCCGGCACGGCTGGTGGAGATCACTGAGGTTGTGATAGCGTATGGAATAATCACATGACAAAAATAAGCTAGCAAAGCTGACTGTACTGAACATCTCAGCAGAGGGTAGGCTGCTGTGGTGGGGGGAAGGAAGGTGGCTTTTAGGGCCACTGTGACTAAAAAGGGGGAAACCCCACAACACAACTCCAATATGATAAGTTGGTACTGATTGATAGCAGAGAGCTGGGGGATGGTGCTCTGGTTCCCCTCATCACTCAAGGTGGCCTTGTGAAAATTGGTAATGATCTGGTGGTAGAAGTGCAGGGAAAGCAAGCAAGCAGAAAATAATGAAGAACGAGAGAAGGTTGTTACCACCACTTCCTTCCTCAAACTGCAGAATAGCTTGGGGCTCAGATTCAATAGGAAGTTACTGCAGCATAAAAAGCTCCCACCCATCAGCTGAGCTGTACTCACCATTCGTGTACATCCTCTTAGCCTGCAACAGTTGTAAAGTAAAATGTTTAAGCTTGATTTTTTTTTTCTTTGAGGCTTAAACTAGCTTGTGATACCTTGCCCTTGGCATGGGTTCAGTGGGTGTACATGGTCCCTAGCAGTTACCCCAGCTCGGCTGCAGGGATGTGCTGTGGGTCAGGGAACTGCATGTTAGGATGGTGCATTTTCAGCCTTAAAATTAGCTTGGTTCTTATATAACATCAGCTCTCAGTGGTCAGATTGGTTTTACCGCGGAGACGTGCGGAAGTGAATACTCTAGTGTAAGTGTGATGCAAATGATTTCTCCTGACCTGATCCTGAAATCACTGGGGTGTGCCATATAAAAACATGCAAAAAATTAGTCTAATGAACGACAAGATAGATCTTTCAAGGGGTGCCTTACGAGTTTAACACAAAACACATGCTTTCCTTGAATTGGGGCAAGGGTGCTGAGCTCCTCGCTAAGCCACCCCTGCTGTGAGCACACTCTCAAGGCATGAGCAGCATCTGGGGAGCCAGGTTCTCGTGCACGAGCACAGCCCTGTGATTTACAGGGGGGGTGTTAATTCAGAGATCTGCCCTTCAAAGCAGGGGAATGATGAGGTAAGAAATCTTTCTGTATTTTGAATATATATATATACACACACACATAAATATATATGAGATTATTCAAATGCAGTTTGAATATATTTTGCCTAATCCATACAGAGTTTTATCAATATTTCTTTGTTTATTCTCTTTCATGCCAGCTGCTTTCTTTATATATTTCCATTTTGTACATTTTTCAGAGTGATTGGATCATGTTGCACACACTTCTATTGAAATATTAAGTGTTTGCAATCCCCATTCATAGGCACCAGCTCTGTTATTATGATCCATCATTTCAAAATCCACATATTTGAAAAAAGAGAGCTTAGCTAGCCCTTGAGTAGCAGAGAGCATTAGACCCAAGGAATCTCATTCATCTTGTCAATAATCTATGGATTAACACCACCAAATTGTTTGTTGCATTGGCATAACCTCCCTGTATATTTTTAAAGGAAATGAGCATGTGGAAGCCCCAGCGAGGTGAGGTCTGGTGAAGGCTGGGTTTGTACCAGTGTGAGCAAGGAAACAGAGAACTTCTCATTTGTGGCCAGCTCCTGGGGATCTTGTGATGGTTACAGTTTGGATATTGCTGATTCCTGTTAATGGTCAAGATGGGAGAAATGAACCCTGTGATGGCCAGGGCTTCTTGCACCTTGCCTGGGGGCCAGGGCAGCTTGCCAGTGTTATCCAGGGCGGGAGCTGTCCCTCCTGTGCTTGGGGTTTTTATTGCCAGTCAGCCTGCACGACTCATCCTTGTCCATCACTCAAATATGATGGTTTTTGGTAAAAAGGCTCTTTCCCTCACTTTCCGCATCCCAGTGGGATGTGTGAAGGTGGAGAAGTGGTGGGTGGGCAGAGGGGTTACAAGACAGGTGCAGCACCTGCAGCACCTAGGCAAGGGGAACCCCCAACCTGATTTATGAGCATCTAAGATAAGGACAAGCTCGGTGATGGCAGGGACCCCAATGCCGGCTGAGGTCTGATGATGGCCACAGCAGACTATGGAGATGGTGTGCGAGCATCAGCTTTGAGCATCTGTGCCATTGGCGGGTTCACCGGAACCACAACGCTGCCGTTGATAGCTTTTTAGATAGGCTCTACTCACTCCTTGGTAAAGTTTCGTGCCCTGATTGGCTTTAGGATCACTGCTAAAGCACGAAAGCGCAGTGAACCCCGCTGGTGTCACGCCGGCGTCCTCCCGGCTGGGCCAGTGCGGGGCAGACCGACCCTCCTGCTGCTGAAATCTCACCCTGGCCCTCTGCAGCCTGCCCTTTGTGCTGTTTCATGGTAGACCCATTGGAGGGCACGAGGGCTGTGCGGGGCAGCTGCGGCACCGGTGCGGGGACTGCCGCCAGCCGGGCTCAGCCCGCCATTCATCACCGGTGACGGTCTGTGCCGCGGCATTGTCACCTAGCAACGGCCCGGCCACAGCAGGCAGGACTTTATTTTTTTTTTAACATAAAAATAAGGCAATAATTTAGAAATGTATTTTTATTTTAACAAATGAGAATATTTTGGTGGCGGGGTTGAAATTCAAAGCTGGAGACATTTTTGCTTTGCATCCCTGTGACTCCAAGCGCTGGAGCGGTGGCTGCCTCAACGAGATGGAGCTATCCATTTCATGTGTAGCAGGTTTTAAAGTTGAGCCTGACATTGTGCGATTGCCTTACCCTGTTTTTTCTTCTTTTCCCCCCACATAAGTGGTATAAAAAAATCATATAGTTAAATTACAGGGTGGGCTTTTTTAATGTAACTTCTACTTCTGAGGCTGAACTTTCAGGTCTAATATTTTTTTTACTCAGAGGGAAGAAAAGCCAAAGAAGTATATAAGCTCAAATTTTTCCCTTCTTACTCTTTTAAAACACCTTTAAGATTGCAGAATTCTTCTGAACTCTATATTGGCAATTCATGGTGTGGCAACTCATTGCAAAATAACGCTCGTTCATTTTCACTGATTGAATTTACTGATTGTTAATGTGTATAAAAGTGTTATGTACTTTTCAAGTAATCTCCTGCTAAAGGATTTCTAGGAAAGACTATTTAAATGTCATAGCGTTTTCTCTGTTGTTATGACAGTATTATTGAGTAAATAGTTTAATTTTAGTGCCCTAGTTAAAAAAAATCTATAATGACCGCCACATAAATCGTTTGCTTTTTTTTATTTCTATATTTAGTTCCCTCCACAGAGACTGGAGTTGGAAATAGGCTCGTACCTAAGACATGAATTCTTTTAAATATTAAAGAGATCTCATCAATGATTTTATTAGTCTCAGTACTCAGTGAAGGCCGCAGTGACATCTGAAGTCTAATGATTTTTTTTTTATATATTTAAAGCCTCGTACTGCACCTTTAAATATTGAACAATATTGAAAAATATAGAAGTACTTTTTTGTATATTAGCTTTAGGCAGAACTGTTGTATGATTTCCACTCCTTTCATGACATTGTAATGATGTTACCACATACAACTTTATCTTGCATGAAAAGGTGAAGTCATGAGTGATTTCTCCAATTTAAAAGCACTCAACCCTCACAGTGCTAGAAATGAATATTTTGCATATATTCATGCAACAATGATTCAATTTAAGATTTCTATTTTCAAACATTGCTTGAAACCTTCGGTATGTTAGTAGTAAAATTGCCAAAATGTGTAATAAGATTTATTATAGATGAGTAGCATTTTATTTAGTATTTCATGTTAACACGCTTTTAGGGTTACCCTGGTTTAGCAGAAGAATTCATCTTTCTTTTCTAATCAGAGCTAACACTTTATTGTATTATTAAGATACACTTACTGTGGAATTGTATATCACTGTAGGAGCAGAGTTTTCTCCGCCTGGCAAACCTACGCCTGGTTGATGCACGGCGTCTGCCTCCTGCATCCTAACCCCACCGCTCGATACTGTACCACTCCCCGTCGCTTTAATTTTATTCCGGTTTTTAGTTTTCCTCCTAAAAGATCGTCTTGAGCTCTGCACTGACGTGCACCCCAGGTCTCCCCTCCCCGCTCAGCCAGAGTGGACAGGAGCTTTGGTTGGGGCTGGCTCTGCTCTCGGACCACCGTCAGCAGCTTTTGCTGCCAGCAGCAAACCCTGTCCTGGGAGCTACCAGTCCGGCAACCAAAACACAAACCATTTTGGTGGCTGAGTTTGTTACGAAGCTTCTTTTTGTAGCTTCACCTTTGTCATCGGCCCATTGCACTGTTAGTTGTGGAGCTAATAGGTAGGAGCCACGATTCCTCTGAACATCTGTGGCCGGGGCATGTATGTTGATGCATTTTGCAAGATGCCTCTCATGCCAAGGCCAGCCTGTATTGATTTCATGGCTTTGCATATGGAGGTGTGTTGCGGCACTGAGGCTGTATGAACTCCATGTAAGTCAATGGGAGACAAAGCAGTAGAGCAGATGCTTAACCTAAAGCAATCTGCATTTTGTTTCTGCTCCCTCACTGCCTTTTTTGTGGTTTGGGGCAGGCTACATCCCTGCTGAAGCAGCATCATCGTGCATACACAAGCCTGATATTTTCATGACTTTGGTGATTAAGGAGTGGTAAGACCAGGCCTGAAAAATTCCTGGCATTTCGATCCTCTGACCGAGGTCCAAATCCTGGTGCCTTTTTTGCCCCCAGAAATCCCTTCACACTTAGCCCCAGTGCAGCCACTTGCAGAATGAAATGGCACGTCCCGCAGGTAAGGGGCTCATCCTGTGGGGAAAAACACTATTAAAATGTAAGCGTGAGGGATCTGCGGTGATGAGCTGCCACGCTGAAGTGACAAATATGTTTACACCTTTTAAAAGTTGTAACTCAGCATGGATGAGCTTGTGTCCCCCCCTTTCACATTCATGTTTGATTCGCAAACAGAAAGCGATGGTCTGCTATTAGGCAAGATTTCTCTTTGACTGGGAAGCTGGAGATGGTAGTGAGAGTGGCTTTCATAGATGAAAATAATTGTACACTTTTTGTATTATTATTTTTGGCAAAGAGCTAGCGTTTCAGCTTTCCAGCGTATTACATCATTACATTGTATAATGCATCATAATGATAGAGTGAATGGAAACGAAGAAATGCCAGCTTCTGTTGCAAGTTTAAAGACAGACACACATTTTCAGCTGGGAAAGCTGCTGTTCAGCTAAGTGTTTTCCTAGATGAAACAAAGCTGCAATCCCACTTGGCATTCACATTAATTGTGGACTTGCCAACAGGCCAGTTTCACTGGTGTATAAATTAGTGGAGAATTATTCAACTCATCTCAATAACTAAGAGAATATCCTCATAAAGCTTGCTGAGCTGTAAGACATCCCCCCCCCCCCCCCCCCCCCCCCCCCACTTTCCAGGGTATTTTGCACCCTATACTTAGAAAAATCACAGAATTTGCATGCTGGTCCAAAAAAAAAAAAAAAAAAAGAAAAAAAAGGCAAAAAAAGCCCATACAAAGAAAGGCATCAAATATATTGATATCCCAGCAGAGCAATGTGGTCACTATCTGCATAAAATAGCAAGTTTGTATTGATTAGAAACTGTCCAAATTAAGAGGGAATTTTCTGCTTTGTTGTTTGAGGTTTGAGTTTGGGTGTTGGTTTGTTTTTTTCCTTTTGAAGTTGAGCTAAAAATGTGAAGTGAAAGCGCCTGTGAAATGTGCCTCATTGCCAGGATCAGACACCCGACATTTCATGTCTCTCCGTCGAAACAAGAGCCCAGGAAGTGCAAACTTCCCCAAACTGTCCTGCCAACAGGCCTTTCTGACCTAAAGGGGGGATGACCTTTATGGTGACAGGATAATTTGATCTCTGTGCCATCTAATCCTTATTTTCTTTATGGAGGCTGCCAGCAAGGGTGCCAATTAGTGCCAATTGTGATGGTGGCTTTTGTGATGCAGACACCTGCCCACTAGGAATTGGACTGGTACCACCAACACACATATGCCACTAAACAGCTGTCAGATGGTAATGACTTTTTGGAGTAGAAGAAAAGGGCAGAATTTCATTCTGAGGCAATTTTCTGAGAAAATTTTACAATTTTTCACCTCTCTCTTTTCCCCCTCTTTTTTGGTATCTGAATTCCAGGCTTCTATCGATTAAGCAAAATGTGAATTTTTAAGTATATCTCATAGCACCAACTTCACACCAAAACCCATGTGGCCCAGATGAGCAAACGTAGAATGGGAAATTATATTAATGGTATTCTTATTATTTTAAATCATATTTTAAACTTGTTTTCTGAAGTTCATTCCTTATTTAGGTTACTTATAAATGGTATGTTTTCTTTTAACACTCTTCTGAGACGTGGCCTCTGTCTTCCTGGCTAAATTAAAAGAATGAATTAAATGTAAACATCAAACAATTTTAGCAATTCCTTTTTGCTTTTTTTTGATGACAGAGTGAAGTGCTTTGCAGCACTTTTGCAGCTCACGCCATCACAGGCACAATAGTTCAGGATTTCTCTTATGCTTTTATTAAACTCTCTTCTAATTTTTGGTCAAATCGACAGTCCCTTTGATGCCTAAACAGGGGAAGTTTACAAGCCTGCTTTATCCATAAGTAATTATATGTGCATGTGTATGCTTGTATAAGTAAGTAGACATTCATCTGTATAGACACATGCACCCTTAACTGTAACTTTTTGGGTAATTCTGGTAATATGGTCATGCGTAGAGCTAGGAGCACTGTAGTGGACTTCTTAATGGCAGATAGCAATTTTTGCTGTGTGGTGTTGAGGTTGTATGAACCTTGTAGCTTGAGTAATGGGTCTGTCGGTGAGGTGCTGAGCACCGGTTGGTGTTAGGGACATCGGTGGAAAGTGTGGGTAGCATCTCACAGGAGATATTTGGCATTGTGTAAGAAGGGACCTTCAGAGCTGTAAGAGGATTCCTGTATCCTTTCCAAGCCTTGCAAATCGCTGCCGAAAGCTCCTGATGCCTGATAGTCCAGCCAAAGGCCAGACGCTGGCAATTAGTGTGATCTTTCAGTGCTCAGCCAACACATATTGCTGGTTCAGCCTTTGCTCTGGCAGGTGTCACACCTTGATTAGCACAATTGCTTATTGGCATCAACCACTAAACATGGTTCCTGCTAGATGTAAAAGGAAACAATCCCAAATGAACGCAGCCAGGGTTGGTACACAGTGACAGAAAATGGTCTGATGCTTTAAGGAAAATGATGGCATTGTGGTTGCTATTGACCTTTAGTAAACACAGTCACATTTAGAGAAGGACATCATTGCTATATATATATTTATATAATATGTATATAAAAAAGTTCGTATGAAGGTTTTCAAGTGAAATAAAACTACAGCAAGTGCATCAGGGTCATTGGTTTTTATTAGCATTTGTTGCTGAGGTCTGGGCCATCAGTCCTTGTCACTGTTTCCAAGGAATGTAAAGCTCTTACAGCTTGGACCATCTCTCTTATTGCCTTCCTATCTGTTTCTTTTCCACTTATTCATTCCTCAAACACTGACCATCTTAATGCAGTTGTAACTGGCTGTGGCCTCTGCCACAGAAAGGACAGTTTGCAGACTGACTTACAGCAGTTTCTGGGCTTGGTTGTGGACCGCTTTCCACGCCTGCTGGGGGAGCTGTGACCCACGAGGAACATTTCTGTACTGTCACCAGAGCATACTCTGAAATTTCACAGATTTGAAAGGAATGGCAACCAGGGCAACTAGCACTCATGGGTTTGGGAGAGGTAACAGCTCAATCAGCTGTTTTATTTTGTTGAAAGCTTTTGACCATATTTTTTTCTTCACCAGTTAGCTTGTTAAGGGCTTCCAAATTGTTTTCTTTACATCTTGGGCTTGCTCCAAGGCTTCTCAGTTAGAGAGGACAACAACAGGGCTCAGATTTTTGAAACTTCAGCCCCTGTTCTAGCACTTGAGCTAAGAGTCGTCTTTACAAAACCCGCAAATCCCAGCGGTTCCTTTCATGATACTAATGGTCAGATTTTAGAAGGGCTCATCAGTTCATTTTCTTTAATGTACAAGGCACATTATTCTTGAGTATGAAAATGCTCTGCACTAGAGTGTACTACCGTTTTTTCAGTGGGTGAGTAGTTATATGCCTGGGTGAGCAATGGGTACAAAGTCCAGCCCATTATTCTATATGCTGTCCTCAAATGCAAGTCAAGGAATTCATTGAACTCAGCAGATCTCTTTACTGGGACTGAAGTGAGAACCCATGCCACTACTAACAGGTGTTCTTTGTTAGTGTTTTAAACAATGCAAACACATTTTAAACAGTCCTATGGCGTATCTCTTGCACATCCTAACATGTATACCTCCTAATGAACATGTAACACGGTTTTTAACTTATGCTGATCTTCAAAACATATGTAATATTAAAGGAAAATGTGGTAATTCTTTAAACACCCTATCATTGTGAATTCATATCATATTCATTGTAATAGCATTGATCAAAATGAATTCATTTGGTATTCATGTAGATGTCACATGTACTTCCATAGGTGTTTCATTGTAAATTAGCATTTCTCAGAGGACACTTAAAATAAAGTGTTACTGAAAGTTCTCATTACACATATTGCTGAGATTAGTACATTAAGGATCATGTACTTACATAGTCCTAATGCATTTCTGCCACTTAAAATGCTGCATTACCCATTTCTGATATCTAGCAAATATCTAAAGCAATTTTGAGAATTACTGACATCCTGAAGGAAGTGGTACTTTTGTGATTAAATTGGTTTTGTGTATTTCACTCTGATTTACGAAAAAACCCCGTGCCAGATATACTTAAATGATTTTTTGATTTAAATGATTTTAGCATCAAGTGAAAAAAAAAAAAAAAAAAAAAAAAAAAGAGCATGCCACTTCTAATTAGAAAAACAAAAACAAATGTTATAAATGCTTTTGGGTCTTCAAACTTGTCTCACAAAGCCAAATTAGCTGACTCTTTAGTATACTGTGGCACAAGCGTTCTGATGTATTTGCTTTCAGATTATTACTTCCTAAGAGAAAGACAAAAAGTTTTGTGGTCTCAGGCAGATGCATTTCTGATGTCTTGAATTGTCCATTACAGCTTGTTTGGTCTGAAGTTATTTTTGAAAAGATGAAGTTTAAAGAATACTACAGACCGTTTTATAAATAGCTGGCAAAAGGTGCATTACAGGAACTATAAAAGAGAGAGCATTGTTTGAGTCCCGAAACACTCTAAACCTGTCTGACAACGTTGTGGATGTTTTCTGGAAAGGACTGATGTAATTATAAGGGTTTTTTTGTACCACTAATAAAAAAACTCTGAAGCTTAACAGTGGGCCTGATCCTAGCAGAGACTTTGGAAAAATATGGGGAAATGGCAACATTTTGGTGTTTGTGTTGGAAGGAAAGAGTCAGATTTGGCCATGAGGTGTTACAAAACCTATCCCACTTAATACAGTCTCTTAGCAAATATTTGCTTGCTCTTCTGGCTTCATCCACGTGTGTTGTGGTGTGCAGCATGGGCTTGCAGCAGGCACCAGTGGGCTGTGCAGAAGACACCACTCCCAGAGCTGAAAGCACAAAGAAAAGATGGTGTTACAGCGAAAACACTAGTCTGGGCTGTGGGAGATTTGGGTCCAGTCCTGGCGTTGTGCCAGCGTGTCCCCTGTGCAAAAAAGTGGAGTAGGAAGAGCGAGCTTCTTCCCTCCTGGCACTTGTCCTGGTGCAGGGGGCTGCGTGTTTTGGGGATGAGCCTCCTGGAAAGGGAGGAGGATGAGAGGAGAGGAGACGGAGGGAGAGCATGTGGAGGAAGAGATCTTGTGCTCCTTGAGATCGCTCTGGTATCTTGTGCAACCTTACAGCTGTCTTAACCTTTCTCATATGTGACCCTCCCCATCCTTGCAGCTGATTTCCAGTTTTCTTGACTCTGATTTCTGTAGTGAGTTGAGCTGCATCTCCAGAAACAGTCTGTCAAACCTGGGAGTGGATGCATCTGCACCCGAGTATCAGCTGTACGACAGTGCTCAGCTTTGTCTCTTGCCTTGCTTATTTTTCCAGAGGTTTTCAGGTCTGAAAGTATTTGCCTAGTTTATAGTGTTTGCTAGATTAGTTTGAGAGTGTGCAGTATGGCAAACCACAGGATAGAGTACGTATTCCAGAAATGCATTTCAGGTTAGAGCCATAATTAGCTACTGTAAGATAATAAATAGCTACTACAATCACATGAAAAATAGGATAGTGCTATAAAGCGTGTTTTTATAATCCTGCTCCTCCCCTTTTCTGCCTCCTCCTCCTCCTCTTCAGCGTAACAAGGACCCTAATAGGCTTCATGTATAAGTGCCTATTTTTATTAAAGACAAGTGTAATCTTTTGTAGTCCAAATGTCCCTATCATAAATGCTAACCGAGGAAAATATTAGGACTCATTTATTTATGAACCCGTTAATAATGAGGTGCAGTTATGAAAAAGGCTTTCTCAGCACAAAGCCTACTGAACAAACAATGCACACTGGGGAAAAAGAGCTAGTTAGCCTTCCTGACTTAGATAAAGCTATGGAGAAATGACAAGTGCCAGTAATTAGCAAAGCCTCTTCAACAAGATAACCCTATACATCTTTGTCTATTTCAATCACCAAAGACTCCGATTCATTGTAAAATTAAAGCTGGGGTGCCATCAATTTCTGTTAACCTCTTTATATTGTTCTGTGTTCATGCATATGTGATAGATAGTTTTTGTCATTTTATTAAATGGTGACATCTCAGTATGCATGTGACTAAAACTGTTTTCTCCTTAGCAAAGTATTTTTAATCATCCCTCCATTGCCTTTATTAACTCAGTTCTTCTGAGTCCTAATTGCTTTATTCTGCAGCATCGGCAGCCGTTCCAGAGGGTGCAAATATTTGTGCCCGCTCCATTTATGCGCAGTCTATCTGTGATTAAGAAGTTTGTGCGCTTTCTGGTATTCACGTGAGCAGGCACAGTAGTTCTGTGTACATTTGTTGATCACCCGCAGAACATCCTGCTGCATTTTTACTGGAGCGTGGCAAAATTTGTTGGTTACAGTGATCAGAGCTCACATGCAGACCTCTGGTTTCCACGAGCGTGGCCTCCCCCTCCACACTTGTCCAGATGGATGGCCCTCGTTTGGTTTTGGTGGTGTAGCTGCTGTTTGCCTGCTTTGTGTACGAGCCAAAGCCTGTTGAACTCACTGAAAGACTCCCATCACCTTTGTGGTCTTTTGTCCGTGAACGCAGTCTGCAGCCAAACTGCTTTTTTCCACCTTAAATGGCGAGCCCTGATTTTTTTCCCTGCAGGCTTCCAATATTTGTGAGCTCCTACTCCCTACATTTCACTGTGACTTTCAGATAAGTCAGAGAACACGTTCACCTGAAGCTTTGCAAGGGGAAAAAAAGTTATGAATCAACCCTGTTTCCTTCACATCAGGGCAGGTTTGCTGAGAGTGCTTGCAGAGTTAGCACTGAGTGACCTGAGAAGGTGCATGTGGCGTTGCGTGTCGTAACAAAAGTTCCTTCTGGCTCTGTTCTCTTGCTCCATAATGTCTTTTTACTTGTTTTAAGTACTCCAGGCCCTGACTTCTGAGGTTATTAATCTTCATCTGTGCTCTTTTTAAACTTTACTGCTAGCACTTTTTTGTCTCAGATATGCTTTTATTCATTCTTTTCAGCAGCAATAACCTCTCATATTGGCCAAATTAGGAAATAATTGCAAATAATAGAGAATCCTTTTCCAGCACTACAATAAAGGATTATATATGTGCTGTGTGTGAGGGATGGCACAGAGTGTAAATACCAAAATATGGGCAAATAGGCAGAGAAGTGAAGTATGCTGTTTGGCTCTCGCTCTGCGTTTCTTTCTGGCTCGGAGGTCTTTGTGTTTAGAGGCATGTTTGTCAGCCCATTGCAGAGGTATGTCACGCGTGGTGGTTTGTGGAGGAGGAGGGGAAAAGCAAGAGCCGATGTTGCAGGTCAGCTTGTGCCAGTCCCTGCAGGACTGCAGGTCATTTAGGAAAACCTGTGCAGGGTCTCTTAGTCTTCTATGGTAGAAACAGAGTTGTATGAATCAAATTAAGAGTCGCTTGCATTTTTTAAACAGAAACGTCTGATCTATCTTGCTTTTATTTATGTGGCCACGCTAGCCATGGCTTGTTTCTGTTCAGTGAGTAGGGAGAAACTTTGCCAATTCCAGGAATTCCACCCCACTTTTCCTGTGCATTGTTTCAGTTCTGGATCTTTATCCATTGCTTTGAAACTCCCTGTTGTCCAGTCAAGGAGCTGAAACGAAGAGTTTCTGTGTGACTTGTATCACAAGTCACACATCACAAGTGGCCAATAATCCAACCCAGCTATTTGCAAGCAGCAAAACTGTCTAATTTGGCATGATGTTAATAATTACTTTTCCATAACGAGTATATCTGTAGGACTTCAGGATATGCTTGTGCAATAGAAAAAACCCTGCTCTCAGGTGTCTAGCGGCTCTCATACATAGGCATTTTCAGGATCAAAGCTCCTATGAATGTTATTCACAACAAATAATTCTATCAGCTCTTGGGAAGAAAATATGGAGAACATTCATGTAATGCTGCCATCTCTGTTGGGGAGCAAGGAAATATGTTGACTGTAGGAGAGAGCAATGCTTTCAGCGCTCTCATCACATTAACACTTACCTTCCTTCCTTGCAGTCAAGTTCTCTGAGCTGCTGCTTTCCATTGTTTTTTATTATTCATTTGAATCAGAAAATAATATTTTTCCTCTTTAATTCAGGAAAAATTGTCATTGCCCACCTCCTGCTGAGGGAAAAAAGTGCCAGAGCCCATCTCCTATGAGCTCCTTCTCACTTCAAATGCAGGCTGCAATGGCTCCTTTGGAAATGTAACAGGCTATTACAGAAATATGTATTTACACAGTATTTTAAGATGCACATTATCCACCTGATAGACCATAACAGCTCACCATTACAGCCTATTGAATAAAACCTCTTTGCACCATTTTTTTCAAAGCAGATACTTTTAACGTGATAAATTGTGAATCTATTGCGTAAAAGTGCAAGTTCGTTGTGTAGGACTGTAGGCGGACACCATTTATCTTTAACCTGCTGCAACGGGAACTTCTTGCTCTGACCCTGCCCTGTAGACTGAATTATTCTGACCAGAGAGATGCAAATAAAAAAAATGAGAAAAAAGCTTCGCGAACGTGAAAGGAAAAGTTGCAATGTTTGTTTAACAAACTGCATTAGGTTATAAAAGACATCATGCCGCTGGTGAGCACAGACAAGTGAGTAACACGGCTCAGGTGGAAATCCCCAGCCGTACCATTTGTGTGCTGCTCTGCCACATCCTGCTGCACATGTCTACGAACCTTAAGCTACTGGCAGTCTGAGCAAAGTGCTCTCCGTCTGCCACCGCCTTCCGGGACTCGTGTTGACCTCCTGAATCCCCGCGGACCTAGGAGCATCCCAGTTATTTAAGGAGTTCTCCTGTACTAGTTTTCCTCCAAGTGTTAGGTCCTTACCTCTCTCCTCCAGCGTCATTTTCCTTCTTCCTTAGCTGGCCCTAGTATTAGAAGGGACCCCTCTACTCTGAAAATATCTCTGCTTGCCTTTCGTGCCCAATCTTCCTGTGCTTGTTTGACTCACTCCAGCTAATCCATACTTGAATAGTTTCTCTATTCCAGGAATTCACATTAGAAACTGCACTGCCCTAGGTGCCATCTCTCTCTTTGTCCGAGGATGCTAATTTTAAATAGATAATAATAAAAGTTTAACAAGCCTCCTTTATTAGCCTGGAGCTAGGCATAAGGACTCTTTCTGTCATCTCCTGTGAGTTTTAACTTAACAAGAAACAAAAGACAACAGAGAAGGCCACAAGACCCCAACTTCAAAATGAAGCTTGCAGCCGAAGACACAGTGTCCCTAGTATCAAACAGACTGAATAAGCTGCAAATAGACAAGATTCCCAACTTGTTATAAGATGAAATAGAGCCTAGCCCCTGTTGTGAAACAATTTTACATTGCAGATGTTCATGAATGCATGGAAAATGTGGTGACTTCAAGTCTCTTTTCGTTCCCTATCTTCAGGATGTCAAAACTGATTTTTTTGAAGAAACTCTATAATAGTTACAGTTGACTCCTGAGAAGAGAATTGCATGTCTGGAACAAAAAAAGACTTCCAGCCAGCTAAACAGCGCTGTTTTCTTCCCTTCCCACCATTCAAATTAAGCATACACAACAGAAATACCAAACAGGCATGGGTTTTACATATCATGCCAATTCTGATCCGAAACAGTTTATTAATATAAATCACCTCCAAAAAAGGGAAAGATTTTAAAGGGAAGTGAATAGCTGCCAAGAAGACTTACACACAGAGCCAGTGTCTAACACTAAACCTAGTGGAAATTATGTATTTCCACTCTTCGTGAAGCAAAGCAGTGGGGAGCCAGTGCTTTGAACCATGCATGGGACACTTGCTGTGAGTCCCCAGTAGAAAGCATATGGTTTGAGAGGAAACAGAAACTCCATCCAAAAAAGTGCTGGTCTATAACCAGCAGATCTGTAAATAGTCTGAACCCATCCCTCACTTCCCCTGCAAGAGGGGACCGAAGGGCCCCCGTCTAGTCTTTGCCATGCCTGTTCCCCACTGGGGTGTCAGCACAAGCTCCGACCCCCCTGAGATGACTCCTCTGTGCCTTTCAAAACAGAAGGAAATGGTTTGGAGGGGCAAACGTCACCCCCTGGATGCAGGGATGCCTGTTGGCCATGCTGCCGTTGGTAGGGTTCCTGCAGTGTGAGTACCTATCCACCCTGCTCTGCTCTAGCCCACCTTTCTCTGGGCACTTCTAGAAGGACATCTGTGGTGTCCAGCCCACAGGTTGGAGCTGACTTTACCCTGTGGTTTCATCTCGAGCATCTCCTCCTTTACTCCTTGCTCTTGACTCATTTGTGAAGAAGGACCGAACAGTCAGAAGTTGTGGTTTTCTGGATTTTCTAGGTGTGTTTGGGAAAACCGTTCTCACTTTTTAAATAGTGTATTTGGTTTAATTTTCATTATTTTTAGATGTTAAATTTTAGATCAGTACAGTATGTCTTAAACTACTGTATTAGAATGCTGCTTGACTCACTTCCAAATTGAAGACCTTTTAAAAAAATTGAAGCAGTCCAATAATTTTAAATCACTCTGCACTGTGCATTGCAATTTAAAATTATTGGAGTGCTTCAAATTTTTATAAGCCCTTGAATTTGGAAGTGATCAAGGTTCTGGGCATACTCAGTGTAGAGCAATTTAAAATTATAAGAGCTGTCAAATTTTTATATAAGCACTTCAGTTAGAAAAGGGATTTGGGTTCTGGGCATGTGCAAAGGGGAGCAATTTAAATTATTAAAGTGCTTCAATTTTTTTTCTAAGCACCTGATTTTGGAAGGGTTTTGGTTTGTGCAGCCTAAAATGACAACTTCCTTTGAGAGTTTCTTCTTAAAAAGAATTTCAATCCTGCAAACTAAAGTATTCCTTAAAATGGGGATTCACTGATACTTTAAAAACTGATTTGCACAGAGCTTGGTGCCCAGGACATCTATATTTTTTTCACTCATTTGTATCATTTCACTCTTTAAGGGGCAAATTGATGGTATAGAAATAGCTGTCTCTTTGGATTTTAAATTTTTTCCAACTGTTGCACTCATGGTGCAAAAAAAGAGTGGAGAAATGAAAAATTCAATGAGAAGAAATGAATGTTTTTTCCATGGACTATCCTGCCTGGCCAACAGAACTTACAAGGGATGCAAAATTGAAACAGTTTGTTATTAAATCTCATTATAATGTCTCTCAACACTCGAAATGAAAGCCATGTGATAGCGGACTGAATCTGAAGGAAGGAAGCTGGAAAACAGCTTTATTTGCACACTCGTGCTCCATACTGAAGTGATTCTTGCCAGAAGCCATGCCAAGTTTGCCATCTTTGCCCCGAATTCTGCCCCTTCCCTTTGCTTTCCAGTGCTGGGCAGGAGAGCAGGAAGAGCAGCATGGGGAGGGGGGAGGACAACTCCTCTCCCTTCGCGCAGCCCTGGGTGCACATAGTGGGTGAGAACTAAGGCTCAGTAGGCACATGCAATTTTGTATTCTGCAGGGAGGATGCAATTCACACATCAAATCCCACTCTCTATTGCAGCGGGACAAATGCAGAGTGAATCTCACATAGCTGAGCTGGAGATCGCTGTGTCCGGAAGCAGAATTTGGCCCATGGGCAAGATGTGACTAAGGGATGCCCTTATTGAGCTACCAGAGGAAAGAGATAGGGGAGGTGAGCATGCCAGCCTCTCAGCTCATGCTTCTCTCTTTGTCATCTTAAAAACATGGATTCACTCTATAGGGCGGGTATCAGGGTAATTAGTTAATGTTTAGAGGGCACCGTGTACCTTAAGCCTTGCATATCAGGAGTACATGTGGAGTGGAATAGTGCATTTCATCAAACACCAATTTAGTATTTTCTTCCCCTTGAATGCTCCTTTCACTTGTTACTATGGAGGTGATAGGTGACCATTTGTAGTTGTTTTTTCCTTGGAAAATGAAGTTTTTGAATAAAAGCCAATGATCGAATTAAATAGGGGCAAAGATATGGCAGAGGTGAAATTCAAAAGACAATATGTAATAATTGGTTTTAAAGAAGGAGCCAGATTAATCATATAGTCAGGAACAAAGGGAAAAATTCCTGAAAGCCTGTTGCGTTTTCCCTTAGAGTTTTTTTCAGAAAGGTGAAAGTACAAAAAAGGTTTTTTACTTTCCCTGCTATTAACTACATCATCCTCTTGGGATGTGAAAACCAGGGGCAGTTCTGTGCCAGAAGGACAAGGAATGGGAGACCAAACATATTTTTGCTCAGTATAAATTGGTTGGGACTGTGCTTTCATTGAATCCTTCTGGAAGTTTGTGGCAGGCACTGGATAAGCTCTGCTCAGCCACACTCCTTGGTGCACAGAGGAGACAGGCGCAGCAGAGACGAGGTGTGCCGGGGGCTTGGTGCGAGTGTGGTTGCATCAGCAGTGAGAAAAGGTTTTCTGGGGAGAGTTTGGTAGATGTGAGCTCTCTGTCTATCCCTTCTCTTTCTGTCCAGTGTGTGGGCGTGGGCATGAATTTGCTTAAAAAGATGCACTGGCAGAAGAGCAATAGGGGCAGGTCTGGGCTGTCCTAGAGGTGGCTGCTGGCAGGTCCATGCAGGGATGAGTGCGTGTGTCAGATGTGCTTGCATGGCTGCAGGTGAACGCAAAGGCAGAGAGGTATCAAGCTGGATGTTAAACACAGAGAAAGACCCTGGACCTGTCTGTCTGAATCCTGATTCTGGCACAAAATAAAGAGCGAATCGGCTCTGAGCCACCGCCTCACACAGGCACATGTACGAGCACCGAGGCTGCCTTAAAGTTCCCATCTCACTGATTCACTACAGATGCTGCGTGCTCAAACCCCGCTTTTGGGCTGTATTCATGCAAATGTTGACAGTTTTTTCCTCCTTTGTTACATTGTACAAACCAAATAGAAAGTGAGGTGAGCTTGTCTGAGCAGATGAAAGATGGCAAGAAATTGGCGCTTGGGGACCAGTGTCTTGGTGACATCGACTCTGCAGTCCTTTTTTTCTCTCTCTCCCTGGCTTCCCCTCTCCCTCTCATTCTCTCTGAAATGGTCTGTGCCTCCAGTAATTTACATAATACTCTTCTGACACCTTTACTTTAGTCATCAATCACGGTACCTTCTCTCAGTCTATCTTTTGTCTGAGCATGTCTCTTCTTTATCAGGCCATGCACAAAAGATTAATTTCACAGTTTTTCTCCCTTCTTTCTTTCCTTGCAAGATACAAAGCTCATGAAATGACAGAAGCAAGATAATGAAAACAACAATGCAAGCAATTTTTTTTTTTGTTCTTGCTGGTTGGATCTCAAGATACTTTTTTTAACCTCATTGTGTGCCATCTGTCTTAGAAAAGGTCTGCTCTGTATTTTTTAATACAATTCTGATGCTGTTCTGAAGACTACCTGGGGAAAAAAAAAAAAAACATATTTTAATCAGGCCATAGGCACTGATTTAAAAAAAAAATAAAATTTTGCTGAACAATTAAAGCGAGGGGTCCATTTCTAATGGTGGCATGGGCTACTGCACAGTGCCCATGCCCCAATTAATATTAATGATCTCTTGTGCATAGCAAATTTATGGCATTTGATTGACTCACACAACTACACTTCAAGCTGTCATGTAAAGTGAAATATATGGGCACCATGGCCTAATCTGCATATGCATATGTTCTTAATATTAATTAGTCTAATGGATCTAAGGACCTGGCGATAATTTGAGTACTGGGAGAAGAGAAGCAAACAAACAAAACAAAACTTGCTGAAAAGTGCCCTGGTATGGGTTGGTCCTACAATCAAATAACTCTCCCAAAATGCAAAATAATTGGCATGGATTTCTCCTCCTTCCCCATGTCTCTCCCAGGACCGGCTGAATTAAAATCTTATCCCATATAATGCATTGTTTGGCTCTGACCCTGACACTTTTTAATTTGAAGTATTTAACATACCAAATAGATTACAGGATTATATACAGATGAGTTTGAGTGCAGGCTTATGGGTGTAGGTCAGGGCTATGAAATTTGCAGCCCTGCGAGGGGGCTATTTCCCTATACACCTGTGTAATTGCCATTAATATTAATGGGAACCGTGAGAGTTTATTGGGTGGAACTTGGTCTCCCCAGCTTAGCTTTGTGCTTGCATTGCCTGGGAATGATGGCGCAGATTTCCAGAGGAAACAGCCACTTTTGACCATTGGGCGTTGGTCTTCCAAAGCTAGTGAAAATTCACTGGTTTTGGTACTCGAGGGAGTGAGAGGTGCCAGAGCACAAAAGCAAGGAAGTGTCAGGGTAATCTTTTCTGTCTGACTTTTGTCATGCATGGGATTGGTTTGTGGGAGGGCTGATGTCCTAATCCTGTATGTGCCCCTATGTCTATACAACTCCTCTCTATGCTAACCAACTTTAAATTTTCCCCAGGCCTGGACCAAGCGAGTGGACAGGGCAGGCTTCTCATCAGTGTACGGGATCACTGACTTCATGTGCCCGCATTCACTATTAGTGCTGGTTGTTTAATATGCACGGCAATGAGCCCATAACAAATCACCTCTTGTAAACTGTGCCCAGTTCTCTCTTACACGTTCAGCGAGAGGAATTGGTGGAGTTTACCCTCTTGGATGTTGAAGCCGTCCTACAAACCGGCACGTGGCCTCTGCCTGTCAAACTCCCCCTCCTGAAATAAGTGAGTCATTTCACTGATTCTGCAGATTTAGTACATTCACTGCACAATTGGTGATGCCTGCTGCACCACGGTGCAAGCTGCCTCCGGCACGCTTGTACTGAGCATGATGCTGTTGACTTCATGACAGACGGACAGGTGCCTTTTTGTGGGTACAGCAAGACCTGCCCAGATGCACCAGGGTCACAACACTTTGTGCAAGCTGAGGAATATGTTTGGATGGTGAAGAGGAGGTTGGCAGCGGTGTCTACGTGCTAAGTCCTGCCAGGACCGCAAAGTGCTGGAGGGAGTTAGCGAGGGAACTGGGGGATGCTCTGGTGCCCCTGCAAATAGACAAAAGGCAGGAGGAGATGACTATCACCCTATGCAGTTGTGTAAGTGTAGTGTGATGATCCCAATGGAAAAGGAGAGTAGGCTCAGCTCTCTGGCACTGCCCAGCCTGCTGGGAGCCCTCCGGGAGAGACGGTGGCTTAGGACATCCCTGTGCAGCGTTCTGCATGAAGGGCCGTGGGAAGGGTGTGTGGGATGTGTCTGCCTGTGACTGTCTTACAGGCCGGGCAGGTGGCTACGAGGCTGTTTCTGTGCTGATGGGGAGGTGGCAGAGGAGTGACCGCACATACAGCATCGCTGCGACCAGGGGAGTTTCTGCGTGGGCAGTTTCGGTGAAGCTTGGGCAGCCAGCCGAGGAGCTGGGGCTGCAGCTACAGCACAGCCCGTTCATGGGTAATCTACAGGGAGCCAAGCCCCACTTACAGCAGGGAGGGATGAAAATCCCAAAGGCCAGAGCATAACAGAGGCTCCCCCAAGACAAGGGTGTTTTGGAGCTGGGAAACCGGTTAACGCTGTTCCCAACCTCGGGGGGGACGCGGGGGCCTCAGCCAGGGATCCAGTGCCTGATTCGCCTGCGTTGTTTCGTGTAACAAAGAAAACACCCCACGCGGCTTCAGCCCATTTCCAGCCTGCAAAGCTGTAATGAATCTTCAAGTTGCTGATTGCCTTTATGAGGTGCTAAGCACCCATGGCTGCCTGATACCAGGGAGGAGAGTGTCGGCTCTTGGCCGGATCAGGTCTACAGTGAGTTGTTCTATAGAAAAAAAAATGACTTTCCTGTACGAAGGCATCACTTATATACTGAATATATATAACAAAACCTGGAAAGCCTCTAGTCACTCATTTTAGCTGCTAAAATGCCTTTAGGCCAACATTCCTGCTGTGAAAGGGGTTATGGACATGTCATATGGGGGTCATCAGTGAAAAATATACCCAACTTTTGTTATTCTTAAGTCTAAATCAAAAACCTCTTTTCACAATCCACTAAGGGACGATTTACTAGAGAGTAGAATGTGGTATCAATTATTTCTGTGGGCATCCTTTTTGTTATAAGAAGCAAAGAGGATTGCTTGAGAGTCAATAGAATGACTCCATCTCAGATTACTAAATAATGAAATGCTAAACTTGGCCTAGAGTAAGGACTATTGCTGTCTCAAAGGGACCAGAGGCTTCAATTAAATCAGAGGACAGTGTTCAATGAATGAGAAAAGGATGCTTAAGGTACGATGACATATTACCGGATTTTACATTTAATTGCAGTGCTTTATTCTTTTAATAAAAGCACAAGAGCAGTGGATCTCCATTATGGTCATCTGGTGGCATTGTTCACTGTGGACAGTTTATTGTAATTTATTGGCTATGTTTAATCCCACTATTTTTCATATAAATTAATTCTGTCTGCATTATTTTATGAATTTTCTTTGCTTTAAAAAAAATAGCACCTAATAGTTATTTACACGCAAAAGAGCTTTTCCACTGAAATACTCAACGGTGCAAGAAAGAAACAACCCAGCCTAGTATGAAACTGGAATGAAAGCGAGTGCTTCTGCTCAGAAGTGTGTAATTCTGCGTCACCCAGGCAGGTATTGCCACTTGCAGAGGAACACGGCTGCACGGGGACAGCGTCTCACATGCACTGTGCAACCTCGGGGGTTTTGAAGGGGTGCAAGCTCCCAAGAACTTGGCACAAGAAGTTAAGCAAAAGACAGGGAGCCATGGTCCTGACCTGCTCCCCCCAGAACATCCTCGTTCATTTTGTGGGGCTCTGTGCTGCTGAGCTTTCCCATGCTTGGGCCGTGCCGGAGCTCACCTTGGACACAGGGGCCCCTGCATGGAGTGGCTTTCTGGATTTCTGGTCCAGGAGAAATGGGTTTAAAAATCCCCTGCCCCCAGAGAAGGGTTTCAGCCTTTCTGCTCAGTGCCCTGGGATAACGTACAACACATGGCAGTAGTTTAGCTGGAAAACCACAGGAGCATGTGTATGTGATTATACATATGTGTGTGCACACATGCATGCATGTATAGATATATTTATTGTTTTATGTTTGCATATATAGTTATACATTTTTATTTAAAAATGTAAATTTATGAGTGTTTTTACATGGTTGTCAGGCAAATACCTCCTTTTAGGCATTTTTGCTGTGACGCGTCATTGCTGTGACTTGTCTCATCTGATCATGCCAATCGTATCGCATTATATAAATGATGAAATCATCAGTGATTTAACTAACGTAACCTGATGCATCACGGCAACGCTGTGGTTACTGTCAGTTTAGGAAGGGAGAAGCTGAAAGACTGAAAAACTCTGATTCTCATCTATATTTTCAAGGGCTGGCTTGTTTGTTTGTTTGTTTGTTTTTTCTTATTATTTTTTTCTTTTCATTAAAAGGTCCCTGTGCAGGAGAGGGACTCTTAAATGTATCTGAAATAACAGTGTGCATCAAGCACAGGCAGGGGATACAGCCTCTCTCCAGCCCTGGACAGTGCGTGTCTTGTCTTTGGGCAAGATCCTCCCTGAAACAGGGTCACAGCGAGCGGTTCACTTTCCTGTTTAAACAGGTTGGGTGTCTTTCTTTTGTTTCTGCCTTGTTTCACCTCGCCTCATGTCGGAGCCTGTCTCTGGAAACGTGGCAGTTCAGCGAGGATGGTGGGATGAGACGACTCTCAGAAGTAACAACACAAACCGAATGGCAACCAGCCCTGCTGAAACTGCTGCATGAGGTTTCCAACCTGGGTGGTTTCTGGGCACAGGGAAAGTTGTGAGCTGCATTGCCTACTGGGGAGAAATTTCTCGATGGTTTTATCTGGAGGGGTTTTCTGGTGGGTTTCTTTTCAAGGAGCGTGCAAGGCTTTTAACAGCCCACAGTATCTAATTTTTATAACATCATTTAGCCATGTGACGGTGTCAGAGTAATGAATTCAGGAAGTGTGCGGCAAGGATTGTCTGTGCAAGAGGGTACAGGCAGTACTTAACTCCCTATCGATTGCAATGAGCAACTGACAAACAAGTGAGTGCCTCCTGACCAACCCAAAAAGGTGCTGCAAGTCCCAGACATGTGATTGTTCAGGTGTGGCATTGGGACTATAATCTGCAATCACAGCCTTTCAGAGCCTGGAAATGGTTTTTGCTCTTAGCGGGGCAGTCCCATTCAAGGGTGACAGTGTCAGAGAGCTCCTTCCCGGGTGTCTGTATGTCCAGGGCCGGGCTGTGTCCGGGTGTAGGACCAAGCAGTACGCCCAAGTGCTGCTTGTGCACGTGGCTGATGCCACGCGCCGCGTGCTGGCCCCCTTGGCATGAAGTCCTGTGCTGCGTGGGGGAGAATTATAGCTGTGAACTGGGCAGTCAGTTCACCAGACGCACTGTTTTTGTCATAGCTTCTTCTTCCAGGGGCTAATGCAATGTGACTCTGCTGTATGCATATTTGTAAATTACCATATGATGAATACAGGGCCGTACTATGGCAAACCCTTCCTCTTGACAAAGTGCTGTGCCTATTCCCAGTTCTCCCTGGCCTCTGTTTTTGTTAATTTTACACTGAAGGATCAACATGCCCAGGATGCACGCATGCATCCATCTCTCTCCCTCTCAAAGGAAATTAGTGCTTTCCTGTCACCGCAGGTGATATGAGAAGGGGAGGAAGTACACAAACTGATTTATCTGGAGCTGTCAGCTGTTTTGAGGATGTTGACTACTAAGGGTGTCAGCTCCTCCTCAGTAGTTGGCTGACTCTGAAGAAGACCCTATTCCTCATTAAAAGAGCACTGAGCTGCACTTGAAAGTGACTTTCCCACTTGTTTTCCTCTCACAAACATCACAATAACAGATTCGCTGTTTAAAGTGGCATGATCTTCATGCCAGGCCCAGGCAGCTTTGTAAAATACACCTCTGCAGCACTTGGTAGTATCGGTACCATCCATGCAGAATTCATTTGAGGTATAAACTAGAGACTATCATCACAGATGACAGTTATAGCAAATCAGCACACTGTGTACAGTTTCATCCTTTATTCACATTATGTATCATAATAAATGTCGTCCTAGCAACACAGTTTGTTGAGAGTCAAACACAATATCCCACAAGGCCTTGCCATGGATGGGTGTGAGAAATCGTGGCTGTAAGAGCCTGGTACAGCCTGAAAAGGAATCAACACTTCCTACCATCATTTTAGAGGACTCTTTCCTCCTCCCACTGCAGCCTTGGGAGAGATGCGGGAAGGGAGCCTGCATGAACTGGGGGTCCCTGCTGCATGCTGATCTGCGCGGGAGCAAAGTGGAGTGTTAGCAACACTGGGAACTGAATCAAAAAGTGTGAAGACTCAAAATTGGAAGGCTTGAGGAAGAAGAGAAGGGACTATCGCATGGGTAAATTGAGTAATATTGGGGAAGAAATATTACTCGGGTACAAGACTGTATCTTCCTTCTTTTTAATAACTGCTTAGTGAAAAAGCACTACTAAGGTATTAAAAGTGGAAAGAAAAAGAAATCTTAATTTAAAAATATATGTCTTTGGTATAGAATTCCACTCAGACCTGAGAGAGATGTTTCCTGAGCGGAGTCGGGTGTGATTCATATAACATTTTGCCAGCCCCTGGGGAATGTCATCTCCTTCTGATGTCTCTATTTGCAGGAAAGGCTTCATTGCAGGTACAGCACCAGGCTCCCACACCAAAGGGCTGAGTTCACTTTCAGACCCTGACATGCGCTTGCTCTGTGAGATACGGCAGCCCATTTTCTCTAATCCTTGCCCTGAGTCCTGCTAAAGCATGTGCTTTCCTTATCCCTGGGTGTGATAGTCCTGGCTCACGTGCTCCGTGTTAAGGAGGAGCTGCTGCCTCCCCACGGTGCTGGTCAGCCCACTGTGGGACTGCCAGTTCCTTAACATCGAACCCCTCAGGTAGGGCCAGCAGGATACTGCAAATTATGTGTTTCTGGAAAAACTATGAGAAGAGAGGCTCCAGCTACTGTCTGAGGTGCATCCTCTGATAGCGGCGATCAGAGATCATGCTCATGAATTGTCTCGCTTGGAGCAAAGCTTTTGCAGGATGAAGAAGCACTTTTTTCAAAAGACCCTGATTACTTTTTTTTCCCTCCTACTATTTTGAACAAAATTGTCCCTTGATGTCTCTCTGAGATGGAAATATCTTAATCAATAGGCTTCTAGAAATGAGGAAACCTCTTGGAAAATCATCCTAAGTGTTGCTAAGATGCACCCGGTTTCTGAATGAGCATGGAGCCACTTTCACAGCGAACCTGATCCAGTGTGTAGTTCTGCAGTTCAAAAGTAACAGAACCAGTGAGAATGCCAGAGGAGATAAAAGTCAGCCCTTCCCTGCACAAATCTCTCAGAAGAGGAGGTAACACAGATACCATATGAGTTCAGCCTTTACACGAAGCAAAGCATAGTACCAAGCAAAGCCTGAAACGTTGAAGTCTGGACCTCAGTCCAGAACAGAGCCCTTCCAACCTGTGGGGAGGCTTATGTCTTGCCTGGGGATGCCATAAAACAGGACCATCCATCATTCACAAAGTTTATATCTGGGTCCACAAGCACGATATGTAGAAGTCTGTATCCAGAGATGGGGTTTGGGCTCAGCTCTGCATAATTCATTGTTGTGGAGCAGTCCTGTAAAACAAAATAATTTATCGCAGTTTTTAAAGTGTGTGCAGGTTTTGGTGTTACCGATGAAAGGACAGCTGGGGTCCTGTGGGTGGGAACTCAGAGAAACACTAAAAAAAAAGAGCCGTTATGGTTATTAATCAGAATTTTGTATACTTTTCAATTCACTTCTCCAGGACTGATTCCACTGCACAATAATTAAAAAGAAACCCGTGCTGACTGCAGTGCCCCCCCCCGCCCGTGGAGCGGTGCCTGGCTGATCCCATTGTCTGCACCCTGAATGCTGAGCCTACAGTTAATAATTAGTTAGCAGCGCTTAAATGAAATTGCACAACCGATTCTCTGGTACCCTGGCAGAGGCGGCGGCTGAGCCAGCCAGGACTTTGTCATCTTGGCAGGGAGAAGGAGTGCTCGCTGCCATCCTGCAGCCAATGTGCCGTGCAGGGGAGCTGGCGCGGCCGGGGCGGTGTGGCTGGCAGCAGGCTGAGCCCAGTGAAGAGTTGCGGGCAGGAGGGGAAGGGAACGTTTTTGCCATCTTCTAGGGAAAAAAAAAAGGAAAAGGGAGTCTTTTTTGGTAGGGAGGTTTCCCGGAGACATCTCTCAGGTTCATATTTATTGTTTATTGCCCGTAAAACTGTGTTTCTATGCTTCACAAAGCCATCATTTCGATGTAGTCTGCCTAGCCTGAAATGATAAATGAAAGCAATGAAGGGAGAGGAAGGGTGTTCTGGTGATTAAAACTCTGGATTTGACTTGAGAAAGTAGGTTTCAGCTCCATCTCTGCCACCAACTTTGGGGTGACTTTTGACCAATCGTTTAATCTCTCTAGGCTTGTGAGAGCTACGGAGAACAGCGATTTCTCTTTTTTCTTTTTTTTTTTTTTTTTTTTTGCCTTGTCTGGTTAGGCTGTCCAAGTCTTCCCATTGGGGATCCTTTTTACTACGTAGAGTGTGACCAAAATGGGATGCCATTGTAATTTAAACTCCTGTTCCCAGTATTTTAACAACATGTCCATGGATATACAGAGGGAAAATAATATAGTAATTAGAAAGGATGTGAATGATGAGAGTGTGAATGGTAGCAAATGGTGAACCTCAGAGAAATCCTTTTCTGACTGGAGCAGCTTTATTTCCCTCAGTGGTGATTGAAATTAATATGGGCTGTTATTTTATGGAGGTACTCGTAAACTGGAGGAAGTGTGATGGCCTCTAGATGTAAAGGGTCAGAACAGATGAACTAATAGTCCTCTTTAGCCTTAAAACTATGAAGGAAAAAGAAGACTTTTAAAAATTATTCTTTTACCACAGTTAGACAGGAAATGGAACGATGGGATGGCAAAGCTAAACCCCAAACTCAGACACTAGCTATCCCTGTCCCTTTGCTCATTCCTGTGCTAGTAGGTTTCCAGCTGAGCCCCATGTCCCAGAGGGTCTCTGAGCCACCTCTCTAAAGGGTGCCTGAAAGGCAACTGAAAAAAGCCTGTTGTCAGGAGGCTTTAATTCACTATTACAGGTGATCACCTCCCCGTTAGAAGTGTAAGGGTCCATAAATTAAGAAATGGTTGAAAACTTCTGCTCTAGTCTTTACCAGCAGTTAAAGAGAGCTCACTTCAGCCACATCTATGTGCCCATCTTGATCTTCCACACCTGTTCCTACTGCTGAACAGGGCACTTCTTGCCACCATTGTCAAACCAGCCTGCGGCCCTCTTTTAATTTTCTCTTTTTCTACTTGCCCTACAATTAAATATCCCTAAAGTGACAAATATAGAAAGACCTTAATATACATCACCGTTGCATACCAGATACACAAGTGCACCTTGGTATGAGTATTTTACAGACAAAGAATCAGTGCTATTGTTTTTGCTGCATGTGTGGTCTGGATCAAGGGCTCCGCATGCATTTGGCAGTGGAGTGATTCCCTTAGGTGTCTGGAGGTACTGCTTCGATGAGGAGCCCTCCTTGGCTGCTTCCCTTAGCAAGCAGACCCAGCCAGGGAAGGGGATCCCATGAGCAACGCACAACCGCCTGCGATATTGCGTCGTGGACATCCACCCTTTGCAAAGGTGATGTTATGGTCCCGGAATGACTCTGCATCACCATAGCATAGTCAAGACGGACTTGCATGGAGAGGGACCTCTCGCCTCACCAGCCCTGGCCAGGTAACATGTTAGGGGCTTCCCAAACCAGAGGCTGTGCCAGATCGTGGTGCTTGGCAGTCCTCTGTAGACCTCTACCGTGAATTTGTCTAATCACTTTTCAAATCCATTTATATTCCTGGCCTCTGCAACATGCTGTGCAGTAAGTTGCGTAATTTAGTTATTCTTTGTAAAAGTGTTTCTTATGGGCTATTTTAAACCCACTGCCTCGTAATTGGGTGCACCCTAGTTCTTATGCTGTGAGAAATAATGACTAATTCTTTCCTATTTGCTTTCCCTATATTGTTCATAATTTTATAGACTTTATTGTGTGTTCTCTGATTTTCCTCTATCATTTTTTAGCTTGAAGGGCTACATTTTTTACAGCACAATGGGAGATAAGTAGAGGATTTGGTGGGTTATTGCAGATCCTGAAATGTAGAAGAAAAATTGATCATCAGCTGAACCAAAAATGAAATTTTAGACTTCTTCTGATTAAAAAAAAAAAAAAAAAAGGTAGAAACCCCCAAACTTTAAAAGGCCAGTTTGACATTCAACATTGGTTTCAGAGTTTCATTTCAGTGTTGAAGCCTTTTGTTTTTATGCAAGCCGACAATTAAAGAATATCGAAGTCCAAGAGATTTCATATGAAAGGCTTGAGATATTTTTGTTTTGAGAGTTGCAAGAAGTTTGCATACTTCTCTGAAATTTTCCTCCTCAACCTGTCCATTCAGTCAAATAAAAATCTAAGCTACCAACAAATCTGGAGATTTCTCACCCAAAAGTCTTGTTTTTACCCAGGTATAAAGAGAAGCTGGCTTGAAAAATTTAACCTGAAACACACGTTTTTGACCGCATATAAAAACTCTCCGAACATGAATCTGTCAAAGCTCTCGTGCAAAACAGATTTCCTATGGATTTTATTTTATGTGCGCTAAACACTTCGCAAAACAAAGCCTGTCCAGAAACGTGAATCTGAGGGCTGTTTAACACTGTAGATTTTCCCCTTGTATAACAATTATGTAAACACGCACGCTAATTGACATCGGATGTGACACTGCGAATATGTGAATGGTGTTCAATAGCCATCATACTTTCTCATTTTGCTGCTTTTGGTCACGTAGGCTAGTAGTCGCATGTAGTAGGACAGAAAGTAAAACACATGGCTTACTAGTGTCAAACTACCTGAAGACTGTTGTTTTTCCCTGCTGATGAAGAGTGTCTGGATCTTCTCACCTTTTTAAGCTCAGGTCTCTGTTTTTTTTATTTATAAGAGGAAGAAACTAATTAATCTCTTTCCCAAAGAAACGCAGGCATGTGCTTGTTCACACCTAAATTTTGCTGAGGGTGAATTCCTCGCTGCGGTGGTTTTGAGTCCTTGGAAGAGAATGGGAATCGGTCTGCCTGCTCCTGATGTCTGCTGGAGCTGGGTTGTCTGTCTGTCCTGAAGTCCTTTTGGGGACCAAAGAGGGAAAAATCTATTGGTGGCTGGTTTGCACCTTGTGTCGCAATCGGACCCATGGGTGCCAGGAAGTTTTCTTCTCCAGAGCGCAGATACTGTCTAGGATAGTTTTTTGGTTGACCGTGATGGCACATGTTAGTTCTAGCAAATCTAAGCAAGCTTTTGTTCCTTACCCATCATTGTAGTGTTGGATTCAGTCTTAGTCTTTGTATTATGAGTCTGCCTAAAACCTGATTTTTAGTCATAAAAGGAGGAATTAATTTAAACATTCATTCAAAACAGATATATAGACTTTGCTGAAATATGCAATATCCAATAGGAAATGCCCTATATTGTATGCTGGGTTTATTTAGAATAAATTTAGTAAGATGAAGACACATTTTAATATACAAATTATATTTGTTTTTAGGCTACAGTATTCTATCTGGACTCAGCCTGCTTCCATTTTTTTAACCATTAATCTTGCTTTTTGCCCCTAATCCTTTCTTTGCTACAATGAGCTTTCACTATGTGTGTGTGGGGAGGGAAAGCCCTATTAGATTATAACATTTTATGAGTTGTCAACGATATAATGACATTAGCCACCTGACTGAGAAGTAAAAACCTTTGTGGTGTCACATAACAGGTTAGAATTGGTTGGTAAGCCCCTGTGAAATAAACAAGGTAAAAAAAAAATCCTCCAAAATGTATATTTAAATGGGTGGCTATAACCCCTCCCTGCTTATTAGACCACCAAGGGCACATTAAATATTTTATATGTATATATCTTTCTGTCTCTATAAAATAGATAGAGATAGATGCACACACGTACATATGTACACGCATGCATAGACACACAAGTCTTTCAAAATCAGAAAGGTCTCAAATTTAATTGGAATGGAAAATGCTAACTAATTGGCATCCAAATTTGATTTGCTGTAGAAACCTCATATTTGTTTGAAACACAAGACTGTGTCTTGGAACACAAGCCCAGTCCTTCAAAAATCATACATGAGAACTGTGGAAGAATCAATTAAAGTTGATTTGGCAGATCTGCTTTTGACAAATATAAAGAAATCTCTGATTAGGCTGAGAAGAAAAGAATCCCTCTTTCGTGCTCTCTCTATTCTCTCCCTCTTTAAAGGCAGTAGATGTCAGAAGGGGGTGGGTAGTGATATGCAAAACATGGCCTCCATAACCAAAGTAGCCTGCAAAATTAGGTGTCAGCATGCAAAGCTTATTGATGTATGAATGCGGAAAATGAAAGCCGGCAGTAGACAGACGGGGCTAAAGGTGAGACAGCCACAGTGAAAGCAGCTGTACATCTACGTCAAGGTGTTGCTATATGAGCCTGCTTTTTTCTGGAGGGCCACAGCCTAACAAGCTGTGCCTGGCCATAAAATGATGAAACAATACAATGTAGGCACACACTGTGTGAATACCAAATAAATTGACTCCGACCCCCCCCCCCACCCCTTCAAAGTAGGCCTGTGTATTCATTAATAAATTCATATTCTGAGTTTTCAATAAAAGAAGAAAATGCAGTGTAAACTGGAGTTACTTAGTGACACCCAGCTCATTGCTTTTTATTGTTGCTTGCAGCTACGAAGCCTTCGCTGTGCACTAGTAGAATTTATTACTGTCTGTCTTTGTGGCAAGTTGGCGAAGTGAGCCTTTTGAAGAAAATTGACCCACACTTCATGAATATGATGAAAAATGCCAATAACACTACAAAGACAAAGCTCTTGACATTAGTGTGCAAAGAACTAAGAGACAGTAATGAAGATATTGCAATTACAAATCATATCACTCCTCCCCGGCCGAGGGGCACGGGCATTCGGGGGTCGCTGGGGAGCCCCGAGACCCTGCTGGATGTGGGGTAGGCTGAAGGGGGGAGGGGGTGTATGGGCACCGTTTCACCGCCTGGCCCCCTCCCCATCCTCCATGCTTTGAAGGAGGAAAGGGGTGAGAAGAGGAAAGCAAGCAAAGTGCTTAATCCAACAAAGATTTCCCTCCTAGAAGGTTGCCCCTTCTTCTCTCTGAGCCTGCGTGCAGAGGGAGAGTGGTCTTGTTGCTAAGGCACAAGATTAGGAGCCACAGGGTCCAGCTTGTGCTTGCCCTTCTGCCATACACTTCCTATAAGCTCCTGGACACAAATCACTGTAAGATTCTGTGCCTCGATTTCCCCCTCTGTAAAAGACTTTTTTTCCTTCTATGCTTTATGAATGTAGCCTACATTGACCGGTATCTCCTCTGAGCTACTTTGTTCTGCTTGTGAGCATGCACACCTCCACTCTTTTGGTATTGCAGTAATAGTGATAGGTTAAAAATTAGCATTTTACAAGCGGGAAGGTCTGTCTTACAGGCTCTGTCCCAGTGAAGTGAAGTGAAGTGAAAGAGAAAACAAGAAGCAATGTGACATGCAAAAGTTCTCCATTTAATTCTTGCCCTGGTGATAAGCAACTCAATCAGTGAAAGTATATCAGGAACAAGTAGGGCAGGCTTTTTTTATCCTCCCAGGAGTTGATGGAGCAATAGAACAAAGCAACTTCAAGACAAGAAATGTGAAGGCTAAGACAAACTGAGCTAAAAAAAAAAAAATTAAAACTAGCAACAAAAGGTTGTTTAGCCCTATGTTGAACATTTGCCACTTTCTGAACTTATTATTCATCAATCAAATTTTCTGTCACCAAGATAAACTGTAAGTGCCAGGTGCTTTGTTTATGCATTCTGCTCTTATATTTATTGTGGAGAGACCTACTAAAAATCGAATAAAAAGCAAGTATGCTAGCTACTAAATTTGTATGTGACAGTCATAGGTATATCTTGCCATGTTGGAATACCGGTGCCAGAACAAATCAATTCAGCTTTGCCGTTCTCATGCTCCTCTTTCCATTTGTAGGAGATGACACTTGTAAATTAAGGCAAACCATGACTGTTTTCCTCTGTGACTATGGCCACTGATGAGATAATCATGAAGTCAACCTGAGAAATTCTGCAGGTCCGTATGAACTGATGGGGACCCAAATACAGGCTATGTGGGAACTGTGCTTCAATCTGACTCCATTAGACCTGTGCCACTTGTGGATCCAAGCTGGCTTGGGAACATGAGGGGCTTCAGACGTGCAGACACTCCGTTGGTCCTCATGCAAGGCCCTTCTGCTTTGGATATTGAATGTTGCAACATGCATAAGTTGTTTGATGCATTTGCTAGCATCCTTGCATCACTCATTTTGAGGGACACAAGGGCCTCTTGGGATTGCTATTAGGTGTCTGCAGAGCACGGCTAAGCCCATATCCTCAAAACTAGCTGTTTTCTTGCTAGCCTGTCAGATGTGATTTCTCCCAATCGTTCAGATGTCATGACTGAGGCCATGGCAAGACCCCAAGGGCTCTGTTTCTGGCCATGGGCCTTTAACTTGAAGCTGGCAGTTGGATGGAGTAGAAGACAACCGATTAAACCATCTTACAATTGCCTTATGATGAGGAGCTGAATCAGTGATGATTCCCCATTCCTGCATCTGCTCTTCCTAGATGAATTCCTCCTACTTAATGGACAGAAAGTGAGATGTGCCTCAGTCTCTCTCCCTTCTCTTTCCCCATCATTTGCATGGAAATGGTACCCACAGGATGGGAGACACAACAGGTTTCGGCATGTCTACACCTTTTGGGTATGCTACGTAGTATGAAGATCCAGATACAGCCCCGAAGCACTCAGACGTCTGAATGCATGTCAGGGTATCTTCAGCATCTTGACTATCTCTTTTCTCATGGTGTGGTGTCATTTCTCTGTGCTGGTCATGAGAAAGACCCACCACATCTGAGGAGTCAAAGTAAGTGGCTGTACCTTGTTAGAGACACCATGAACCCAATAGGAGGAAATGACTCTGTGGTTTAGGAGAACTAAACTGGATGTAATACTATTTTCCATGTTTTATAAATCACTTGACGTTTTACAGTACATTATGAGGAGAAAAGAGATGGAAAAGGAAAGTGAGTAAAGAAGCATCCAAACAGTAGAAGCAGCTAGTGTATTACAGGTTAAAAAATAGCAAACCGGACTTATTATGTCTGAACATCCATCCTTCCAAAGCAACTGCAGATGAGAAATCATTGCTTGTGTTATTTGGCTTTGAAAACAAGGCTGGTGCAGAAAGCTCAAGAGGAAAATATGAGACCACCACATAGATCAGAATGATACTAGTGTAAAGAACAAAAAAAGGGACAAAGCCGGAGAGAGCAAGCAGATTGCCCAGCTATAAAAAGCAGTGTTGAAATCCAGAGGAAAGCTTCATCAAAGACTGGCTTAAGTGCAAAGGTTCAGACCTAACTAAGGAGCAGCTCATTTTTTGTTGCTCTAGAGCAAGACCTGTCTCCTAAGATCTGAGCAAGTGAATGAATGTTGTTCTCTTGCTCAGCTGAATGAGGCAGTGGCACAGTCTGGCCACAGATGGGGAATCTCTCAAGTAAAGAGAACGCCATTAGATAACATATTGGAGTGACTCTACTGAGCAGGCTGAATGCCTGCTCAGTAAAAAAAAAGAGAGGAAAAGAAAACACTGTGTAATTATACAGCCACCCAGTTCTACCTTCTCATTCCTTGCTTCTGTGGCCATCAATATTAGACTTCTACACTTCTTTCCAGAGCACTTTGTGGCTCATCTCTCTAACAAGTCATGTCCCATAAACATTAAATAATATTCCATACAAAGCTACACGTTTCACACTGGGATGCTAACGCTAGGGCACTCCTTCCTGTTGCTGGAAATGTGGACCAGCCCCGGGGTGAGCCAATTCCCAGATCAAAAACATTTGTTCACCTTGTCCCTGTAGCTTGCAAAAAGTGTGAATAGATAACAGGACAATTTATTTGGCATAATTGATTATGGCTAATGATGACTGGAAATCCAATTGTGACATTGCTGGACTTACCTGCGCTTTAGATCTGAGGAGATATATTTTTCAGATCTTGGCATGTTTAGCATTTTGGGATGAACAATTTATCTACCTGGGTTCATTCTGCTGCTCCCAGAACTGATTGTATATTAGCACGTCTCATGAAAATCATGCGTGACATTACTCTCGCATCTATATATTGAAAGGAAATGAAACTGGGGCTGGATAAAAGCCCTTTGAAGTCAGTGGAAATGTCTCCCATCAACTTCAATACGAACAGATGAACATAGAAATATAGGATTGGAAAGGACCTCCTGGGTCACTGAGTCAGTCCTCTGCTGTCCCCCACACTCCTTTATATAATCCCTTCTCTAGCAGTTGTTTCTCTTTAGCCTGCCTTTGGGCTGATGACGTGTTCAGCATATTGCTGAAAATGTTATCAATAATGAGATTTTTGCATTACAGGTAACCAATGGTTTCTGTATGTTTGATTTGTCAGCTCTTACAGGCATGAACGAGTCCCAGTACGTCATCTTAAAAATGCAGTTAGGTGAATGAATGCAGGTTGTCTGGAAGACTGAAAGGGGTACAAGGCTATCTATATTCAGTCTATGTGTTTGTCAAAACTCTGAAGACTCACAGTATGGTTTCCAGTAAGTAGTGGATGGGATTCTTCAGTGATCCTTGCAGCAAATAGTGGGGACTGATCACAACAAAATGAAAGAGGCCCAGTTTTGTGGCAATATTTCTGGTCTTTAAGAGTTAAAAGTGATAGGTAAAGGAGGTCCAGGTTCTTTGGATTATATTTTTTTTCTCTACAGTATTGTAAGTGCTGAAAGTGAAAAGAAATTATTGAAAGGTATGCCTAGGAAGATTTCATGCAATTTTATTCAATGCCAATTATTTAAAGAGAAGATAGTAGAGAGGGCTGGAAAGGGTTAAAATTAAAAGCTGTTTCTAAAGCCTGCAATAATAATACAATAGACTGGTGGTAGCCACAGGCAGAATTTACTGTCCTTGGTCTAGTGAACCAGTATTAACCCTTCAAGTGTCCTGGATGGCTCTGTGCACAGTGTCACTTTCTGCTCCAGTGTATGGATGTATGCTTTCTGTCAGATTGCTCAATTAATTATAATTGTCCTACCTTTAAAGGGATGGCCCTGGGCATACTAGGGGGTGTGTCCCTCATGGGATTTTATTCTAAGCCATATCCTACTGTCTCCAACTCAGTCAATGAATCTTACTCATCAATATTTAATGACACAAGTGTACCTTCATTTTTTTTAATAAATTATTCTTCTCCACAGCTAGACAGGTGCATTGTCTTCCCGTTATGTTTTGGCGACAGAGAAGATGCTGCCTAGCTTTGTGTTAACACCTAAGAAAGAGGTGGGTAGACCCACCAAAAAATGTCAGCAGGCGCTACCTGTGTATTTGAGAAATAGGCATTATAGACCTCTTGCTCTGCCTCTGAGATACAACAATAGGCGTCTCGCTACAGATTCATTACCGAACAGGTATTCATCAGCTTCAAAGCAGCTTTTACCAACCGTGTAGCACACAGGAAGAAATTGGTTTTAAGGAACAGGGCAGGAGAGACATCTCAAGACTCTGCTTATTTTATTCTTTTAGTGCAACCTCTGCTGCTCTAAAAGCTACCAGTGATACATTTTGTGCTGTTCGCACCTTGGTATAGTCTTGGACAAGAACCACATCCTGTGTATTATTGATATTTTATGATGAAGTAAAGCAATTTTAAAACATCAGGCTGCCCATCTGCTATGAACTACTTTTCACAATATTCAAAATAGATGTATTTCCCTTTCCTGTTTTCATATGAGTGAAATGCAGACCACAGTTAGGTTATGAGACTGGGGGCCAGGAATTTTTCTACTTTTAATCCTGTCTCTGACATTGATTCCTTCATTAGCCTTGGGCAAGTCATTTCACTTGGATATATTCGAATCACCACATCTATAAAATGGAGATGCAGTGAGGTGTCATGGAGATTTATTAGGCTATGTCTGCAGCATACTTTGAAGAAGTCAAACCATATGCACCTGTTAATGAATGGAATTTTAAAATACGAATGAAAACATTTTCTCGTTTCAGAAGCCCAAGTTCTGACTAAGTGTTGTGCAGACCTGTAACTAACACCTCAGTCAGCAGGTACGATTTTACACTTACTGTGTAAACTCATCGAAGAAAAATTAGCTGAATGTTAACATTATGGCAGCTGAATGCCAGAGAGTTTCCCAGTCAGAAATGTGTTTTTATTGCTAGACATCATATTGTCCCTATGAAATGAAAAAAAGCAGTTTTTGCAGTTAAAAAATTTCCAGGAGTAATGTAGAGAGTTGGTGCTCTGGGACTGGTAGATATACAGGGAAATTAGATTCCTACATAATTTGATCACTATGGAGTAAAACCCTAGCCTTGCGTGAGTGTTTTGCTACCAGCCTCGATGAAGCCAAGATCTCATCCAACTTACCAGTAAGCTTTGGTAAGAGAGTCAGAGGATTCACTCGGACTTGGAGCCTTTCATGCACTGATGGCTTGGTCTGGTGAAGGTTAATAACCGGTGGAAGTCTCTTTAGCATCTGGCACGTAGAGGAGCTTGTGAGATGAGTTGGTCCCATTCTGTACTGCCTGCATTGGCTGTGCTAAAGTTTTGGTCTTGGCAGAAAGGCATTAAACTGGATGCATGGCCCTATCTGCCTCACCAGTCTGAGCCACACACCTGGGTATGAGACATAACTCACCTTTGGCACCGGCCAGAACTGAAACAAGGTGGTGCCAAACTCGCATTGTCCTTACTCATGCTGGACTTTCTGCAGACAAGAATAAATCTCCTCCATGACTAATCTGTGCATGACTCACCAACTGTATCATAACGCAAACCTCGAAGAGCTGTGGGAAACAACGGTGCACTGAGGCATGTTTTAAATGAACACTGACCCCACTCAGCAGACAGCGAGGTTCACAAAGAAACTCGGTGCAGGAGGCGGTTTCTGCAGAGATGGGGCAGCGTGAGCACAGCGTGGTCCCCAGCCCTCCTGCTGCCCCTCTGCTTGGCCGCTTTCCGGCCAGTCCCCGAGGCTGCCAGCTACCAAGCAGTTATTGTTACCAGTTTCCCAGTGTCTCTGCCGAAAGATACTAAATGCTTTCCCTCCTGCGGCATGTCAACAGTGATGCAGGGTTTTTGAGGAGACCTCATGAAGCAAAGTGGTGGTGGTACGGCAGTGGGTTTACAAGCAGACGGAACAATAGGAAGGATGAGGCTCCTACAGGAGATAAAGTAACCCTAAAAAGTCATGGTGCAATAATAAGATCAGGTTCATTTTAGTCACCCAAAGCAGTTTGAATTCAGCTCTTCCCTGTCCAGACGCTGTTTTAATCACATATGAGTCAGAGCACACGCAGATGATGAACATAGCTGCATGTTCACGCTGGTTCATAGTACGCTGTCACTTACAGCATGGTGGAAAAGGTGACCGAGAGGACAATGTAAGGCCTAATGCTGCAGGGCATGGCACTGTGCTTGGACCTGAATAAAAGCAATACGGAAAGATAACTGTGCTGAGATATAGCCACTCTTGTGTGAACAGTGACGGTGATAGGCATTTTGCTTGGGAGAATTAGGAAGGAGCGTAATGCTCTGGAGGGACATTGAGCCAGGCTTCTTTCTCCTTTTTTGGGGAAGGTTCAGCACAGATGTCTTCCTATCCAAAGGAAACAAGGAGCAGGAGCCTGGTCCAGCCCCCCCCCGCCAGCCATGCACACTAAAGCATTGCACCAGAAGGCTCCTCAACCATATCTGATTTACCTTCCAGGACACAATGGAGAAATTAGCCTCCAGTAGCCAAGGAAGGGGCACATCCATGAGAGATATGTTTCTCTTCCAGGAGCAGTCTCTGACCTCTGCAGTCTGGCATACAATTTAACATACAGAACTCAGCCGTGGCTGTTTCCTATGTGGGCTGATGACAGCTTGCTTCTCCAGCCTCTGCTTAACTTGGTAGTCATAACTGAACCCATAATTTCTCCTAGCATGTAATATTACAAAAAGGATGTTTAAAAAGTCAAGAATTTTCCTGCATGGTCTAGTTGTAATATGTTTTTAAAAGCCTGTGCTCAGGCCTTGCTACCCTCTGAGCACAAAGAAACTGGGAGTGTTGCAGAGGGAGCTTGCTTAGCCCTGGGGGAATGGGTAAAGAGGGTGTTTTGTGTGACTTGTTTGCAAACCCCTGTGGCTATTCTGAGGAGAGGCTCCTGGGATTTTATGAAGTCATGTATATCCCTCCTGACTTGGAAAGATGGATTCTGTCCAGAGCTTAGCTAAAAAAAAGAAAGGAGGGGCCATTTGCAAAGGATGATTTTTGCCATTTTAGAAATAAAAGGCAGCTAATAAAGTCACCATTTACCACTTCCTTGCAACGCTTTTCTGCCCATACTTACACTAAATAAGGAAGCTATAGAATGAATGTGAATATACCTAAGTTTATTGTGGGACAAAGCAGTAGGTGCAAACCCATGGTAATACGAGAGCATCAGGCTCCAAAGGCACCTGGAAGTGCAGATAAGATCAGATCGGGTCAAAGAGGGAGCCTTGGCAACTATGGTCCTGCTCCATGGAGCACCGGGAGCTCCAGCCCAGCTTGTAAGCAGTGGGTGCAACTGCCCGACTCCCATGACACTGCTCTTCAGTTATGCACTCTGCCAGTGAGGTGCTAGGTCCTTTCCCTGGGAGCCCATGGGCTGTAAAAGAGGGAAATCATACAGAAGTGGATGTTTCCACTTTACCTAGTATCCCACTGTGCCCCAAGTTGCTGCTTGCTTGCTAGGCTTCAGGGTGTTTTTTTCTTTTCTTTTATGAATTTGGTGGTGTCATTTTTACACTGGAAGCCTGTTTCACCACGTTTCTGGCAAAGCCCATTGGTTAGACTTGTTTTACCACCTTATGATCTTTTTTTATAGCCTACATCTGCCAGGAAAACTTTGTCATTCATCATCTTCCTTTCTGCTGCATTCATTTTCAGCTAGGCACAAAATGTCCTTGTATTTCTAAAGTAATGCAAAGCCTCCTGTCTTGGTGGTCAGAGTGGAGGGGATAGATGGTGCATAGTCCCTACACCACAGCATGTAAATGGTGTTCAGAAGTAGGGAAGAGGAGGAAAAGAAGATCCTCAGCATACACAAAGTAGGCTGTGGGTCTTCCACTCCCCTTCTCAGTGGCATCCCTTCAAGAGACTGGTGCTGCAGGCAACTCCAAGTTCGCCTATGTCTACTGCTGGCTTGTTCTGGTGGAGAGGAGCTTTTCCCAAGAAGCAGTCCCATGTTTGCAACTTTCAGAACTGCATTCTTCCTCCCTTTTCCTATTACTCATTTTGTTATGGATGAGAACCATGTTGGTGCTAGCAACTGTGTTTAAACATGGGACAGAACTGAAGTGCAGCTGTGTTTTGGTCACTGGGTTTCTATATCCACAGTGGAAGTGTTCCAGAATTATGTAATAATACATATAAAGTTGTTTAGTTGCTGTTCTGTTAACAAGGTGGCATTATCCATGGTAGAATTCATGGATACTTTGCACAAGACCAAAAGGAGGAACAAAAGTCCCTCTGACCGTGGTTTTTTTTTAGTCTCTTAGTTGCACCATGTTGGACAAAAAACTTTCTTGAAGTTCTTTGGAAAAAGTTCATGTGATTTTTCAGCAAACTTGTTTGCGGTGAATCTGGGATGGCTAGCAATTTGGGAATAAAATTAAGGTTTTGCGTAACATCTGCTCGAAGTCACATCAGCCTTCATGCACAACTCAGAGGACTGATGGCTGTAGTTGCTCCTCACTTGAAGAGCTGAAACCATTTTCTAGGCACAGAGCATTGTGGCCATCTCTCTTTTCCAGAAACTTGGGCATTGATGGACCAAGGTCAGAATTTAATGTGAGCAACAGGTATGTTTCAGTTGTTCGCTGCAGATGGATTTGGATTCCTGATTTTAAGTACCCACTTTGTAGTCATGTGAATGCCTTGAAAGCAATGAGCAAATTCCCTTTGGCCTCCATGGGCTCCAGAGGAGAAACCCCGCTGAGTGAGCAGAGACACAGATGCAGAAGCCGGCACTCTGCTCTTTGCCACCGGAGTCTGTCTCCCTCCTCTGTATCTTGCTTGTACAGAGACAAATAAAAATTCAGGGACTTGTGCCACACTTTCTTCATAATGCATGTGTACAAATATTTGCATGCAGCAGTGGTTCAAAGGAGCCTGAAGATACTATCTTAACTGTGGTGCTTTCCCAGACCATTGCTGTGCTTTGCCTTTGTGAATAAAAGCAGTAGTGTCTGCAGTCAGGAGATCTCTCATATAGATTTAATCTGGCTGTTTTCCTCCCTAGGGAGCAGAGTTGAGGATAGTGAAGTTCAAGGTAGCGTGTGTTTGAGTTTTGTAAGCAGAATAGACATGGAAATTTGAAGCCCAAATTGCACATTCCAGTCTTCTTATGGAAATGGTGAGCAAAGAGGAAGCGGAGCCTTTGGTACTGAACATGTGCCAATTTTTAAATCCCGATACAGATCTAGAGAGTTTATTTATAAACACTGCATGTGTATATGTGCACACACACACACACGCTTATACATATATTATACATGCCTATGTGTAATGTTTATAAACAGCGCGTCGCATATCTCTCTTCTTATAGATTCTATTGATGATTGCTTTATTCATCTTGTGGCAGATCCATTTAAATGAAAATATGTTCTCCATTTCCTTGCTACTATAAATTCTGCGCTATGGGGAAGTAGCGAAGTGCACTAGCTATACATCCATGGAGAAATGCCCTGTTGAGAAGAGGAGTATTATACAGGGAACAATTGACAGCCCTTCACTTCAGTGGGTACATTTCTCTGTACAGCTGCATCACCACTAATGATAAATGAGTAATGTTTGATAGCTGGCTCCATTGCCTGACAGCTACAGTTTTGGCCAGAGGGCCACGACAGGCTTTAGACTTCTGTTCAAAATGAGTTAAACATATTAGGTATTACGAAGCCACAGAAGCCTCGAGAATGAGTGCTGAAATGAGTTATCAAGGTATGCTCCTGGGTACACAACTTGCAAAGCAGATGTCATTCTAATAATGTGTGATATAGAACATGTCTGGCCTAAACCCTGCTGGATGAAATATGAAGCCCCGTTGGTGATATTTAATACCATTTTATGAGGTGCCATCTTATAAAGACAATGCCCGCCTTATGTGGAATGCTTAAGGTATTTTGCCATAGGCACTGGGAGGTATCTGAACTAAGTAGAATTTTTATTATTTTATAAGCCTTTACTTTGTAATATTTCTGTTTCTACATTATTGTGGTACTAGCTGCACTAACCCTTTGTCTAGTGAACTTGATGAGCGGTTTACTGATAGATTGACTGATAGTCACGGCCGCCTGTGGATGTAAAGGCCAGTTCCTACCTAAATATATTCTTAGCAAAAAACCACAGTAAAATAGAAAGCAGACTTCAAAAGGAAATAAAGCTTTACAGGAGGCACACTTGGAAAAGAGGTCCTTGAAGCTATGAGATCCAGAGGTTTTGGTGTTTTTTAAAGGAGTGAGGCCTGGGAAGGTTGTGAGTTGGTGTATTACAGCTGCAGCATTCGTTTCGTCTCGAATTCCTGTTGTAAACTTTGACTTCCCGTAGAGATTTCTGGATCCCTTTGACGATATCCCAAGGACATGCGCCGAATCGCTTAGTTTAAGGAAGATGATGAGTGTTTTCACTCTCCAGTTTTCTCTTTATTTACATATTTTCATTTAACATTGCTTTTGTGGAACAAAATTGCCTCCTTGTTCAGGTCTGTTGGAAAGTGAGGGCAGAGTGAATGCAAGCGGTTATACTGAGCAAATTAGGTATCTCCTTTCTGGGACTCAAAGACTGTGCTGACAGCGCTGCTGAGTTAAAGAGCCCAGTGGGGGCAATACTTACATTTCAGTGATGCTGAGTCAGTGCAAATGGACTCAGTGCTGAGATCCCATTGCCACTGTCGGAGGATCTGGTCCAGTGCAGCAAGGGAGTAGTTTTCTTGTCTTCATCCTACATCGTTCTGTATCTCACAGTCCTTCTAGTCTTCCATGCTTCTCCATTTTGCCTCTCCCGAGCAAAAAGTGCCCATGACCTAGAAAGCAGCCACTCCCAAAGCACTCACCAGGGAAGGCTGATGTGCCCCAGCAGCCGCTTTTTCTGGGATGATCCAGTGGGGTGTCTCTTGCAGGGCAAGCTGGGACCCCTGGTTCTCCTCCCTCGAGGGTCTCCTGCTCAGCCGTGATGCATCTTTATGAACCCCACATGATCAGGTCCCTGTGAGTACTTCTGCCAATCTGCTTGTCTGAATAAACATCAGCACTAAAGAAATTACTCAGCTTGGTGTGCCAGCGACCGCCACGTACAATTTCCAGCTTGAAAGACATTCCTGTGCTAAAATATGTGGCAGTTCTTACTCTTAATCCTAATTCACTCCTTCTGTCTCCCTGGCTAAGTGATCTCTTAACGTGTGGTAGTGCAGCCTGATGCAAGAAGGTGTTAGGTTAATTCCCTTTGACAAAACCCCACTAACTTTTTTTTTGCCCTTGAAAAACTTGCTTTCCCTTCCAAATGCATCATCCGGTGAGCCCAAGGTTCGCAGATATTCAGATTCATCTTCCTTTATACCATAAACATGCCAGATATATATAATCCATTTGGACACTGGCAAGTGATGTCTATCAGAGGCAGAATGGGTACTGAGGGGCCCATAGTTATACAGTAACATCGGCTTGGCAGCAGCTCATTCATCGTGCTAGATGATCTGTCCATCTCCCTGCCTATGGCTTGTAGCACATAAAATACAGACGAAAAGTCAGACCAAATATTCTGTGTGCAATGCTCTTTGCATCTCAGCCTGGCTTTTCTAGCCTCGGTTTTAAATGCACTCGTGGTTCAACTGTCTGGTTGAGATGCTGCTTTTTGAAAGAAATGTGTCTTAGAAATTTCTGAAAGTCGCTGCTCAGTGTATGACATGTCAAGTTACATCTGCTGTGTCACAAAACATCAGCTTGTTGCAAAAGACCATAACGAAAGGTGACAAGAAACGCTGTAAACTGTTTCGGTCGATGTTTTTGATTATTCTAGAGAGAATTTCGTGCAATATCACAATCGCAGGGAGAGTTCAGCTTCTGTTTCGTCACTTGGTAAAACTTTTGCCTGTGGTGATCAGCCGAATAACAGTCAACATTTTGGGTGTGAAGGTAGGTTAGCCTTCAAGACAATGTTTGCAAAGTGCTCTTGGGAGTGCTGTCCCTGCCCCAGCACACGTGGTGGTGGGTCTGGGCTCGGGCAGACCCCGGGTGATTGCGAGGGGTAAGGAGAGCTGGGCGGTGTTTCCCCACTCCCAGGTCCAGCTGTGTTCCACCACCCATGTAGGTGCCGCATGGGGAATTTCCCCCCTCGACCCTCGGCACATATGTGCCCAGGCACAGTGCTCCCCCAAAGGACCTATGTTGTAGAAGTCAGGGTTCCCACGGCATGCTGGGGCACTTCGTGGGGCTTTCTTTGCCTCTCGGAGAAAGCTCGTAAACTCGTTTGCAAATCCTCCGTTTGAGCTCTACAGGTGGCTCATGTTTATCAAGGTCTTCTACTTGGAGCTCATTTTCTTAAAATCTCTCCTTATGCTTGCTAAAATCCACACAGTCCCTGTTCCAAGCTGCACGAGGCTTTTAGCTCCTTTTTCCTCTCCACATTTTTTGCCTATATTGTTGCAGGAGTCGAATGGGGAAATGCACAGAGCCAGGAGATTAAAGATGTAAATTTTATAAACAGAAATCAAAGGTCCTAAATCCTGGGCAAAGAAAAGCCAACATAAGTATGAACATTAAAAAATATACATAAATAGTACTTCAAGGCTGAATGTGTTAAATTATTCAACAGTTAAGTCGTAAGTGTTCTTAAACTTAAGTATAAAAATGCCCTTGACAATATTTCATAGCTGTGCATTTCTTTAAAATATTTAGCATTCTCATTAAAGAGAATGACTTTATTTTATATATTAGTTAGACTCCTGCTTGTTAATATGAAGGAATTTAGTAGCAAAGAGCATTCTTATGTATATAAGCCAAAGACAATTTACATATAAAGTTGGACGACTATTCACTCTATATTTATGCCTGGATCATCTGCATCCACGCATAGCTATAGAGCATTTAAACAAATTTGTTCCTTAATGTGTAGTATTAATATCTCCTGCCCCAAAATATCATTTGCTAATGCCATTGCGAAGACAGGTTCATTCAAAGCTACATGGAAGTTCTTGCCTTTGAAAGACTTAATGAACCTTACATTTTTGGTATACTGCACAGTGTAATGCCTATTACATATTCATTGCCAGAATGGAAGATTTCCTTTAACTCTGAGCTTCCTGGTCGAGTTCACTGTAAAACATTGTCAAAAGTCACAAGAGACTTTCACTGAAAATTGTGACTCTTGATAGCAGGATGTAATGGGGAGGTTTAGAATAGAAGAACCAGTGGTATATGGGCCCAGGGGGAATCGTTCTGACAGACAAATGGATGGATAATACAGTTTTTGACATAATGGGATGAAAAAGTTTATGCCAGAAAGAACTGAATTAAAGTTATTACTTTAAGGAAATTCTGAAGTTCTCAAGACCAGCAGTATTACCTGCGTGCATTTCATTTTACTGCATCTCTGCATAACAGGTTTTTAAACAGGGTTGGTTTTGAATTGATTTATAAGCTTACTAACAAATCTGCAATAAAAATTGTAGTTACTTTCTTGGAAGTAACCCCAGTAACATCATTTTACAGGGTGTTTTTTTGGGAGCAAGATTTTTTTGATCTGTCTAGTTTTTAAAGTCCTGCATAATCAGTTTGCCTCTCAACTCCCTTTTGTAAGGACAGCAAAACAAAACAAGCTATTATTCTGAGTTTTCTTCTGGAATAGTAGGAGACTGCATAGAGCTACATTATTTTGTATATATTTCTTTTTCTCAGTGCTTTTGTGAACTTTGGAAATCAGCAGCTCTGAGATCCCAGAGCCCTGGTGAGACACAGAAGTAGGCTGATGCAGAAACCATTGCAAGATCAAGGCCTTAGTTAATCAGGGCCATCCAAAAAGGACTGTATGTTTTTCTACATGTTATTTTTAGGTGATCACAGGGCTGAGCTGTCAATCAGACACGTTTTTAGGGGTGTTGTGTGTGTGCGCATGTGTGTACCCAAGGGTTTGACCGCAGGTCCCTGGAGAGGGGATAGTGCAATAACAGCCTCTCCACCCCGAAGCCTCTGTTTGAGCTATGTTTCATTTTAGCTGGCAGTGACTAAGCCAATGGCTAAAATGCGGAAATAAGTACGGCGGAGAGAGGCCCTCATAATGGCAAAGATGAAAAATGTGTTAGTGCAGAACAATGAAGTGATGGTAAATCTAAGATGTAGGCACCAGTCACCACTTGTACCACGCTGTTGTCAGAAGTGTGTTGAGATATCTGAGAGAGCAGGCTGAGAAAGGGAAGCTAATTATACCACATTATTCACTTCTGCTCATTAGGTATAGTACAAAGGCCCTGCTTTTTATGTATATATTAAAGTGCCGAGGACTACAGGAATAGATAACTTAATGTTTCTTTTGTCTCGCTAGTGGGTCGGTTCAGACAGAAAAATCATCTTTTTACAGACCTGCAAGTTTCCACCCTCCAGAATTAGGGATTTCCTCCCGTGTCACCCTTAACAAACAGAAAAACGCAACTCCCTCCCCCTCGACACCCAGCAAAGCCAAACTAAACTAAAGGAAAGTGCCTGTGCCCTGTGGCCATTCCTTACCCGGTGCCTGTGTGAGGGAGGGTGTGCGAGATGGTTCCAGCCTTCTCCCCTCTTGCTCAGCATAGGCACTTGTGTCAATGAAAAAGCTCTTCCTACTTAATCCCTCTTCCCCATATACCCTCAACAGCTCCAGGGGCAATCTGACAGCCTTAACCTACCCCCTTGCTGACATCCGTCCCCGGGTCACATTGTCCCCTCGTGCTGCCACTTGCCCCTTCATCATCCTGAGACCACAGATAACTGCCCACTCTCCAGCTGAGTGTCAATGAAATGAATTCAGCTGTTTAATAAACTTTGGATAGTATGTATAATGCATTCACTCTTAGACGTTTTACCTGCCTCACAATCCTTGTATTGCATTTGGATCTGTAAATGAGCCATTAGGAAAAGATGAACGGGAAGGCAGAGGATTGGTTTATTGAAATTATTTATATATGAGAAATACATGACTTTCAAAATTCATGACTCTCTAATGCTCAAGTCACAGAGAACACATTAAATCTAAGAGGTGAGGAACAGGTATCGCACTTCCACACTAAGGTGAATGAAATCAAATTTGGGCATTGAAATCTACCCTTCTCCGGAATGAAAATTGCCTTGCTCTTCTAATTACAAGCATCACAAAAGTCACTGCTTCAGTGAAATACCCTGCAGCTACACAAAAGGATAGACTGGAGAAGCACACATCTACCAATAAGTGGCACTGAGCATCTACTCCATTTCTCACACAGGTTGGCATATCTCTCAGTGGTCCATCTGGTAGAATTGGATGGCATTTATCAGGAAATAATCCAATTGTGGCATGCCAAAACCTGAACATGAAAAGTACTTGTGCCTAGTGTCAATCATTCACCCTCTGACAGTTCAATAAACATCCTTTCTGTGATGGTTTTCAGGAACACTGACACCCAAAATGCTGGAAACAATGCCAGAGATGGAAATGACAATGCTTCTGTGAAACATCAAAAGGGACCGACACAACCTGGCATGGATTTTGCCAAGTGTTGCTTAGCAATACAGTGTGCTTGTGGGCCGCTGGCGTGTCAGGATTAGCTGCGAAGGGAGCGATATTCACACCTTTGCTGAAAATGCATCCTTCCCAAATAAAGGAGGACAAAGTAGGGAAGTGCAGCATCAGCAGGAGCAGGGGATGCCGCAGCCACCATATACAATTTTAGGCTTCCGAAAAGCCATCTGCCCTCCCCGGTTGTCTTCCTTGGGCATGGAAAGATAAAGTGTCTTATCCCAGTGCCATGAGAACACTGTCCTGTCCTGCCCAGCTTGTGGTCTCAGAGGGTATGAGGAGGTTTCATGGCTATTTCCTTTCGGGGCTGTGATCAGAGGGGGCCAAACTTTGCTACCAGCAGCTCTTGCAGGAGGTACATGCAGGCAGAATTTAACCCGGACTGGGTTGGCCGCTGGCACTCAGGCGATGGTGACAACATACGGGAAGAAAGCCTGAACCTGGAATTGGGAGGTGAATAACCAATATTGCTCCTAACGAAGCATGAAATGGGGGTGGTCATTTTAACAGCGTGATTGGTGGTAGTAGTAAGAGGATGCAAGGAGCTGTGGGTAACAAAAGCAAAAAGTTGATCACTTGCCGTATTTCCCAAGCGAGCTCCTCTCCCCAGGTGCCTGGACACTGCCTTTGTCTCTGCAGCTGTCCCCACCCCACCCCGTGAAGGATCCTGAAGGGCAAAAGCAGCATTTCCAGAAAAATGAAGAGCACTCGGTGGCTGGAGAAAAACATACTATTTTATATTGCAAGAACCACTTTGCCACTGAGGAGGAAACTGAATTGGGGGAAGTGAAATAACTTGCCTGAAGCCACCGACAGACCTGGGAACTAAACTCTGGCCTCTTTAATGTGCCAAATCCTGGAGCAGAGGCTCACGAGGTCTAACCAAATCGCCTTTTATCTGTGCGCTGGGTAAATGGGAGTGGGAGGAATGTCTGCATATCAAATAAGGGAGTTTTGTCTGTCTCGAAATTCCAGGTTTTCAGATCCAGGAATCAGCTGATGCCTGGAGCATATAGAATGCCTTTTTGGTGCGGCAAGGACAGACCCGCGGGTCCAAATGCAGACGTGCCAGCCAAGCCTGTCCAAACAGAGGTGCTGGGATCTGCTGCTAGTCCGGAGCTTGGAGGGAGGCAACTGCCAGGGAGGCACTTTTGGGGCAGCACAGGGTCGCTGCTACCCCTTTTGGCTCAGGGGTGTCTAGTCCATAGGCACCGTGGTGGTGGTGAGGATGCAAATACCATGGAGAAGGTACTATCGAACAGACAGAGTGCTCCAAACAGAAATCCTGAGGTGTGCAGATTCTTATATATACTTATGACAGTTTTCCAGGGAGAAGTGCAAGCTAACTCCATCAGTGCCTTTGAGCCTTGACTTGTTAATTGGCATTACTTCTAATTCCCAGCTATATTTTAAGGTATGAACCTAAGGAATTTTAAAGTCATTATGTGGGTGAGGGACTGATAAAAATAAATCCTTCAGGTTTGAAAGTGGCAGAGAGGGAATAAAAGGTGTTAAGAAATCCAGGAGTTTTCAGCCAATTGGTTCAAAAAAGCATCCGGGTGGACTGCAGCTCCTGGAGAAAGGTCACTGATACTACTCTGGGTACCTCTTTTTATGAACTTTATGCATCACATAAAATAAATTTAAAGCAGTTTAATTTAACAGTCTAATTAGTCATGGCTTTTTCATCTTGTCTATTTAACTATACACGGAACAAAGAGAAAGACACAGGGCCAAATTCAGAGCTGGCACAAATCAGCCCTGCAAGTCAAGGAAGCCATTCCTGCTCATCCAGGGCTGAATGCAGATGCCGGTGGCCAAATTTGTCCCTGGAGATAACACCCCTAATGTCTGGAGACTTGCACTGCAAATGAATTTGGCTGCCAGGAATTAACTCTCTGTGGAGCGGGTCCTTGAGTCTTGGTGTCAGAGCTTGAGCCAGGTGAGCTGAAATGTGGATAAAATGCTTGGGAGAAATGGTTTAAAGATTTGAGATAGTTTGGAACAAAACTCCTCTGTGTGTTGGCTTCACAAAGTCTCATGCAAGCATTTCCCTTTGCTTCTCTCCGCTTAATTTACACCCCCTTTCACTTTAAATTTCAGTGTTCACATAATCTCACGATCTCAGGCAAACAGCAGTCACATGAATGCACCCTCCACTGGAAATGAGTGTGTCTCTACTGGCTTTGATGTGGTTATACTGGTTATACCATTATACTAAATCGGGCCTTGTTCTTCAGCTCATGTACGCAAACCCACAATATTAACCAGGTCTTGGTGCAGAAACAGAAATCGATTCATGTTTATGAAGGTGATGTTTCTGAGCAGATTTTCAGGTCATAAAGTCTTAGGCCAGCTAAAACCTAGACCTCTAAGTCCATAGTTAGATTCTGGTACTTGGGAGGGTTGTGATCCCACTGCCAGCTTTCATTAATGAAACAAATTATTTTTCAAATGTTGTAGATTCTAGCAGAAATCTATCTCCCATCAGTTGAGGCACAGGTCACATTTATTTTGTGATGTCCTTTTGCAAAAGCATGAGGTTGCCATCTCATGCTGGCAGGCAGTGGAGGGGCTTCGGGGGGGACCGAGGTGGCTTAGCCTTGTGTCACCCCAACCCTGGGTGACAAAAGAGTCCCTTCCAAATTGCTCTTTTCAAAGTTCCTGCAAGTTGCCATTTCCCCAGCCCAAAATAACTACAACAAACAACATGAGCACAATAAAGAAATTCAAATGTATCTTAAACCACCTAATAATTAACTGTGTTCAATTAGTCTCTGGGGTGCTCTGTGCTGCTGTGTGGTCTCCCTGGAGGCACCGCCAGCACCACAGCGGTGAGTTAATGAGTTCTGGTTGCGTCTTGTCTGCTTACTCAGCTGCCTTGCCGCACTCCTCCTCTGGCCCAGCGTTCCTAGGAAGAGCACCCACTTCCGAGGACTTTCTCCCTTTTCCTGCTGGAAGCTGATGAAATGCTCCGTCCTCCCGTGTAAGGTGTCTCCAAGGTGCTGCCTCCGTGGGGCCGTGTAAATGTGGGGCTCAGCAGGGTGCTACCCCATGCCACCCTTCCTGGGCACCCTGACTGAGCTTGCCTGGTTGGTTGCAGGGTGTGGGTCCCCGCATCTGTCACATAGAGCCCAGGTCTCCGTATTGACAATATAGTTTCAAGAGAGTGACTTCATCCTCTCTATGCGGGGGGGTGTGTAGACATCGGTGCTTCTTGTCAGGTCTAGCATCTGTTTAAGTTATTCCTGTTTCTTCTGAAGCTTGGTGTCGCCAGGCTGTCAGGCCTTTTTGTACAACTTTCTCTTACCTTAAATTCATGTTTCATTTAGCTTTTGCACAGCAATACGCTCTTCTCAAAGTTTCTTGAAGCTCTGATTATACTTTTATCCTTCTTTTCTTCAAGTTCAGCCAGCACCTGCGCAGACCCTGGACCTCTACACTGTCAAAAAATTGCATTTTCCTGTGAAATGCTGCACAATCCAAACACCAGTGCAGGAGAGAGTCCCCAAAGGGAGTCCTGAGCATGAATGAAAAGGACCCTGTGGACACATGCAACACAGGAACATACCTGGTATTAGCCCAACTTCCAAACACATCTCTCTGTAGGTAATGGGAAGTGTTCTCTTTTTATACCTCTACATAAACAGCCATATGTAAGGATGAGGGGCTGCATTGGCTCCTTCAGCCCTGCTCTGCTGGGAGCCTCCCCACTTCTCAGAGCTTCCCACATCTTCTTTGGGGTTTCCTCTCCCACCCCTCTGACGAGTGTCCTGCCCGCACTCACTAGAAGTCCATAGCTGTTGTCTTTTGAGATTTAAGTTTTTAATTTCCTTATTGCTCTTGCCTTTTCTTTTCCTAATACCACTGGGGTTGGCCCCATGCTGACTTGTGCACCGTTGCTGACTTGCACCTGCTAACCCTCTTTTTCCTCTCCAGGTTGAGTCCACCCACGCCCAGACGCAACAGCGGCACTAGGTGCCAGGAGGACCCTGGAGCCGGCGCTGCTGCCGCTGGCGTTTTGCTTTCCCCACTCTCCACCGCTGCATGTCCCCTCTCCTGTATCATTTGCCCCACAGTGGACAGTTTACTGCACCGTTTTCTGTGGACTCCAACCTTCACCGCTTCGTGCCTTCCTGAACTTGGGACTGTTTTCTCACAGTACTTTGTATGAAGTGTCTCACAGTGCTGCTTTCCAGGAACTCTGTTCTGGATATGATTAATTCCTTTGTGTGGCAGATTTTAATTGTTTTATCAAGTTTTTTTTTCTGAGTTTTCCAATCTCTTTCCCTGGTGTTTTGCCTCAAATCCCAGCCATAATATGTTGGCTCTAATAAGGGACTCAAACCTGAAAATTGTTAAGATTGGCACTGCAACCCTGTGTTACTAACAGGCTCTCCTATGGTTTCATCTGGACTTTGTACCATGTTGGTTTTTTCCATTGTAAAGTAAGATATTGACAAATTACATCTCTTGAGAGTGGGAGGTGTAGTAGAGAAAGGCTGAAAGAGTGGGAAGCTGAGAGTAGAGGATGAGAGAGTGGGACGACAATGGTGGGAGGCTAACAGAATAGAAGCCAAGAGAGTGGAGGCCAAGAGTGGGAGGCCAAAAGAGTGGGAAGCCCAAAGAGTGGAAGGCTGAGAAAGTGAGAGGCCAAAAGGTTGGAGGCCAAAAGAGTAGCAGATCCAGTCAGGAGGAGGGCCAATGAGTGGGATGCCAAGAGAGTGGAGGACGAGAGAGTGGAGGCTGAGAGAGTTGGAGACCAACAGTGGGAGGCTAAGAGTATGGAAGCCAGGAGAGTGGAGGCCAAAAGTGGGAGGCTGAAGGAGTGGGAGGGCCAGTGAGTTGGAGGCCGAGAGAGTGGGAGGCTGAGAGTGGGAGGCCAAGAGAGTAGAGACCCAGTGTGGGAAGCCCAGAGTGTGGAAGGCTGAAAGAGTGGAAGGCTCAGTGAGTAGGAGGCCCAGAGAGTGGGAGGATGAGAGAGTGGGAGGCCAATAGTGGGACATCAAGAGAATAGAGACCCAGAGAGTGAGTGGGAGGCCAAAAAAGAAGGAGGCCCAGAGAGTAGAGGCTCAGAGTGGGAGGCCCAAAGAGTGGAGGCTGAGAGAATGGAGACCAAGAGAGTAGAGGCCCTGAGTGGGAGGCTGAGAGAATGGGAGGCTGAAAGTGTGGAGGCGGAGAGAGTGTGGTCCAAGAGTGTGGGATGCTCGGTGAGTAGAAGGCCAAGAGACTGGAGGCTAAGAGATTTGGAGGCCAACAGTGGGAGGCTGAGAGAAGAGAGGCCAAGAGATTGGAGACCAATAGTGGGTGACCCAGAGAGTGAGAGGCCAAGAGCATAGAGGCCCAGAGTAGAAGGCCCAAAGACTGGAGGCTGAGGGAATGGAGGCCATAAGATTGGGACGCCGAGAGGGTAGAGGCCCAGAGTTGGAGGCCCAAAGAGTGGGAGGCTTAGAGAGTGGGAGGATGAAAGAGTGAAGGCCAAGAGTGGGAGAACCAGTGAGTGGTAGGCCAAGAGAGTGGGAGGCCGAGAGTTGGGGACCGAGTGAGTGGGAGGATGAAACAGTGTGAGGCCCACTGAGTGTGAGGCCCAGTGAGTGGGAGGCTGAGAGAATGGAGGCTGAGAGAGTGGGATGACAACAGTGGGAGGCTAAGGGTATAGAGGCCAAGAGAGTGGAGGCTGAGAGTGGGAGATCCAGGGAGTGGGAGGCCCAAAGAGTAGCAGGCCAAGAGAGTGGAGGCTGAGAGAGGGAGGCTGAAAGAGTGGGAATTTGAGAGTGGGAGGCCCAGAGAGTAGAAGCCCAGAGTAGGAGGCCCAATGTGTGGGAGGTCCTGTGAGTGGGAGGCTGAGAAGATGGAGGCTGAGAGAATGGGAGGCCGAGAGAGTGGGAGGCGAGAGTGGGAGGCTAAGTAGAGGCCAAGAAATTGGAGACCAAGAATGGGAGGCCCAGTGAGTGGGAGGCCAAGAGAGTGGGAGACTAAGCAAATAGAGGCCAAGAGATTGGAGACCAAAAATGGGAGGCCCAATGAGTGGGAGGCCTAGTGAGTGGGAGGCTGAGAGTGGTAGGCCAATAGTGGGAGGCCCAAAGAGGACACACTGACAGAGTTGGAGGCCGTAAGTGGCAGGCTAAGAGTACAGAAGCCAAGAGAGTGGAGGCTGAAAGAATGGAAAGCTGAGAGAATGGAGACCAAAAGAGTAGAGGTCCTGTGAATGGGAGGCTGAAAGAGTGGAGGCAGAGAGAGTGGGAGGCCAATAGTGGCAGGTTAAGAGTATAGAGGCCAAGAGAGTGGATACCGAGAGTGGGAGGTCGAAAGAGTGGGAGGCTGAGAGAATGGAGGCCAAAATAATAGAGGTCCTATGAGTGGGAGGCTGAGAGAGTGGGAGGCCCAAAGATTGGAGGCAGAGAGAGTGGGAGGCAGAGAGTGTGGGAGGCTGAGAGTGGGAGGCCCAAAGATTGGAGGCAGAGAGAGTGGGAGGCCGAGAGTGTGGGAGGCTGAGAGTGGGAGGCCAAGAGAGTAGAGGCCCTGTGAATGGGATGCCCAAAGAGTGGAAGCTGAGAGACTGGGGGGCCAAGAGAATAGAGTCCCAGTGTGTGGGAGGTCCAGAGTGGGAGTCCCAGAGCCTGGAGGTGAGAGAATGGGTGGTCAATAGTGGTAGGCCAGCAGTGTGGAGGCCCAGTTTGTGGAAGGCCTAATGGTTGATTACGAGGCCCAGACTGTGGAGGCCCAGAGTGAGGCCCAAAGAGTGGAGGCTGAGAGAGTTAGGAGGCCCAGAGAGTGGGAGGCTGAGAATGTTGGAGGCTCCGAGTGTGGGAGGCCTAGAGAATGGAGGCCAGGAGAGGGGGAGGCCCAGTGAGTGGGAAGTGAAGATGGTGGAATGCCAATAATAGAGGCCTTGCGAGCGGGAGGGTTGTAGTGGGAGGCCGAGATTCGAAGCCCAGAGGGTGGAGCCTGAGAGAGTGGGAGTCAAGGCCCAGAGACTGGAGGCCAAGTGAGAGGGAGGCCCAGTGAGTGGGAGTCCCAGAGGGAGAAAGCCCACTCAGTGGGAGGCCCATAGCGGGGGGCCCAGCGATGTGGCTGCAGCAAGTGCAGGCCCAGGGAAGGGAGGCCCAGGGAGGGGGCGGCTGCAGAAGCAGGAGGCCGGTGAGCACAGGCCCAGACAACGCAGGCCCTGCGAGCGCCTCAGAGAGCGGCTGCAGCAATGGGCAGGGCAGGTACGTTTTCCTGAGGGGTAATGTCATAATGCCTCCTGAGGGTGCTGTGAACTGCTCTTCAGCTATGCTCTCGCTGTTTTTTCCCTAAGTACTCGGTTTGCCACTCAGAGCTCGCTGGCACGCACACGTGTGTGACCCCCCCACACCTGAGGTGGGACAGGGTCTGTCTCAGCCTGCTCACTGCGGCTCCAGCCTTTGAGCAGTCTCGCTCAGCTCCGAAAGGCTCATAACCCCCGAGTTGTGCCTAATCAGGCAGCATCTGAGATTAATTGCAAGGGCTTTTCTCTACCCACCCACAGAGATAAATGCAGAGGAGCCAATTTGGTAATTGTCCTGAGCCCTGGTGTGCTTCTGAGTTGTTCCCAGGCCAGGATGAAACTGGGTGAGGGAATATTTGCCGAGATGTGGATCAAGCACTTACTGCTGCTCTGGCTGATAAAGTTACCAGGGTGTCTTTAATGGAGCAGAGCCAGGGAAAGGGGCATTAGAAATGGAGCTGGTGAGAGGTGGGCTGGGAAGGGGTCAGGAAGGTTGCCACAGGTGAACAACAATGATGTTAAAAGAGGGGAAACTCCTGCTTTGGCTTTGCTTTGACTGCCTCCTGCTTTCAAACAGTTTTGAAACCTTTTGCTGGTGTTTCCTATGGCTCCCTCATACCAGAAAGAAGGGGGCAACCGTTTTGATTGTCACCCTTGAACCGGCTGCACTTCAGATGTGATCTTGTGATGGTGACCTATCTGATGGTGCCATTATCTAAAGGTGAGGTGATCTTGTTTGGTTTTGGTAACCTACAACGTTGTCAGGTTGGTGCAGGACATATGTTGCTCGATGATGTTGGGGTGTAAACAAATAAAAGATGGGGCAGAAGCAGAGATGCCATTTGAAGTGGAGTGGTGCTTTACTGGCTGTGGGTAGGCAGAGAGGGAAAAGCAGCCTTGGCACCTGTTAGTGGCCATTAAAAACTCCCATGTTCTGCTAATCTGTGCTCGTAAAAAGGCCATCTGCTAATGCTCAAAGGTCATTAAGCTACCAGCCCTGTTTACTCCTCCCGCATTGCTGGGCCAAGCCTTTCTGAGAAAAGAGGGCTTAAATGGTTATTATGGTGGCGCCTGCTCACGCTGCTGTATGGTTAAGGGTCTGTCACTATTTTCATTAGAAACCCAGGCTTTCAGGGCTTTTTTTTAACTTGACCGTTAAAGTGCCTGCTTCTCGCTGCCTGCGCAGGCTCTGGTGTAGCCTGGCAGATTTCAGGGACAGAGAGAGTTCTTGTAGGCGCATTTTTAATTTTTGTTTTAAGAAATCAATGCTGCTTCTGTTTCAATTTGAGGAATTGAGAAGTTCAGAAAGCTTTGGTCTGGGGTACTCTGGCAGTGCTGTTTTAACTCAGCCATGGCTGTGCTTTGGAGAGGGAAATGCTGTGTTGGACTGGTTTAAAGTGAAACTGTTTATTGCTTTTATATTTTCATTACAAGAAACAAAAAAAGAAAAAGTGTAGAAAATGTAAGACCACTTTGTGTGCAACTCTGAGGGGTGCTACTTTCCTAGAGTTGTGGGGCTATACTGGGTGTTGCTGGTGGGGTTACAAGAGTCAGCAGTACAGCCTGCCTGTATAAGTGAGATGGTGTCCCCAGGCAGGCAGCATGTGTATCTCACACGGTCTGGGCACTGCATATGGGTTAAGGAAGAAGCTGAGGCCTGAACTCTGAATTGCCTTGATTTCGTAGGTTTTAGTCAAACCTTTAAGGTTACATTAACATAGTTTTCTTGTGGTTAAATGGAACTATCAAAAACTTCGATAATTCTTTTTTCCTTCTGAGACTTCCCAGCGATAAAATGAGATGTAGCTGCTCAAGTTTTTATCCGTCACTTCTGATAATGACAGTGTCTGTCTCATAAAAACCTGCCTTTTATCTTCCCCAATTAGCTGAGTTGCTGCACCCTTGTGCTGCGAAGTTCTGAGTGTGCTGCAGCTTCTTCCTGAGCGCAGTCAAAGCACCATCTCCCCATCTCCGCAGGGCCAGACTGTCCACAGCACCCACCCTCCAATCTCCGCTCCCATTGGCATTGGTTTAATCTTTTGCTTTCTGCATAACATAAAAAAGAAACCTGGGTCAATGAATAATGAAAGCTCATTCAAAACCTGGACTCTTACAGTTTGGTCTCTGCTGCCTTTTATTTTAAATGGATTTTCTCTCACGTATCTTTTTAACTTCTTAAAAATTTTTTTCTCTCCCCCCCCGTTAATGCTTTCAGACCTTCCCTTTTGGATTTCATGGGTTTTTTTTCATCCAGGATTTAGGGGAAGTTCACACTGATGTCTGTGATTCACTTGTTCTTCAGACTATTTTTATTTCTGTTCTGACTGAGCTCTGAGGCCAGCTAGGGACAGGATGCTGTTCTGCTGGCCACTGTGTGTAAATAAGGAATATGGACTGCCTTGGAATCATAAAAGGGCACGGAAAACAGAGGGAAGGAGTGTATCCTGGGTTTTTAAAACAGCCTTTCCAAATCATGATGCTGAACTAAAAAAAAAAAAAAAAAAAAAAAAAAAAATCCAAACGTCTCCCTAACTTAACTCACCAGAGATGTTTTTGCCAGAACCCTCTTCTCACCAGCCAGTCCTTCTTAAATCTGTAACAACCCAACAGGTAGTTAAAATAGTCCCAACTAATTGTAACCAGGACTGCTGGCTTCTTCTGAGCTATTGTTCTGATTATGCACTACAGCCAAAAGCTTCAGGAGGTATATAGACAAAGTAGTTAGTGTAAGAACTCAAAACAAGAACAACTACAGGCCTGGGTTTTTTTATTAAACTGCTATAAAAGCAGGCTTTGGGTCTCTGCTGCAGATGTGTCACAGTCCCCTGCTCCAGTGCTTCCTATCCAACTATTTTTAACCTTATTAAACAGCAGAGAGAGCCTTTGGCTGTAGTGGTGGAGCTCACCCGGCACTCATTATAAACTTTCTTTGGTTTATATCTATCTCTCAAGTGTAAGTCTGCAATATGGTAGGCTTCAGTTGAATGTAATCCCCCTACAGATCCATCTTGTAGCAGTGGGTTGCTTTAAAGGAGTCTGAGGCTGATGGTAGGTCTGCAGGTGGAGGAGAGGGGAAGAAGTTGTTCCCTCCTTGGTCTTTCCATGCTGCTCAAATTTCAGTTGCATCTTCTAAAAATATTAATTTACTGAAACTGCAATTTACCAAAATTGAGATTTACCTTTATCCTTGGGCCATGTACAGAGCCCTGCTTTTGACCAGTATTTAGTCTTGGTTTCTGGCATCGTTTGGGACAGCCTGCTGCCAAGGTGCCGTTTGCCAGAGGTTTCACTGCGAAGGTTTGTCTCATCTGGTACATGCAGAACAGTTTGACATGGCAAAAGCCAAGTATTAACTGAATTATTATAAAGTGGGCAATAATTAGGAGTGATCGGAGAGGATAGTGAATGATGGATCTCTCTGATCCACAGATTGAGGCGTGACTGTAGCATAGCAATGCGAGTACTGTGTTTGGATAGGAAAGCCTCAGTGGGATGACCACCACAGCCCTGGGAGGGCTGCAGGTGAGATGGAGGTGGTTGTCCAAAGCAGCTCAGCTTGGAGCTAGTTTGGGTGGCTGTGCACCAGACAGGCAGACCCAGGGAGCAATGGGGCAAGATGATGTCCTCTTCTGGGTTTTCCTGCCATGGGCCAGATCATCGTTTTGTATAACTCAGCGTTGCCTCATTGACTTAATGAGAAGACTGAATTACAGCATGTGTTACAAGTTGAGGTTTTAATTTGGATTTTCTTGAAACACATAGAAGTGATAAATTTTGTACAACCTCACACCACTATTCTAACATCTACTGTTTCAGAAAAGGTCTTTTTTAAAAAAATACATTATTTAAAAAAAGTTTCAGTTTTTTATTTTGGTTTGGTTTTTTGTTTGTTTCTTTTTTAAATTGTATATCAAATGCTGAGCAGAACTTGTGAATGTAAGAAAACATCTCTTCATCAACAGACGTGGTACAGTAGCTAGAAGTGAGAAGACAGAGGGGGTGTAGCGTAGAGCACAGTGATGACCCCCCCCCCCCGCCCCATCCCTGAACCTACAGGGAGTGATGTGATGGTCAGTAACATTTGAGACTGGCTTAGCCCACGCACGGACAAAACTTGCTAGTGACGATAAGAAGTGGAGCCTTTAAGCTAGTAAATTGATCAAAGAAAATGGATGTGGTTGTCATGATAGCATAGGAAGCCAAGCCTGGGACTCTCTGGGACAACAGACTATGGGAGGAATTGTCTTGTGGTAGATATGGTAAGGTATTTGTATAGGCAATGACACAGTGAACAGCCATCCTCAATGCTGGACTGGTGGGAAATGCTGTTTTCCTTCCCCCTTTATCCCTCTGTTTGAACCAAGTACTAAAAAAGGTGTTTCATATTTTTGCAGTAGTTGGTACTTAAAATATTTAGGTTCCTTATAGGTACTGACACAGCCTACTTTGGTAGTACACAGGAAAGCAAACAAGGAAAGAGACAGAAAGCACAGACAATTCCTCCATGTCATGTTTCACCGAGGCCATAAAGGGGAGGAGGCAGCAATTTGTTGGTATTCTTGCTCAGCACACAGCCAAATTACTGGCGAGTTTTGGAGTTGAGAAGAAAAAATGTCTTGTCTGGGGAAGGGCGAGGGATTTCACTTTGCAGATATGCTTCTATTCTACTGCATATATTTATTTGTTTATCTCTTGCTTAGGAGCGTTGGGTAGGTCTGCTCCATAGGATTAAATCATATCCCAAACCTTCCTGGCTTTGTGACAGTACAAACATTATTGGATTTAGTTCCCTTCTGCTTATCCACCTCCTGTCTTCCAAGATCCCTATTATTATTATAATAATACCCACAAAACTCCTGCTCTGAGATCAGAGGGGTTTTCAAGTGCCAAAGCAATCAACAAAACATACCTGGTCCTTTTAATCTCCTTTAATCCCATCATGTGGGAATATCCCAATAAATGATCACGTATCCAAAAATTCTTTCTCTGTAATGACGCTTGATTTTTAGCTCGCAGTTTTCATGAAACTGTCTCAGATATGAAAGAAGATGTACTGGGACCTTCCTATGTCATCAATAAAATAAAAGTTTGGGTTGAAAAATTATCTTATGGAATAAAATAGAATAACAAAAATCCATCATTATCTATGTTTCAGAAAAGGATTGTGTTTTGTTTAGCATTTTAGTTAGAAATGATGTATGACTACATCATAAAACACTTATATTAAAAAGATCTTCTCCCCCTGAATTCAAAATATATATTGTACTCTCTTATCATCCAGTCATTTTAGAGTGAAAGTTAAAAATGCCCATCCTGTGGTAGTAGTTGCCGGTATTATATCTTATAGCTGATATATTCTTCTAATACTTTTACTTAAAAGGCCTATTACTCAGGGCTTGTGAGTGTAGACATTTATTTTCTTATTGAAAATGGTAATGCTGAGGATAGTGTTTTTGTATTTAGATTGGCATTTATGGTTTCCCTTAGGCTGCTGAAGGTCAGCCCAGCTTGGTCTCTGGAAGTTTGGGTCATGTCTGTGTACCTCATTGAAGAGGGGAAAATCTTTCCATGGGGTAAGAAACAGTGGAGAACAGGAGCTTGTATTATTTTGCCAAGGCACAGTCTATGCTTTCTGTTGTTTTTTTGTGCATGTGTGGAAAAACACTCAATTTTAAAGGAAATCAAGTGTTAGCAGAATAAAAGGTGGCCCATGCCATGGTTCAAAGTCTTGAGGGCTTGAGCTGTCCAGGAGTTTTCACAAAAATCCCTGTATCGGGAACAGGCAATATGACAAAAAGCAGGACTCTGTAACATCCTGGTTTGATGTTTTAGAGATGAAAAGTTTCTTCTGCCCGAGGCATAAATTTTGGCTTGAATGAGAGAGCCTAACCCTAAGGCAAAGATGCTGGGACCCAGATACCTGTTACTGGTTTGAACCATGCAGAGCAGAGACTTATAACTGACTTTATCGTGTCCTAAGTGAATGCCCTCACCACTAAAAAGTGACTATTGTAAAGAAAAAAAAGGGAAGGGGATTTTTTTTCTGGTGGTGGGTTTTTTGTTTTGTTTCATTTTGTTTTGTTTCATTTTGTTTTGTTTCATTTTGTTTTGTTTCATTTTGTTTTGTTTCATTTTGTTTTGTTTCATTTTGTTTTTTCTCCTAAAGAACCTGGATCCCTGCAGAACATCAGCATCTCTGAAAATTCAAAGTTTCAAAAGAATGGAAAAAAACCCTCTTTTCCACATGTTTGATAGGAGTTTTTGACTCAAGTCGTAGGAGCATGCAAGGCAGAACTGGGTAAAATCAGACCAGTCGCTTTTGTGGGAAAGCAAATGCTAGCAGAAGAGGGAAGTCTGCAAAGTAACTAACCTGAACGCTCCTCTCTGGCCTGCAGAACAATTTACTGAAGGGGCGGTTAAATGGCACAGATTAAGCTCATTAATGGTTCAGATATTTGCTTGGTTTACACAACACTGTCCAGCAAATTATATTGATGCTTGACAGAATTATTGTCATTATTTATTTTGCTATAAGCCAGATTTATAGATATTTGTAGCTTTTGTAAGACTAAACATAAGAAACATTAATAGCTTTACTAATTATATCACTGCTTTAGAGATATAAATAGTGATAAAAATGCCAAGTAAAGTGAGCTAGTAAAACATTTTAAAGAGAATTTTAAAGTGAGTTACTGATTGATGATCCCTTGGCTGAGTCTTAACTTTTGAATGTGAGAGTGGCGCTTCCCACTAGGGCATGAGTGCCTTTTACCTCCATCAACTCCTTGGGGAGAGATGAGGAAGAACAATAGTTGTATTGAACAACTGATTATTAAATCAGATTGCATAATCTGAAAAATATTGAAATCCTATAATAGCATAAACTGAGGCCGAACTTGTTACAGCACAACAGGTTTGGGGTTTTTTTTTCACCTTTACCTTGTCTTCAGTCCCTTCTGCCTCCTGGGTGGTTTATCTGTGCTTCTTTGTTTCTTATAGCATGCTAAAATTGCAACCCCTTTAGAGCAGGAGCTGCCTTCTCCCTCTGTCTTATTACAGACATGTACATGCCTTAGCACAGCACAGCTCTGATGAAGAATTTGAGATCCTAACAACAATATGAATAATAATTTCATGGCTGTTTTTAAAAAAAAAAAATCTTTAATAGGTAAACAGTGTCTATACAGAGCTATATACAAACTAAAGGTGCAGGTTTTTTACACAGCTGTCAAATGAAAAATCTGTTTTCCTAACTATTGATCCTGGTTTTGCTCTGAGCACCCTTTTAAGGAGGGAGATAATGAGTGAGAAAAGAGTTAATAAATGTTCAGCTGTTACCACAAGCATGAATGGAAATCCGTCATTGGTTTAAGTGCTGGATGGGCTCTAGATGATAATCCAAGCCTGTTTGACCACGATCAGTGCCACCATGAAGAAACTTGCAGGGCCCTGGGAGCTGTGATCCTTAGGGACGGCGCGCGGTTCCCTGCTTTTCTCTGATATACAGCATTGTAAAGCCCTGAGTTTTATTTTTCACTGAGTTTAGTAATGACCTGGTTGAAACTCCCTTGAAGCTAGCAGAAAGACTCGCAGTCTCTAATGGCCTTTGGATCAGGATTGTTGCGGTGCTTTCTTGGAGCGAACTGCCAGTGGGAAATTTCTCCCAGGTGGTAGAAGGTGGTAGAAAAAACAATTTTCCTTTTTTTTTTTTTTTTTCCTTGCAATTTCTGATTAATTGGTCTTCCTAACACTGTTGTGAATAGCGTATTGTGGAGGTGGATGTTCCTAGGAGGAAAAAGTTGGGGCCCACCTAATCTGTGGTGACATCTCATTGCTGTTTGGGATAAGCACAAGGGTGGTGGATTAAGGGCAAAGCTTTAGAGCAGACCATGCCGACCTTGTAATGAAGATGGGGAACATGATCCTGAACCCACAGAAATCCTCTACATTTGGGCTGCCTCCTTGCAGTGTGACAATAGGCCAAGCAAGTGACAGTGGGACTTGTAGTCCTGATTGGGAAATTGGGATGATGCATCTCCACTGAGGCTGGGAGAGCTGAAAAAGTTTGGCACTGGCATGTAGCCTCGCAGCACACAAACGCTTACCCACACCACGTGAGCATCTTGGCTGTGCAAAGCAACTGGGAAACCTCATAGGAACAAGCTTTGGTGGAAGATTTCTGGAGCTTCTTTCCAGTCATGCTGTAAATATCACAGGGGCTGTTTTCCCTCTGATCCCAAACTAGAGAGGAAAGGGACAATTCACACATATTTTTGAACCATAAAAAACATGTGGCTTGACATTGGTTCCAGAAACAGGCCAACATGTAGGATAACCTTATTTTTTTCTGAAATATTTGAACTATCTCTTCTCACTGTGTCATGAAACTGTGCCATAGCCTTAGAAAACAAACAAACAGAGTGTGCTCTGGGACTTAGTTCTCAAAATGTGGGCAAAAGGAAGAGTCTGTTTGACTTAGGTTAGCAGAACTTTATACTCAATACTAAAACTCAAAGTCAAATCTCTGCATTGCTCCCTTATTTTCATCTTCTCTAATATACTCTGTAGCACAGAGTTTAAATTTAGGATCTTTAGGGGGGAGGTTATCTGATTTTTGTGGGTTGCGAGTATGGAGAAATGGCTTCATGTGTGGTTCTAGCCTGGGAATTGACAAGACAACAAATGCTTTTAATGAGTAGTCCTACTGTGGATGAGAGTTTCAGGTTGAAACCTAATCAATCCAAAAGCAAAAAATGTTTTTTTTCTGCCTTTTTGTCCCCAGAAGTGTAAACACACTTGTGGGGATTGCATTGGCTTCTCTTCCTCTTAGTGCTTTGGGACTGTACCAACCAGTTGGTCAACAGTGTGCAGTGGGGAGTGTGGGAAGCAGTGCCCCACATGCCAAGAGGGCTTCTTGAGAGGACTTCTAACTGCTTCTCCAGTACCTCTAGGTAAAAGCCTGCCTCACAGCCAAATTAACTGATCAGTGTCAGTCTGAGGCGGTTGGAAAGTAGGCAAGACCATGTTTCGTCCACTTCAGCAGACATGCTGTTAAAACAGTGTATCCTACTTTTATGAGCATGTTTGGGACCATTGCTCTCCACCTGCACTCAGGTTCATGGGCTTCCTTTGCTTTTACTCTCTTTCCCAAGTTGGCTCTTTGACTTGCAGATATTTTAAACTTCTTGGAGACCCCAGAATCTGGTCATCTGTCCTAAAAAAATGACACCTGCCAGTCTAAGTGTAAACCCCAGTTTATAGGTAAAATCAGAAATTCAGAAATTATATTTGCCTTCTGTTGATCTTTGAAAGAAATAATGAAAAAGTTATGGGGGCTGAAGGGGTTTTGTGGTTGCCAAGAAATACCAGTCCTGAAGTTTCAGGAGGTTAATGACTGTCTATATTGAGAAAGAATACAGCCCTGTCTAATTATCTTGCACCAATAAGGATAAAGGTTTGGCAGTTGAGTGAGTTGAGTCGGGACTAGTCAAATAATGTAGATATTTTTTACCTCCACGTTTTTTTTCCAAAAAAGGGGATGTTGCATCTTTAATTAATGTTATATGAATACATTTCAGATAGACCCAAACACAGGGCAACTGTGTTTCAGAAATGCTGTTTCTACATTTAAAATGTATTTGAAATGTAATTTAAGAAAAAAGATAATGGAAAAAACCCCTAAAATAACTCGAAACAAGCCAGAATATAGTAGCTCATCATTACACTAATATATCAAACAATATGAGCTTAGCTTAATTATCCCCTTTGAGAGTTGAGAAAACTAAGCACAACCTTCAATTTACAGCTGTTTGGTGCCGGGAACCTGAATTATTATTTAAGAAGGGGAAAAAAAAAAAAAGTTTATTTATTGTGACCTACACTCAGTTTTTATTCATCACGGAAAATCTGTATATTCACAAATGAGGGCTATTCATCTGCAGACTGCAGCATTCTTCAGCTGTCCGGGGCTGCATCAGCCGCACTTCTTCAGCTTTTGTGTTCATCTCGAAGCCTCTTCATCCAAATTGTTCATCATCTTGATGGCGGAGCTTTATCTTGCTCTAGTGCAGCTGCATTCCCCTTATCCAAAGTGCTGAGAGATACAAGGGAGAGGGAGAGAGGAAGAGAAAGAGAGGCAGAATAGAAAAGAGAAAAAGGAATGGCCAGTGCTCATATGAGGATAATTTGTAGTTTCTCAATAATAATAAAAAAAAAAAAAAAGGAGGACAGGCTAATTACTGGCTTAACTAGGGCAGCCTGTGGATCCTCATGTCAAAAGGACTAGCGTAATTATTTGCCATCAAAGCACATTCATATTGTGGTACAAAAGAAGGGCCTTTCGCAAATGGATCTCACTAATAAACAGGGCTGAGAGGAGCATTATGTGTCTCCCTGGATGCAAGCGCATTAACACAGTGACATGGAGCATAACTCTCAGCCTGGAGGGGGGGGGGGGGGGGGGAGAGAAAGAATGATAATTATCCCCCTCCCCATCTTTCCTCTCCTTTTCCTTTGTGTTGGGCTAGCAAGCCGAACACGACCTGCTGGAAGGCCCAAGGCAGGCTATTAGTGACCTCTGAGCATTGACAAGGTGGCTACACTCTTAAAAGCCCAGCTCTCCATGTCAGGAGGGTCGCAGGAGCCCGCAAAAGGAGCCTTAAATGGTCCAGCAAACACTTCAACCTTAAAGACACCTGGAAGGTTGCGACCCAATTTAATGTAGATGAATCTGGCATAAAGAGGGCTCTTTTGAATCCATAGACAAAAGTTTTTTGTTTTTTTTTTTTTTCCTTATTCTTTTTTTTTTTTCCACATTGTTTTTTCACAGATCTTAGCATAAGAGATACTGGAGAAAGAGACTTGATTCTGGAGACCACTTCTGCACTCGCTGAGCAGATGTGGTGCCAGGCAGCCTCAAAGGCTGTGGCTTTTCATTAGGAAAAGTAAACAGGTTTGGAAAGAAGAAGGGACATGTATATACATACCTTCCAGGGATGTCTGCAAGCATCAACACACTAAGAAGTTTCAAACTCGGATATATTCCAAAATGTGTGTGTGTGTATGTAGAGATATATATGTTATATGTAAGAGGACTCTTTGGTTTGGGGTTTTTTAAATACTCTAGCTACATAAGGCTATTCACTGCTGATGCCCGCTGGCAGATGTGCCCCACTTCCTCACTTGCCAGCCGTGGAGTTTATCTGTTGGGCTGGTGTCTGGCACTGGTTGCTGCCATGGCAAACCATCACCGAGTGGGCCCATCACTCACAATGGATTAGAAGGCTTCGCAGTCAGCTTGGGAGAGCTGCTGGGAAATGTTAGGCACGGTGGTTTGGTTTTCCCACTCTCCTCACTTGCTGCTGTGCAACCTCAGCACTCAGGTGCATGAGGTTGCCTTGGCTGCACTGAGTCCTGGCATGTTTTCCCAAGGAAATTCCTTCTGCCCCTCCTCAACCTCTCACAGAGAGGAGGTGCAGGTTGCAAAGAGGGCAGTCTGTGCATAATGGGGATGAGCCACCCACCCCCAGTGCTCCTCTGCTCTCGAGGAACTAACAGGTTTTCAATGTTTTGGTTGGGTTTTTTTGGTTTTGTTTTTTTTTTTTTTTTTTTTTTTTTAACATCCCTTTAAAAAAAAAAAACAAACCACAACACAAAACCAAACCTCCCGCCCCCCCAAAAAAAAACCAAAAACCCAACCCCCAAAAAACCCCAAACCCCTACTTTGAGGTCAGTGTTGATGTCACAACTTTTTTTTTTTTTTTTTTTTTTTTTTTAAAAAGTAACTGGGGGTCTGCATGGGTTATGTGTTCTAAAACAGCTCTGCTGGTCATTCAGACAGTAAACTGGCATAGTCCTTTCTTGTGACAGCCTTGCCTGACACTGCAAAACGTGAAATGTGCAGCTAGAAAGAAGAAAGGTGTTGGTACAAGTTGGGACTGCATGGCACACGGTGACAAGAATCCATGCATGCAGCCACATGTGACTGGGATAAAAGGATTTTGAAGCCCAACTCATCTGTGTGGCAAGGGGCTGAAAGCCAAAGTTGTTTCCTTTCCAGCACTCTTCTAGGTCACATCTAGGTCATGCTACAGAGAGGAGCCCCTTTTCCTTGTCACAGCACTCAGAGACATTGTTTGTGTCACATTGATGGACAGTAGGATCCCAGGTCCGCACACACCTGTGAGCATCACTCGCCCTGGGAACAGCTCACCAAATCACTGGGTGTAGGATGAGAGTTGCCAAATTGTCAACCTCATGCACTCATGATTGAGTCAGATTTGAAAAATGATGAGATGGGTTTAAAATTTTTGGAGTTAAACCAGCTGTAGGTCTCGTCTTGTTTCTCACCCTCACTGCCCTTGCTTGGTAACTTTAGAAAGGAATTGGATGCTTTCTCCATGTTGTGCTTTGCAAGGAAAAAGAGCAGTAAACATGGGCTTGTGGGGCGTAGGGATAACCTGGGGGAAACTCTTTAGTACAGATCACAGAAACCTGATGCAACTCATAGTAAAATAGCAAACATTGGTAATACAGGAGTACAGATGAACTGTGTGGTCCTACCCAGGCAGGGGTTTGGGGCTGGGCAGTGTTTCAATGACATGACCATTGTCTGTGACCCAAAAATCCACAAATACTCATCCATCCAGGAGCTGTACAACCCCTTACCCCAAACGTGTAGTGCTGGAGGGATGGGGACCCACTGGAGCAGCTGATAGCAGCAGCCCACTGCCAAGGAGACCCAAAGCTGTTTTTGGTCTCCTCCTAGATGTTTCCTAAAAAGCCTCATGACATTTTTTCCTTTTGCCCTTATTTCCCTGGATTTTAGAAAATTCTGCGTGCAGCAAATTTTGCCTTTAGTTTACAGGAAGTTGTAACCAGGGACTTAATGGCAGAATTGGATCCACAGAGGTATGGCTATACTGGAATATAAAGAACATAACTAATTTCACCTTAAAATATCTCTAGGAAAGGGATTAGAGAGGTCAGCTTTTTGAACTTGGGGTGGGGGAGGTGGGTTTTGTATTTTTATATTAATCCAGGTAAACTTTCCTGACTTAGTTGGATCCAGCCATGCCAAGGACCAGGTACTGATATTAGCAATAAAGACAACATTATTAATACCATTGCATCAATGTAAAGAAGGTTATAGAGTTAGCATTAAAAAAAAAAGAAAATCAATCCTCTGTTAATGGTGACTTTTTGCCATTAACTCGCTCTTTTGCAGTATTTTATACACTTATATAGTGTTTATGAACCTGGATATGTATTTCTAGTGTTGCCAAGAATAATCAAAGACAAATATAACAGTTGCAGTGTTTTTTTCCCGATGAAATTGTATTGCAGCTTCTAAACCGAGAGCTGGCCTCCAGCAAGGGACTGTGTCCTCTTAAAGTAGAAGTGTGCCGCTTGAACTTTGCTATCACATAATGCTTTCAAGGTTGCTTGTCTAAAGTGACTTAATTTGTACTGCAGAACTAGCCTTGTACCCGCAAACGCACCAAAAGCCGCAGCGAGCCAGGGCAGCAGGGCTATTACTAATTTTTTATTAAAATCCCTTAGGCACACACAGAAGGCCCAAAAGCAGCTTTAATAATAGACAACATACAGCACATTTTTCTTGTATTGCCATGTAATCAAATCTAAAGCTTCTGTTCACTTTCTTTGTTTTACCTAGAGGACCAGCTTCCAATTTAGTTGTGGCCTGCACTAAACTGATTTTTCATTGTAATTAATGCCTAGTTTGGCCTCAGCCACTTATACAACTTTCCATTAGAGGTTTGCAGCCATCCGCAGAGTATTTCACCAAGCTACCCTCCTGATCCTGCTACAGTTGCAATTTTTGTTAAACTGTTTTTTTACTTTATTATTATTTTGCAAAGAATGTTTAAATTACACAGCCAAATAGGTTTCTTTTTCCCTTTTATTCCCCCCCCCCCCCCCCCCCCTTTTTCCCCCTGCCTGCTGCACCTATTAAAGTGGTTGGGCAGGAGTCCAACTGGAAGGAAAGCCTTTAAGTGATTTCAGAAAGGGCTAGTGGAACTTATTTAGGCCTGGGGTCTGCTGTGGTTAATTTTCAGTCTCTGTTTTGTGCTGTCCATTTCCTCTGAAATACTACCTGGGGTTTAAGGTTCCTCAGCACAGGATGTTAATAGGCCTCTGCAAACATTCAAAAGGCAGCTTTCCCACCACTAACCTTAAAAAGATTGTGGCACTGGGCCCAGGGTCAGATTGAATAGATGAAAAAGTATATGCTGTGCTTTTGCTCGCTCCTTGGACCTTTCCCTGTTGGCTTGCCTGACATTTTCAGTGACTTTTCTTAGTACCTTATTTTCAGCGTGCTTCCTAGAAAATTCTGCTTATTACCTTCTATCCCCCCAACAGCATTACTAAATCGGGAAGCACAAGAATTTCTAACTATACTTTGCTGACTTCTTGGACTTTTCCCTTGCAGCTGCAAGGTGCTGCTTCTCTTGGCCCTGATGAACCAGCCAAGCCCCTTGGTGTATAACCCATATGCCATCACCGCTACCCGGTTCGCTTGCCAACAATGCATCTGGGGCACTCTCTGCAGATCTCTCGCATGCCTTTTACCAAGGAGAGCATCTCTGCTGTGAGACTAAAGCAAAGAGCTAATGAGCAATTATGTGTGCCTCTGCTATATTGGCTCTCCTCCCCGGCACAAGAAATGCAGTCACAGGAGCTCTGGTGTAGGCATGCAGGTTTCCGGACACTGGGGTCCCACCTTCTGCAATGTTCAGATTCGGGTACCGACATTCTTGCCTTGCTGTGACATTGCTCAAAAGGAACTGAAGGGTACTGACTCCTTGTGCACCCTCCTACGTAGCTGAAAGCAGATACACTCACCTACCTTTCAATTGTACCTGAGAAATTAAGTAAAACTAGTGCCAAAAGGTGCCTGGTGTCCTTCTGTCTGTGACGGCAGTTTATTGATTGTACTGTTTGAACATACTGGCCTGATGGACTCTGTGCTAAGGGACCAGTTGTGTTGGTTGTCTTTACATAGGTGCAGCTCCCCTTAGGAAAGGAGGTGGATGTATTTAACTTCATTTAATTTAAGGGCTTGCTTGGGTGCAATATGTGGATTTTTAGAAATATGTCATGTTAGACTTCCCTGGAATGAGGAGGAGAGGTGGATGTGATATCCGGGATGACATAGGTCTGCTCTGTATTGTTACTGTGACAGAGGTCCCCGTCTTAGTGTGGGAAGAGTAAGAAGCAGATTTCCCCCCCCCCCCCCTCCAGAATAGTGGTAGCCTTTCCTTATTTGACAAGGGATCCAAAGTAGCATTTGAGAAGAGTATGTGCAGACACCCAGATGTTCCAGATGTGCAGGTGATGGGCCACAAGCTAGGCCTTGAATCCCAAGCAGTGGATTTACATCCCTACCCAAGCCAGCTGCCCTTCTGGCTTTTGACTCTGGTCCACAACTTGACTCATCTCCCTCAGACCCATTTGCAAGCTCAGTCCTTTCTCACAACTCTGAAAACCAGAAGTGTTTCAGGTGAAGCAGGTGGAGAAGGAAGACTAGACCAGTGGAAAGATAGTGCAGTATCTGCTCTGTGTGAGCTGGTGTTGTGAGTTGTCACCACGGCTATGCTGAAAACGGGATATGCATGGTCTATGCTCTGTTGTAAGGATCTGCCTCCTTACACCTAGCAGTATGATTTCCAGGGCTACTTTCTCCAAGAGTGACCTGCAGCACCGTGCCTCTTCTGCATGTACAACAGCTTCAAATCCCTTGCTGTACCTGTGCCTGCGTGAGCACCCCCCGCAGAGAAGCAACTGATATTGGTCTAAACACATTTGTGTATCTCTCCCTGACATTTGCTCTGTTAAAAGGTCAGGCTTCTGCAGCGGAGACGAGAGCTGTCTTCCTCATTATCACATATTACTGCAAATTTCCATTTCCAACTCCAAAGTTTTGAGTGATTTCTGCTGCTGCGGCTGGGGCAATCCAGCACAAAGCACCATCCACCAGCCTGGAAGCCCTGCCCTGAACCATGCCGACAATGCTCAGGAAGAGAAGCAATGAGTGTTTGGGGAATATTTGGGAAAACCCAGTGAATTTCTTGCTGCACTAAGTTCCTTGCTTGCAGTGACAAGTTGGAAAAATATGTGACAAATTTAACTTAGAAATGCAAGTCTGCAGAAAGAAAGGGCCATTCTGTGAAGAGTCATTCATATTTTTCAGTCTTCCCACAGAAGCGCTGCTCTCGGTTTCTCTATAATATCTGATATTTCCTAATAACTGAGTGCGGTGCTGGCAAAAGCAAAACCTGAGGCTAAACTTCAGTCTGTAGTCTTGCTCAGAGGAATTGGATTCTGGGATCTCTTTGGCTTTTGAAAGTCAAGAGGCCAGACTAGAAAGCAAAAGGGAGGAGGGTGAGGGAAGGGCATATTTTTGTTGTTAAACTAAGGTCTTGCTGATAGGAAGATACAGGTGTTAAAATAAAAGTGTGTGTGACTTTGGAGTTGGGCAGGCTTTTGGGGAGTTCACTTTGTAGGGTTGTCCGCCCTCTGCTTTTCATATCAACCCCCCTGTACAACTTCAGGAGCAGTTATATGTATCTTTACATATAAAAAGGACTGCAAATGTTGGGGTAACATCATTGTAGAGTGAGCAGATATTGTTCTTGCTTTTTCCACTTACTTGCTTATGTACCGACAAACAGGCACAGGAAAAGCATTTGCTTGATTGCTAGATGACCTGGCTGGGAGATGGATGAGCATCTTGCTGGTACTCCTCTGAATCCCACGTGCTGCATGGATGGCCACTGGCTGACTTTCCCAATTTTTCTGCTGACTGCAAACATGCTGTAAGGTGGCCACTCAATGGTGGCCTTGGGAGAAGAGATGATAAACTGCTGATTTAGTAGTGGAAGAGGTAGGGGAGAGGAAGGACCTTACTTACTTTGGCCTTGGATATTGGTGAGACCTGGGGAGCCCTTCTACAACAACAAAGTTGAAAGAACAAATACTGCACAGCATAGTTTTAATGTAGATTTTTTTTTTCCAGTAACAGCCACAAAGAAAATATACTTTAGAAACAAAATTTTTTTTTTCACATTCTTCCCCTTAGTTTTCATCCTTAATGTGGTGGTGGCAGACCACAGAGCTGTAGTCAGGGAAGGCAAAGTCCATACTGGTGTCTACTCTTCAGATATACAAATACTACAGATTACGGTATAGTAATTTCTCAAAGAGTGATGCACCTCCCTGCTCAGCTCTGTAACACCGTTGGGTACCCACTGGAGAAGGGGTCCCCTTTAGGATGGGCTGCCACTGAAGCAGGGTGAGTCTGCAGGATGCTTTGACCATGTTCTTACCCTAATAACCCCTAATTTGTCCCTCCTTGCCAAATCTGGAGCAACAGAAACGCCTGACCCAGAAAAAGTATTTCACATAATTTCCTTGCCCTTGCATTTTTGTCTTATTAGCCCCACTAATTTTTTCTATGTTTTTAGGTACTTGGGAAGTCCCTTTCTCCAAAGCATTTGTAGGCACTTTGGATACAATGCATTGTGCCATTTTTTTTACGTTAGTTCAGTAAAGCAATAGCGATGCATTTGAATTCTTTGCCATTGAAGTTGTGACTGAAGACAGTTGTAAGGTAACAGGATGAGGATGACCTCCTCTTATCTGTTCTCCTGTCTTGCTGCTATAGAAAGTTAGTGCTAGCTTAAACCCTGGTTGCCATTAATGAAAAATTCCACTATTTTTATTAAATTTCAGAATCACCTCAGCTAGCATGAAAAACAATGATATTGGATTTCTTTTTAAAATTAACAGTGTATGTAACACCATAAAAAAAGCTGACATTTACTTAGTGACTGGAAGCAAAGAGACTGCAAGGCGGATGGCAAGCTGCTGCGCTTTTCTCCCTCATCCTGCAGCCTGCGTATGTGGTTGGGAGACATGGGGTGAGGTGGCTCAGGGTGGATTGCACAGTTAGGATAAAAGCCAAGAAACACCACCACTATTGCTACCTTTCACCAGTAGGAGAACATCAGGGCTCACGGGGAAAAAAAGATTTATTTTAGCAGCTGGCCTGGATGTCTGCCAAAATGAGAGGGAACTCAGAAGTGAAGCTGGGGATCTTGATTCAAGGATGCGGGAGATGTGAGCTGGGGGTGGACAATCACCAGCTCTGATCTGCGCTGTGGTCAGGCTGGGAAGGGACCTTAAACCCTCTTCAGATGTCAAAGGGACATTGACCATCCAACTGATGTAAGAAGTGGGGATGGTGCAATGGTGCACGGGGGTCACAGAGCAAGGAGCCAGCCAGTGAGATGGGAGGGGAGCTGACAAGAGACGTTACTTTAATTTGACTTAAGATTTTTAAGACATGTTTATTTGTGGTATAAAATTATGGAGTTAGTAACTTACCTTGGATTCATTTTAAAATTCATTCTCTTTAGGAAGTTACTACTGCAATCAGCAGGATCCCTTATAAAAGGGAAAGCAGGGAGTCACTTCATACCTGTTTGCAGGCATTGGAGAGGGTGCAGTGTCTGGTAGATTCCAGCCTATCTTAGGCTGGTAGTGCTATTTGATTAACAGTCTGGGGCAACCTGGAAATGAGCTTGCCTTCAAGGAGAGCCCACAGATCACCAGGAACATATTCTTGTAAGGAAGTGTCCTCATTGCCTTCCTAATTCATTCCTCCTCACTTTATCCAACATTCATTGCTACTGGATTATTGACTATGTGATTTCTTTTCTTGATGTGAGCCACAATAGAAAAGGCATTACTGTACAAGGCAGGGAAACAAAGCAGGGTTGTATGTGTTAGACTTGTGGTAATATTGAGTATGGCTGGTACATGGCATGCTCGTTCTCATTTAGGGCTTGGTCCCCACCCTCCTCTGGGGCTTAAAGGATGCTCTGGATGTGTAGAGCAAATGTGGGACCAGAGATCTGTGCCAAGGTCTCCGTCCATCGTTGTAGCCCTTTGCCATAGGGGACTCTTGACAAATCTGGGGGGCCCATACAGTACAGAAATTGCTTGAGTCTAATGGGGGTGTGTGCAACAATTAAACGATGGCAGGCAGGACAAGCCCTCACAGTCCAGGTTATAAACTGATTTGCCTGGAGTTGGGAAAAGTCATCCCACCTCCAAACACAGCCTGACACTGAGTGTCCAACAGAGACTGTGCAGGAAACTGTTGCAAAAGTCTGTGCGTCGTTAAAGCATCAGTGGCACAAATCTGCTTTTGGCAGTAGGGTGACTGTAAATATAAATGCTCCCCTTCCGCCCCAGTTCCCCAGGTACCGGTTAAGAGGCGCAGTATTTCACTGTATTGCGTGTTGGGTTTAAATTCTTCCCTTATAGGGAATGCTTGTGAGAGGGTGCTGCAGATTTCTCCTGTTACCTGCATCGCCTATTTCCAGTCTTGGTTTGGTTTGCTCCTGGCTTTGAACTCCTGCATGTGCTAAGCACAATGCAAAGATGTCTCAGTAAAGACTGAGATATCCAGGTAAAGGGTGCCCTGTAAGTATATACGATTGGCTGATCAGTTCTGATCAGCAGCTGGGAATTATAAATAGCCTAAAAGCAGCTAACCATCATCCTACGCTGCCATAGTAATAAATAAGAAGTGCATATTTTTGAAAGGCTTTTACTCTTAGAAGAGAAAAAGATATAATAGCTTTTTTTAATATGTCACATAATTTATTCTGACAAACAGATGTATTTTGTTGTTGCCATTATCATTTCATGAAATACTTTAAAGCTGGTCCAAGGTGGTGCATTTTCAAATATAATGTATACAGTACATCTAGCAGTTAACAAAATTTGGATGTGCAGCATAGAATGGTCATTATTTTTACTGAAAAAAATAAAGGCACTAATTACTTACAGACAAGATACTTAGCACAAACAGATAAGCTTCAAAATGAAAAATTCTCGGTTTATGATAATTATGTTCTCTGCTTTGTTTTCAGAGACTGATAATTTGAGGCTTTAAAATCACCAGGAAGCCATTAATTGGAATTCTTCAATAAAAAATAAATTACATAGAAGTTCATGATGAGTTGTAAAAACACAGAGACTGTATTATGCAGCGAGCGACATTGCTCTACTATTTATAGACATGCATAGCTATGTAACAGCAAAACTGTAAAGAATTTGAGATGTGCAGATAGCAATTATTCACGGATCCCAACGATCTGCAGATATTTCAAATAACTGCTTTTAGCAGATCAGCTATCCAATAAAAGCAGGGCTTTATTTCCAAGTGCTGCTCTTCCAACATGTTGCTTCTTGTTTTTGACATCTTATATGACATTATTCTCTTAGAGAAGATTATGATGAGAAGACATGGAAATCCACATATCAGAGCAGATGCTCCACTCCATGTGTGTGCTTATCGATAGGAGTTAAGGGGATTTCTCTCATGAAGGGTCAGTATGGTCCTTCCTCCTGTACCAGGCTCAGATCCTGAAATCCATAGCAGCTGACCAAATAAAGTGTTTGATTTCTCTTTCTTGCCCCACTTTTCTGCTCTCCCCTTGTTCTCTGCTTTCACCTGGGGCCAAATCCTCAGTGGGTTGGTCCTGTGAAAGCTGGTAGAGCAGGTTCAAGGACTAAGGATCTGCCCAATGGCACTGATCACAAGATTTCTCTTGACTTACGGAGCTGGACTGAACCCTCGTTGGAGCTATGTGAGCAATTTGGGGGGATTTAGGAGATGTGCTACTGACAGCTTCCACCCACCCAGACCCCTTAAAGTATCCACTGCTGGCCTTCTAAACATATGGCACTGCAGTAGGGCAGAGCCACCAGACTTCAGCAGCTTTCTATTGACAGCTAGTCTCAAAAGAGTGGTAGACGCAGCCAAGCGTATTGCTTTATTCAACTTTTCTCCTGCCTTTCTCCAGCACGTGGGTGAGTCTCACAAGGAGACTGGTCTTTCCCCTTTCCCAAGAGAGAACTGACACCTCTTTGCTATTGCTCAGGATCCAGGCCTGAGACTCGAGACAAAGCCACTAATAAGCCTCAGTTAATTGTCTGACCCAGAGAGTATAAAATACTGTTATATTCCAGCTATGCTCTTTTCATGACCACTGACATCCTGGGCTCCTGCAAGGAGCTCTTTAGATAAAGTAAGTAATAAAAGTAATCGTAGGGATCCTTGACACATGCCACCTAGTAAAGGAAATGGAGCAGATTTCAGCTCATTCACCAGTGAGCTCAAGGGGTTGCACAAAAGAATGAAGTGGCCTTGGTAGAGCCTGGTCTAAAGTTACACTTCAGGAAGACGGAGGAAGTATTTCCCAAGGACCTGATCAAAGGCTCTCTCTCAATGCCAGTATAATGCCTTCTGGCTGCCATCATACACAGGTAGTATTCAAGGGCTTTACGTGACTCTCTGGCAAGTGCAGAATAAACATAATCAGTCTAGGTGAGTTAATTCTCACAATATCAGCAAGCGCAGAGTTGCAAACTATCTTGTTTAATATTTTGTGGCTAAAATTAATCAAAGGTATCAGCTGGTTTATTCCACTCCCCCCCCCCCCCCCCCCCCCCCCCATTTGTTTAAATCTGAGTTAGTGTGATCACAGGGAAAGCAGGACAATGCAAGGCCAGGGAGACAAGGATAATGCAAGACAATAGCAGAGAGTCTGCAGGGAGACCGCTATGGTGTCAGGATGAAATGACATAGTGTCAGGAGACAAAGCCATACGAAAAACCATATTGGGTCTCTGCTGGCACTTGAGGAGTATCGTAATTCTTGGAGAATAAAACCTACCATACATCATCCGAAATCAATTGATAAGAGATCTCAGAGAGATTAAAAACTGTTCCCTCCCACTCATTAGTAAAGGTGGCTTCTGTCCAAAGCTGATTGTTGGTGTGGGCCAACTATGATAAATGCTCTCTTACCCACCGACAAGAAACACTTCTTAATGAGCTATCATCTTGTGTACATTTTAATTTCCAAATTGCTACAGTGGATATACACAGCTCCCCAGAAGTGACTGTGCTGCTCAGAGGCATGCTACCCTAAGCAATATTTTATTTTTTGTGTAGGTTCCCAGAACTTTTTGATGCCAAACCAATCCCATGACATCACCTTTGCGTAGTATTAACATTGCAACAATAAACTATTAACTTTTGTTTGCATGTATTGTAGTACTCCTTACAAGAAAGTATTCATACGTGGTTGGTGTAAGGCACCTAAGCATTTGTGGGATTGTCGTGGTTTAACCCCAGCCAGCAACTAAGCACCACGCAGCCGCTCACTCACTCCCCCCCCACCCAGTGGGATGGGGGAGAAAATCGGGAAAAAGAAGCAAAACCCACGGGTTGAGATAAGAACAGTTTAATAGAACAGAAAAGAAGAAACGGATAATGATAATGATAACACTAATAAAATGACAACAGCAATAATGAAAGGATTGGAATGTACAAATGATGCGCAGTGCAATTGCTCACCACCCGCCGACCGGCACCCAGCTAGTCCCCCGAGCGGCGATTCCCCGCCCCCACTTCCCAGTTCCTATACTAGATGGGACGTCATATGGTATGGAATACCCTGTTGGCCAGTTTGGGTCAGGTGCCCTGGCTGTGTCCTGTGCCAACTTCTTGTGCCCCTCCAGCTTTCTCGCTGGCTGGGCATGAGAAGCTGAAAAATCCTTGACATTAGTCTAAACACTACTAGCAGCAACTGAAAACATCAGTGTTATCAACATTCTTCTCATACTGAACTCAAAACATAGCACCGTACCAGCTACTAGGAAGACAGTTAACTCTATCCCAGCTGAAACTAGGACAGTATCCACCCCTTATTCTATACCATTGACGTCATGCTCAGTTCCCATACCTTTAGTTACATCCTGGTCAATCATCAACACCTTATCTATCACTTTGAGACATATGAACAATTATATATATATATATGTATACATACACAGAGATATCATCCCTTTAGTTTATGTGTTATGTTCATTAAATGTTCATTGAGTTCATTTAGTTCCTGACTCTGGGCTCCATCCGTCATACCAGTCTTTCTGGGCAGGAGGGATGGTGCAAAGTCCTCTCAGTCGGTAGAGCAGAGTTGGGCTTCAGTGCAGTGTGACGAGCAGTTGACATTGGACGCAGCAGGAGGATGGTGTGCACTGTTGGATTGTTGCATGCTGGAGTCAGTTCTGGTTCCATCACTACTGCGCTTCGCTCAGTTTTATCACAGTTTTTCTTGCTTGATCTAAGTGATTCTTACTATAGTACTATGGATATAGCATATAACAATTATAGTAATGATAACATACAGTAGCAGGGTTATATAGCAACTAGTATCATACAGTTTAATTCTGGCTATTCTCACCTAAAATTAAATCCCCTTGAGGCACACATCGGACTTCCCCATCTTTTCGCATCACCCACCAAGTGCACCCAGGCCCTTGAGCAAAAGCAATCCCACGAATGGGTTTACCTTTGCCTGAGGCAGGAGTAACCCAGACTGTCTTCCCTAACATATTTTTTGTGTGCACTACAGGGACTTTATCCCCTTCTACAGTACGTAAAAATTCTGACTGGGCAGGGCCACCCCGATTGGCAGATCCTCTGGTGTTGACTAACCAGGTGGCTTTTGCTAAATGTGTATCCCAATGTTTGAAAGTTCCACCCCCCATTGCTCTCAATGTAGTCTTTAACAGTCCATTGTATCGCTCAATTTTCCCAGAGGCTGGTGCATGATAGGGGATGTGATACACCCACTCAATGCCATGCTCTTTGGCCCAGGTGTCTATGAGGTTGTTTCGGAAATGAGTCCCGTTGTCTGACTCAATTCTCTCTGGGGTGCCATGTCGCCACAAGACCTGCTTTTCAAGGCCCAGGATAGTGTTCCGGGCAGTGGCATGGGGTACAGAATATGTTTCCAGCCATCCGGTGGTTGTTTCCACCATTGTGAGCACATAGCGCTTGCCTTGGCGAGTTTGTGGAAGTGTGATATAGTCAATCTGCCAGGCTTCCCCAAATTTATATTTCAGCCATCGTCCTCCATACCACAGGGGTTTTAACCGTTTGGCTTGCTTAATTGCAGCACATGTTTCACATTCATGGATAACCTGTGCAATAGTGTCCATGCTCAAGTCCACCCCTCGGTCACGAGCCCATCTATATGTTGCATCTCTTCCCTGATGGCCTGAAGCATCATGGGCCCATCGAGCCATAAATAGCTCACCCTTATGTTGCCAGTCCAAGTCCACCTGAGCCACTTCAATCTTGGCAGCCTGATCCACCTGTTGGTTATTTTGATGTTCTTCAGTGGCCCGACTCTTGGGTACGTGAGCATCTACATGACGTACTTTTACAACCAGATTCTCTAGCCGGGATGCGATATCTTGCCATAGTGCAGCAGCCCAAATGGGTTTACCTCTGCGCTGCCAGTTGCTCTGCTTCCACTGCTGTAACCACCCCCACAGGGCATTTGCCACCATCCATGAGTCAGTATAGAGATAGAGCACTGGCCACTTTTCTCTTTCAGCAATGTCTAACGCTAGCTGGATGGCTTTCACCTCTGCAAACTGACTCGATTCACCTTCTCCTTCAGCAGTTTCTGCGACTTGTCGTGTAGGACTCCATACAGCAGCCTTCCACCTCCGATGCTTTCCCACAATGCGACAGGACCCATCAGTGAACAGAGCATATTGCTTCTCATTTTCTGGCAGTTTATTATACAGCGGGGCTTCTTCAGCACGCGTTACCTCCTCCTCTGGCGACATTCCAAAATCTTTGCCTTCTGGCCAGTCCGTGATCACTTCTAAAATTCCTGGGCGACTGGGGTTTCCTATGCGAGCCCGTTGTGTGATCAGTGCAATCCACTTACTCCACGTGGCATCAGTCGCGTGATGTGTAGAGGAGACCCTCCCTTTGAACATCCAGCCCAACACTGGCAGTCAGGGTGCTAAGAGGAGCTGTGTTTCAGTACCAACCACTTCTGAGGCAGCTCGAACTCCTTCATATGCTGCCAATATCTCTTTTTCAGTTGGAGTATAGCGAGCCTCGGATCCTCGATATCCTCGACTCCAAAACCCCAGGGGTCGACCTCGGGTCTCCCCGGGTGCTTTCTGCCAGAGGCTCCAGGTAGGGCCATTCTCCCCGGCTGCAGTATAAAGCACATTTTTAACATCTTCTCCTGCCCGGACTGGCCCAAGGGCTACTGCATGAACAATCTCCCGTTTAATTTGTTCAAAGGCTTGCTGTTGCTCAGGGCCCCATTTAAAATCATTCTTCTTCCGGGTCACTTGATAGAGAGGGCTTACAATCAGACTGTAATTTGGAATATGCATTCTCCAAAAACCCACAACACCTAAGAAAGCCTGTGTTTCCTTTTTATTAGTCGGTGGAGACATAGCTGCTATTTTGTTGATCACATCCATTGGGATCTGACGACGTCCATCTTGCCATTTTATTCCTAAAAACTGGATCTCCTGTGCAGGTCCCTTGACCTTACTTTCTTTTATGGCAAAACCGGCTTTCAGAAGGATTTGGATTATCTTCTTCCCTTTCTCAAAGACTTCTTCTGCCGTGTTGCCCCATACAATGATGTCATCAATGTATTGCAGATGTTCCGGAGCTTCACCTTTTTCCAGTGCAGTCTGGATTAGTCCATGGCAAATGGTGGGGCTGTGTTTCCACCCCTGGGGCAATCGATTCCAAGTGTACTGGACACCCCTCCAAGTAAAGGCAAACTGTGGACGACACTCTGCTGCCAGAGGGATTGAGAAAAACGCGTTAGCAATGTCAATTGTAGCATACCACTTGGCTGCCTTTGACTCTAGTTCGTATTGAAGTTGTAGCATATCTGGAACGGCAGCACTCAGCGGTGGCGTAACTTCATTCAGGCCACGATAGTCAACTGTTAGTCTCCACTCCCCATTAGACTTTCGCACTGGCCATATGGGACTATTAAAGGGTGAGCGAGTTTTGCTGATGACTCCTTGGCTCTCCAGTTGGCGAATCAACTTGTGGATGGGAATCAGAGAGTCTCGGTTGGTGCGATATTGCCGCCGGTGCACCGTCGTGGTAGCAATTGGCACTTGTTGTTCTTCAACCCTCAGCAACCCCACAATCGAAGGGTCTTGAGAGAGACCAGGCAGGGTAGACAGCTGTTCAGTGCCCTCCGTCTCCAAGGCAGCTATACCAAAAGCCCATCGATACCCCTTCGGGTCCTTAAAATACCCTCTCCTGAGATAGTCTATGCCAAGGATACACGGAGTCTCCGGACCAGTCACAATGGGGTGTTTCTGCCATTCATTCCCAGTTAGGCTTACTTCAGCTTCCAATACAGTTAACTCTTGGGATCCCCCTGTCACACCAGAAATACAAATGGGTTCTGCCCCTTTATAACTTGATGGCATTAGAGTGCACTGTGCGCCGGTGTCTACTAGAGCCTTATACTCCTGTGGGTCTAACGTGCCAGGCCATCGAATCCACACAGTCCAATAGACCCGGTTATCCCTTTCCTCCACCTGGCTGGAGGCAGGGCCCCTCTAATTCTGGCCAGAGTATCCGGTATTCACTTCTCGTAAAATTGGCTCAGAAGTCCCTTCAAGAGGATCAGAAATAAGATCAGCCCTTCTGCTCTGTTTGGAAACTGGAGCGGCATTTTTCCTAGTAGAATCCCCTTTTGTGGTGGTTTTTCCTCGCAGCTCACGTACCCGTGCATTTAGGACCGAGGTAGGTTTTCCATCCCATTTCCTCATGTCCTCTCCATGATCACATAGGTAAAACCACAGGGCACCTCGCGGTGTGTACCTTCTATATTCTCTCTCTTGGGCAGAGGAGCGCTCACTCCTAATAGCTGAGACATTGGTCCTTACAGGTGGGCAATAGGACATATCCTCTTTGAATTGTTGGAAATCCTCGGACAGCTTCTCCACAGCCGAAATGCAGGCTTGTAGGGAGGAGGAGAGATTTTCTTCGTATTGACGGAGTTGGCGAGCCACTTCATCCACTGTCGGTGCCTCTTCGTCTTTCCAGGTCATTATTGCCAGTGAGTTGGCATAGGACGATGGTGCGCTCCGTACAAATTTCCGCCACATGGGTCGTGTGCATTGGACTTCGTCTGGATCTTTGGGTAATTGTGGGTTGTCCGGGTCATGATGAATCGTCTCTAGCACAGCTAATTCCCTCAGATATTGGATACCTTTTTCCATGGTGGTCCACTTGCTTGATTGACATATAACATCTTCCTTAAAGGGGTACCTTTCCTTCACACTTGACAAGAGTCGCCTCCAGAGGCTGATGGCTTGTGTTCCTCTTCCAATTGCCTTGTCAATGCCACCTTCCCTGGCAAGCGATCCCAGCTGCTTGGCTTCCCTACCTTCTAATTCCAAGCTATTAGCCCCATTGTCCCAGCATCGGAGAAGCCAGGTGATAATATGCTCACCTATACGGCGGCCAAAATCTTTTCGCATATCTCGCAGCTCACTCAAGGATAGGGACCGGGTTATTACCTCTGGTTCTGCCTCTTCCTCCTGTTCCCGTGATGGCCCTGGTTCACCTTCATCCTTTGCTAAGCGAGCTGATTTTTTATATTTCTTTTTCTGTACAGGGGCAACTGATACTGGTGCAGGTTGATCCGCTGGTTCAGTTGCAGTATCACTCGCCGGGTTTTGGATATCCGCAGCATCTGTCACCAAGGTTTGGGTAGCAGCGTCTGTCGCCAAGGTTTGGGTAGCAGCAGTGCTCGTCGCTGGGGCTGGAGGGACCGCAGTGCCTGTTGCCAGGGTTTGGGTAGCTGCTGTGCTCGTTGCTGCGGCTGGAGGGGCTGCAGTGCCTGTTGCTGAGGTTTGGGTAGCCACAGTTCTCATTGCCAGGGCTGGAGGGGTCACGGTACCTGTCACCAAGGTCTGGGTGGCCGCAATGCTCGTCGCCGGGGCTGGAGGGGCCGCAGCGCCCATTGCCGGGGTTTGGGTGACCGCAGTGCTCATTGCTTTGTTGTTAGGTCCAGAGACCTTCTCTTCCCCTTGGGGGTGCTGAGTTGTGTCGAACAGGGCTCGATAGGCATGGGCCAGGCCCCAGCACGTTGCAGTGATTTGTATCTCTCTGGAGCTGCCGGGGTGACAGCATACCTTTTCCAAATATTTTACTAGTTCTTCTGGATTCTGCATTTGTTCAGGGGTGAATTTCCAAAACACTGGAGGTGCCCACTTTTCTAGGTACTTGCCCATACTACCCCACACACCCTGCCACTCATAATTATCCAGCCTCGGGGCAGACCTCTGGGTGATCTTCTTAAATAGTTGTTTAACCTTAAACAAGAGCTGAACCACATTCAGAAGCATGCTAATTCCCAGCAGTAGGGCTAGGACCGTGCTGGTATCAACATCCCACGAGTATTCAAATTTTTCAAAATTCCCAAACACCATTGTAACTGGACTGAAGGAGAAAGGAGAGGGGAAAAAAGGTATCCCACTCATAGACTGGTTTTCCAAGGAGGAAAGGTAAATGGTATAATTATTAATAGTTTCCCACAGATGGCTCCCGCAGTATAAAGGTGACAATGCTGAGTGCAAATACCGGATTAATTCCACAACTGATGACTTTATCATACCATAAACCAGTGTTATACAATACATCAAAGCAAAAACCTTAATCCACCTCCCACGGATGATAAGCAGGAGAAGAGGGACTACATACAGCAAGCGAGGTGATGCATAACAGAACTTTAAAAACCAGAGCAACAACTCTAAGAACACATAAATCAACATAATGACCAGCGACTATAAGACCAATATAATGAATGCTTATAACAAATTTGTTTTAACGAGCTCTGGTCAGGTTTGTCGTTATCTCAACCCTTCGAGCCCCACGTTGGGCGCCAAAATGGACTGTCGTGGTTTAACCCCAGCCAGCAACTAAGCACCACGCAGCCGCTCACTCACTCCCCCCCCCACCCAGTGGGATGGGGGAGAAAATCGGGAAAAAGAAGCAAAACCCACGGGTTGAGATAAGAACAGTTTAATAGAACAGAAAAGAAGAAACGGATAATGATAATGATAACACTAATAAAATGACAACAGCAATAATGAAAGGATTGGAATGTACAAATGATGCGCAGTGCAATTGCTCACCACCCGCCGACCGGCACCCAGCTAGTCCCCCGAGCGGCGATTCCCCGCCCCCACTTCCCAGTTCCTATACTAGATGGGACGTCATATGGTATGGAATACCCTGTTGGCCAGTTTGGGTCAGGTGCCCTGGCTGTGTCCTGTGCCAACTTCTTGTGCCCCTCCAGCTTTCTCGCTGGCTGGGCATGAGAAGCTGAAAAATCCTTGACATTAGTCTAAACACTACTAGCAGCAACTGAAAACATCAGTGTTATCAACATTCTTCTCATACTGAACTCAAAACATAGCACCGTACCAGCTACTAGGAAGACAGTTAACTCTATCCCAGCTGAAACTAGGACAGGGATGTAACTGCAATGTCTGGGCAGCTGCAGCTCCTCTTTACTCACGAGGCAGTTACTGATGCTCAGACCTTTGAATATCAGGACATTTCTTTGTGGGAGAAGCTACTTCCCAATAGGATGGTTCTGCCTGTGCTTCATGGCTCAGTTGTGCCCTCTTTCTCCCTGTGTGCCTTAGCCTAAGAAATGCTCTTCTGCAGTCCCTGTGCTCCTTTGGGGAGGGCAGAGACCGGGGCGTCCCACACAGAAGCACCCAGAGCAGTGCAGAGGAGTTGACAAGGACACATGGAGCCTGCCTTTGCTTTCCTCCTGCATCCCTGAAGTTCTTGGCTCAGCACTAAGCCAATTCCTGGTCCTGGAAATGCCTCACATGTCCCATCCTGTTGCAAACCCCACAGCTCTTAAAGAGCATTGGTGACATTTATCCCATGTCTCTAAATTATTCTCAGTAGAGTGATGCTTGGGCTGATGACAGTGATGCTGCAAAAGGTCACTTGATGGACCTCAGTGCTCTGTTTTATTTACTTAGTTTATTCAGCTAGCAATGGAGACAGGATATGCTTAATACATTGGCCATGTCACAGGCAGCCAAGCTCTGGTCCCCAGTACCTCCTTGGATTAGAGTGTTTATAGGAGGCATTAGAAGAAACGGAAGCGTATTTTTTTGGTATGTCAGAATTTCAAAGGATTTCTGAAATTTAATGAACTCATTTAATAGGCATAATTGTCTTGAGTACATGTGAGAAAACTTCTGGAATAGCAGAATTAGGCATGCTCCATTTTGTAGCCTTTCAATGACCTCCAGCAAACGTGTGACCCAGATATGAGAGCCTCCTGTCCACTTGCATAAACATGATGTTTTAAAAAGGCGGGGGGGGGGGGGGGCAAATGAAAGAATCGAGCTCTTAATGGCACATGGACAGAGACATACTGCAATTGCAAAACAAATTCAGAAGCAGATAGAGAATTGCCTCGAGACTTTGCACGCCGAAACTCAGCCGACTCCTGCGAGACAGAGGTTTGATGGCTGTGGACCTCGGTCAAAACTGCTCTGGATTTTCCTACGCAGAGGCTCAAATGGTAGTAAGGTGCACAGATCTGCTTTAGGCCCGTGCAGATCTCTGCTTTAATGCCTGAATGATGTCCAAGCTGCTGTTACACAATATATTCAGGGTGCGTTGTAACATACGGGACTTTTTATTTCCTGGCCTTGATGGAGGACGTGTAGGGGTTGTAAAGGCAGAAGTAATGGCCTTGCCAGGCAGCAAGGAGGTGGTAGCTGCCCGCTCCGCCTGTGACCAGCCCTCCTGCCACTTGCATACTTGTTATGGTGCAAGAAAATCTATAATTTTAAAAATCTCATTAATTAACATGCATTTTTAATACATCCTTGACCTCCTATCACATGCCTTTCCTGCTCCCTTGGTCCAGAGGAGCTCTGCGGCCGGATTCTCACCACAGGCTTCTTTGCACATACTTGCAGAGAGAGGTGAGTGGCTCTTGATTAGTTTAGGCCCACCATTACCATAGTAACGAGCCCTGATTGACAGGACTCTGAATTAATATGCGTACTTAGGAGAAGAGGATGGGGGTCCTGCCAGGCGCGCCTGTGCCAGCACACACGGGATAACGCCGCCACTGCGGGCCCTGCTCATCACAGGCTGCGGGTCCAGCATCACACCTATCAAATCGCCACTTCCCACATTGTTATGAGTCAGGTTTAATTAAAAGCAGGAACTAGCAAAGCGTTGCTGGGACTTAAAATTATATGCTGTTAGTTATTAACTGCTACAAATTAGGTAGATGTTGTTTCAAGGACAGCAATTTCCACAGACGGCACTGGTAAAGCAAGCTGGCGTGGGGTATCGCACAACTTTCCAAAACGGGGATTGCCAGCTTTCTCAGAAAAGCACTTTTTTGGCCACTTCTTAGGTTTTACGCATGACCAAGTTTTAGCATTGTTCATGCTTGCTTGCAGCAATGATACTTTTCAGTCTATGAAAACTCATTTTTCATTTTAACAATAATTCCCAGGCAGGAAAAAACATGTCCTGGTTTCTCCACTGAACCAAACACTGAAACAAAATATTGGGCCAAATTATGCTCTGATTTTGCAACTTTAAAATCTGCCTTTGCAAGTTAGTGCTGAATTTAGTTCATTCCCCTCAGGCGTTTTCCATGCAATAAAAATTGTGTTTCTTTTTTCTTTCCTCTTTTTTTTTTTTTTTTTTTTTTCCTCTCCTGCCATTTGGGGAAAATGAAAACTCAAACAAGAGAATGAAGTCAATTGTTAGATTAAAATTTTCTGTACTCTTGGTGTTAGAAGAAAACCATACAGAAGGCTCACTCCAAGTATCTTGCCCGGAAATCTGCATTATCAGTGTGACTAAAGCTGCTGATACAGATGAAGCATTTTGAGTTGTGGTAGCCAGTGATTAAAAAACAAAACAAAACAAAACCAGAGAAAAATAAAACTTTGAGACCTTAATAGTTCCGTTCAGCAGTTTAAAGGGAGAAAGTGGTGAGCTTGTCTGAAGCTTTTCCTTCTCCACCGCTTTTGCTGCTTCCATAACCCTGCAGGAGAGAGGAAAACAGTCTTTGAGCTATAATAGGTGTAAAACTAGGCAAATTCAACAAAGTTTTAGTGAGTGAGAATGGAGAGCAGCGTTCACAACATTTTACTTGGCAATCTCTTTATAGGTACTCAGACGTGAAGACTGGGAGTGTGATACACAGAGACAGATTGCTTTGTGCTGGAGAATGGGGAATTTAAGGTATCAGGCATAACGCAACTTTTATTGGGCTAACAAATGTAGAGTGCAAACCACGGGTTTTGGTGCAAAAAGAGGAAGAAAAAGCACTTCAGCACCCAAGTTTTTATGTTAATCCGGTAAAAGCTATTACAATATCTATCATCGCTAGCTTTTTAAAAGCCAGTAAGGCTGAAGGCCACAACCTACGTGTATCTTCAGAGTAGATAAATTTTTTTTCCAGAAGTTGACTGATAAATTGCATGTATGTGTGTGTATATGTATGTATGGGTGTACCTGTGTTTTCCTGTGACTGTGAGACATGAAGTAGTTAGCAAGGGAATGTAAAAGCTCATTATTGTTTATCGTCAAGTGTGGCAAAGGAACAGAAATTAAAGAGGCTGGGGAGGAAACGAGCAGCTGTAGCCGTACTGACACCAATAACTTTCATGAGGGTGAGTCAGAGCGTCAGGATGTCAGACCCTCGTTCCTGCCCTTTTGAACTTACTTCTATAGATCACGACAAAATGGAGAAGTGAGACAAAGATACTCCTCTCCCCAGCGGGGCAGAGAGGAAACCAGCCACTCATGCAAATATTTCAGATGAGGAGTTGAAAACACACCCTGCTCACATCCGCAGGGACAGCCACGTTAAGCAATACTGACACATTTCGGAGGTGGAAACAGGTATAAAGTAATAAGTACACGGGGGTGAAGTGGAGCTTCCTTGTGTCCATGCGCGTAAAATAGTAATTTATCCATGATGGGGCCTTGCAAATGTGCTGAGTGCAGCAGTGGAGCCCCCAAATGTGGGCGATCTGAGGCATGGGAGGAAGGAGCTCCATGGGAGCATCCTGGCCAGGCTGGGGCTCAGCTGTCCCCAAGCACAAGCAGCAGCTCGACGGGTCGTGCTCTCACCCCGGGCACGTGGCTGGTGGCTCTGCCTGCAAGAAGCAATGGACTATATCCCCTGTCACATCCCTGCTGCCGCCAGCTGTGGGGCAGTTCGTGCTGCTTTGGCACGAGTTGCCCTATGGGACCTATGCAAGGAGATGTTTCTGCTCAGAGTGTTTTGTCCCTGAGAGCTGGCCCCGAACATCCCCTCCATGCCAGGTATGCATGCGCAGGCAGTGCTTTCAAGCTGGTCATGGGGCTTTCCACCGGGCCCTGCGTTGCAGGTGTCAGATGCGGAGTGGCCACCGCATGCCCCGGTAGCTCTTCAGATTTTTTTTGGTGTCTGTCTGCTACTCAAATGGCAGTGGTTGATGTCCTGCTGGGCTCAGGAGACAATGGGCGTTAATGTTGTGCAGCATTGTGTGGTCTATGGTTTGTTTTTTAAAAGTGAAATGAGAAGTGAGAGGCAGCTGGCATGCTCACAGATCTTTCGTGAAAAGGTGGCCCCCATCTTGCTCTCTTGGAGAAAGAAATAAAGTAATTTGCAAAACCCAAATTCCCCACCATAGTAGCAAAGGCTGCCTTTTCACTCCTCTTAAGAAATGGAGATAGCAAGGAATGTTCAAACTTGGATGATACCCAAGCCTGTTTTGCTTTCTTGGATTAAAACAAGCTACCTCTGAAATCAGAAGATTTCTGCTGAGGTCAAGAGGTGCTGCTTCTCACCTGCCAGCTGTTTCTGCTTGCTTTCTTACCACAGTACCTCAAGGTCCCAGCTGAGCCACAAGTCCCACCATGGCAGGAACTGTGCACACCCCATTGAAGAAAAACATTTGCTGTCTCACAGAGATTCAGATTTAAATAGACAACAGTGGGAGGGGAAAAAAAAAGCAAAGTGACTCAAGGTTGCTGGGCTGGCTGGTGACAGACATGGGACTAGACTCTACCTTTCCTGCTGGTCTGGTGGCCTCAGGATGAAGCCATACTGTTTTGTCCTGGTGTGCTGTGTGTGTGGTCACCCAGCCTGTGTGGGCTTCTCGCTAGCATTAAAGCAACAGCAAAGAACTGCATTTTTATGTATTTATGCATGGTCAGTGTTGTTGTTAATATTGTAATGAATTATAATTGATAAGGAAGTTCAAATGCATTGCACTGACATGGGTTGAAAAGCTGGAAACACCTGTATTTCCAGAAAATGCCTGTATTTCCAGATAGCATCACTGCTGCTCAATGTCTAGTTCGCCTAGGCAAAGGAGATATTTTACGTGAGTGGATGTGTTATTTAAAAATGTGAAGACCTCTTGTTTTACATGAAGAGGCACATTTTCAAATAGGGAAACAGGTACATAGTATCCGCTGAAAGCCCCGGGAAGTAAGAGTGTCATTAGTATCGCTGCAAAAGTTGCCCTGTCTGCACTCCTCTCACAGTGCTTTGGTGACAATTTGTGAGCAACACTTCGAGGCTGATTTTAGTAAGCCTGGTTCTGCCTGTGCATTCCAGACCTTCTCACACATGCCTCAGTTGTCCAGAATCTGCTGTTACTTCAAAAAATGGTATGTCCCAAGGAAAAGTCCTCCTCAATTCTGTAGGTTAGTGGAGAATTTGATCGTCTGCATCTTTTTTTAGTGCCTCCAATGGTATTTAGATAGTTTGGTGACTTTAAAACAGTGAGGGGTGGTTGCCCTTTCATGCACTTTGAATTTTCACCCATGCATCTACTGACGTTGGGGTTTATTCTCAACTGTGAATAGTTCAAAGGGAAGATGTGGTCTGAGTTTCCCCAATGGTAAATATTGCATAGCCATAGCTACCTTCACCATTAGCAGAGTCGTATGTTTTCCACAGTATTTTGTGTTCTATTCAGCATTTCTTTTCCAGCAGCAGTTAGGCAATTTGGGTCGCAAGCCTCACCTTTAATGTATTTTAATACTACTAGGTTGCATAACCTTCCTGAAGTAAAAAGCAGTGAGCACATTACATCTATTTAGTTTATTACAAAAAAACTCCGCAATCCTAATGGTTGCCCAGATCTTTTGGGAAAACCCCTGCTCACACAGCTCTCAAACTGCAGGTATATGTATTTTGGTGATACTCTATCACACAGGTCAGCGTTCACCCGAACCCTCTCCTGCTGCTGCTGGGGACCATGGAAAACTAAATAAAATACTACATTCAAATGCTGAGAGGTAGAGATGTCCATTTGGGAGGAAACACCCCAAAAACTGGAACGGGGCAGGAGCCAGGGAGCAGCAGCCTGTCCTTTGCAAGAGAAAGCAGCAAATAACGAGTTGGTTATAGAAGAGATAAAAGAAAAGCTGACCTCTGCGATAAGCATGGAGGTGGTGGGAATGATGAAGCAAGGAGGCAATTATCGCAACTCTCCAGGATGAAGTGGGTACAAGAGCTAACGTAGCTGAGCAGTGAATTTCAGTGGCAAAAAAATGAATCGTGCACAGCTGCAGGGGTTACTGCTGGAGACTGTATCAGAAAGAAGAAAAATGGATATTGCCTGCAGAGGGACTCGGCACTTTACTGGGCTTCCAGGAGAAGTCGGCTCCAGCGTATGCGGGAATTTCTGAGAAGATGATTTTCCAGCTACTTTAGATTCACTGCAAACAGGTTTCAAGTGATAAAATTCTTTGGGGGATATGGGTTATAATGAATGATCCGTTTTAGAAGAGGAAACAAATAGCGGGATGTTGCAATGTTTTAGCAGTAAGAAAGCCATTGTTTCCAGATTTGTATTGATGATACGGAGTAGGAGGAGAATAGCAAGATGACAGCATTTGTAAATGAGGGAAGTGATCAAAGATCAACGGCAGTCCCAGGAGAAAGGGTGAGAGCAGTTGGAAAATACTAAATTTCAGCTCCGATCCTCATATCCCTTAGGATATTTTATAAATTTATTTTTTCCTGAAGAGTTTGCTGGGCACCTCAACTCAAGACAGTGCATTAAGCCTGCATACCTCTGTTATTTGGCCAGCAGTTAAATCCAGCTTCAGCTGCTAATACCGATGAGCCTGGAGTCAGGAGAGACTGCAGTACTCGAGCCTTGTGAGCGACGGCCAGCTGACGTTATTTCAAGACTCCTGTCATGAGCGCAGTTCTCGCCATGTGAACGATTCTGGGTATTACTCACAACTTGTAAGAACAAAGTGAAGAACAGTATTTGAACTGCATTTTCTAAGTACAGCCACATGAACAATACTTTGAAAGGAAAAATTTCCTGTCAAGAGGCATTTATATGCGGCACTAGCAAAAAAAAAATTATCTACTCTGGAGATCTAGATCTGTAGGCAAAAAGATGCAAAGTAGGAAATCCCAAAACACAAAAAGAATTATGTTGCTCAACTAACATTATATTTCTTGTATGATAACAATTATAAACAGATGCACCATTTTATGGTTTACAGATTTATTTCTCTTCTTTACTTAGTTCAGCTAAAATTTGTAAAGTATTTCCCTTCATTTGTGGAATAATTGACTTGTTCTTATGACATCCCCGGGCTTATGATCCAAAGCTGAACGCGATCTTTCAGTCGAAGCCGGATGTCTCTGTGAAATAAGCACTGTGATTTCATTGCATCTTACTGGGTTCAGTACAAAAATTACTGTTGGTATGTAATCACCTGGGCTGTGCAGAAAATTATGCCAGATGAGTGGAGGGGTTGCTTGCACCCTTTATATTCACTGAAACAACAAACCCAGTGACTCTCCCCTTTACACAATGTCTGTAGGGATGCCAAAACCAAAAGTTTTGGAGAAACAAAAGTTTTAAAGAATTGCATGTCAGGGAATGGCAGGAGAAGACTTTCCATTTCTAAAGCTGCGCAGACTCTTTGGAGCGACCTGCTCTGCCACGATGGCCAGCCAGGCTTCCCACTCTTCCTTTTCTTCACCTGTTCTCCCTGCTGCCACCCCAGATTGCCTCATCTTCTCTGTTTAAAGATCATTTCAGCTGTTGACATGTTCTTTGTGCGAGTTTGCTGATTTCTTTTGTGAGGCCATTTGATGCAGTGGGATGCCTTGGCGCAACATCAGCTTTGCTGCAGCTGGGCTTCTTTGCTGGGCTCTTCCTCAAGCAAAGCCCTTGTGTCTCCTTCATCAGCCTCTGGCACTTGCGATGCCTTCCTCTAGTCGGGGTGAGGGTGCACATGTGCCCCCAAATCTCCCTCTGCTCTATCAGCCTTTCTGTGTCCTCCTGGCATGAGCACGGACCTGGAGGAGGACTCCCCTGTACCATGGAGTGAGCAACCTGTCTTGTCTCTGAAGGCACAGGTAGATGCCACACTTCTCAGGCTTTTCATGTGACAGAAAATACCTGTCTGTGTATACAAACTGTGTCACCTTCTGCCTGCAATGGCAGTCCTCGTCAGACATCGTTTCAAGCATTATTCTTGGCAATAATGTCTTATTCAGCTCAGCTTCTTCTCCCCAGTGATCATGCACTTTGGTTTCCCGCCTTTATCAGAACAGGCAGCTTTGTACTTAAAACCTACTTTTGTTTTTGCTGCTTCATGTTTGTGTTGGGCATTTTTTGGTTGGTAAATTGTTTTCCCTGTGGACCATGCTGCTTCACACTGCCAGTTTGGTCTGTGTCTCACTGCCTGGTTTTCCTGAGAAGCTGGTCCCAAGCAGAAATGGGAGGTCACCTCTTGTGTGTTTTGAAAATTTGCAAGAAATATTCATTGGAAATCAGATACTAAGATATTAAATATGCACATAGAGTTAGAAGAGAACGTATTAGTGGCATAATCCTTTTTATGATATTCCATAGAGATCTTAAGTATAAATATTTCCAGTGTTGAACAAATGCTACCTTAAATCATTCAATCACTCCATATAGGCTGCAGCTCACTCAACAGCAAAGCTTAGGCCTGTTTCGAACCTCTCCTCAATAGACAACACAGGATTGCTCCATCATATTCACTGTTTTCTCTTGTGCTGCCATTTTCCACCCTTCTTGGCCAGGTCTTTTTCCCCAGCAGGGCAACTGTTAAGCAACCAGTACCTCACTTTGATTATTTGACTCAATTCATTTAGTCTTTGCCTGTAATCAGGTGCAAATCTAACCATTAGTAAAGTGCCAAAAGCTTTTTTGTATGGGTGACATACCTTGCCCCATCGTGGATGATTGGGGCCAGGCTCTCATGGACGTCTTGTCTGGATCTGTCAGCAGAGTTACACCAGGGAAAGGTTTGGCACATGCTGTAAAAAATAAACCTTGACCCAGCCATGAGCAAATGAGAGAGAGGTGGCTGTTTAAAATGCCTGATGACAAAGTCAGTTGAAGCCATTTCAATATTGACTGAAATAATTTTATCGACACTGGCTACTATGAATGTATTTTCCTTTTGGTTACAAGTGGTGGGGTGACCCAGCTCAGAGATCACTAGGTGGACTCTCCATCCTTAGCTCCTCTCTGAGGACAGGACTGGGAGAAAGGGCAATCCTTCACATGGGCCATTGTCCCCATGGCCTTACACCTCTGCCCTTGAATACAGGAGAAAAATGAACCAGATGCAATTGGCTGGTGATTTGGTTTTCAGCCCAGTAGTTCTGACCAGAGGATGTTGGACTCTCCATGGCCAGAAGCCAGGTAGCTGCCAGCAAAGCATTTGCATGAAGACTCACATATCTTCTGGCTGACAGACTCCATTATACGTCTGTCCCCATGCCCAGGAGTAAGCATTGCAGTTCTTTGCCTCAATACGTTGTGTTATATATAGCCACAATTGTAAACTTCTTGTGGTGGTGGTGTTCTCCAAGCTAGCATCCGAGAAGGAGCCGATGTCAGGGGCCTGTCTTGAGATGGGGAAGGGGCTCTATCTCAACTGCTGCCGCTTGGGCGACTTGCTGACATCAGAGTCCCTAAAATATTGGCTTAGCAGCAGGCAATACCCGAGCCAAAAAATGGCGGATCAGCAGCTGCTGGAAGCAGAAACTCCTTCACAGTTTCTGGTCCTCTCTGTGTATCGCCCAAGCTGCTTTCCTGACTTTTAGTAATGGCTTTTTGTTAATTAGGTCATGTGTGGCCCTTGTATATGAAGTGTTACATGATCCAGTAGGAACAGTGTTTTGTGCCGGTGTCTTTTCACTTCGTAAGTCTCACATATTCTTTGCTCTCCAGGTTATGCTGAGACGGAAGGAGAGACTCGGAGAGGGAAGATTAACCTTTCACTGACCACAATTTGTTCCATCTTATCACGGAGGATTCGGCAACCCCACTCCCATCCAGCCTATCTGTCTGAATTGCTGAAAGCATAATGCTCCCATATGAGAGATAAGTAAGTGAGCTCTCTTTCTTTTCCATAGGGATGAACTATAGTGTATGCAGATTATTAGGAGAAGAAAATAATATCAGAGAAAGGTGGCTTTCTTAAAAGGCATCAGTAGCATTAGTGTCATGTGTGAAGCACCCATTTGTGACAACTGTACAGACCTTTCAATGGAAAATTGTGCTGTGCTACCTTTTAAAGTATGAAATGCTAATTTTGGATTTACAGTTTTTGAACTGGAGGGCTGCATTTTGCATGGAATTTTGTTTAATTTCCCAGTGAAAAAAGGCATTTGAAACACAACTGCCTACAGCCAACTGTCAACAAAAATCAACTGTAATAACACGCAGCCTGTCACTGATTTATGTGTTGATGTGGTAATCTTCTCAATTTAGCTGGATAGTTCTTCTTCATACCAAATAGCTGAAAGTCTTGCTAGACATTTATGAATATCGGGAGGTACTATTAGGATGATAATAGGGCAAGATTAAAGAGGTGTTCGCTAGTTCAAAGTGCCAGTTAAAGAGACAGGGAATCGAGACGTGTAGATATATATATATGGCCCACTGATATAAGTGAACTTTATATTTTCAGAGTTGCTTAAGATTTGGGAGACGGCATATTGAGATCCATCTGCCATGAGCGCATCTTTCTAAAGGGAGACTGGGGGGAGCAGCTATACACGGGGGTTTTTTTCCCTAAAAAATCTGCTTTTGTTTAGCAGGGGCTGGATTGAAAATCTTAGGTATTGAAGATGGAGCAAATGAGTATGGGTGATGTTATGGCAAACAGGGTGCTGGGACACTTCACCCTTTTGTCCGAAGGTCTGAGCTTTAGATGTGGTCACTTTGCACCAGGCCGCATCTCAGTGAGGACTGGCGAGTAAGATATCACACTCTGTGTGTTACAGCTAAGAAAAGTAATTGGCCTCTCATAAAGAGCTAGAACTAATGCAGACAAAACGATACTGCAAGACTTGAGCTGCAAATAAAGAGACGAGTTTGTGTTTTACAAAAATGTATAATTTACCAGGCATTTCATTATGCTGTATAAAAAGGCAAAAATGATAATTGAAAATAAATGCGGCTGCCTAGCTACAGTATATGCTGCCAGCGTTACTGGAAATAGAAGTGCTTTCTTGCTGAAGATAGTTAAAATTTTGATACAACTTCTGTCTGCAGATTTGTATAATGTATCTTGTTAAATTTATTTCAGTTTGGGTATTTGTTACAGAGAAGCAGGCAAAATGTGAGGATCTGTCTGTGTATTTATATACCTAGGGGTTTATACAATTATATTAATTATTAACAGCATGTTCTGCAGATGCACGCATCTGCGAGTCTGAGTGAGGATACATGTTGCTGAGTTTATTTCAGAGTGTGCAAAGTACACCAGTTGCCTTCAAGGTTGCCAAAGATATTCCATTGCAAACTCCTCTCTTCCAGGGAACATGGTTACAAATATAAATACACCAAGGTAATGTTGTTGGATTTTTTCCCCCTGAAGCAAAGGGAACCTGAGTTGTCATTTTTCTTTGGCAGCATACAAAGATGGGGCTACTTGGGGATGCTGAGAATTACCAGAGGAGGAGAAAACAGGTTCATGAATTGTTATTGGTTCTGGTCTGAAAACTTCTTTCTGTCCCCCCTCATCCTCTGGCAAGAGCAAGTTGCCACAGACACCACGTCCATCTGTGTCCTAATGCGTGAGTCTACCTGCAGCAATCCTGGTGCTCTCCACACCCAAAATGGGAAAAATGTCTCCTGAGGGAGTTTTTTGGGAAAAAAAACCTCTCCTGGATTGAGATTTTTCTTCCAAGCCCTTCAATTTCGTAGCAGAGAGCGCTGCAAATGTCTCTAGGCTCACTTCTTCATGGTGTCCTCTCTTGCCCTGCAGCAGCAAAAGGCTGTACAGGTTACTCAAGTTATGAACAAAGCTACTGAGTTTCCGTTAGCTCTGGAATTAAGCTAAAAAAAGAAAGGTAAGAGAGGCCTTCCCTTGACCAAAGGAGGCTTGACATCACCAAGCTGGCTTTAGAGGCCAGAGAGGTAGAGTCAGAGAAACAGCAAATGAAACGAGTTGCTTGTTGGGACTCCCATACCGCAGATCCCCCAGCAGGATGGATGGGATGAGAACACAGTGGACCGAATACTGGGAAATGAACTTATCAGAAGGAGAATTATACTTTCATGTGTGTGTTTAGATCCACTGTTTAAAAACATCTTTCTTTTTTTTTCCTTTCCATTTGGACTCTTTTTTTATCTAGACTCAGCTGGGCTGCATTGTTCAGACAGTTATGGTTGTGTTTGGATGGGTCAGGCCCTATGAATGCACTTGGCCTTGAAGCAAAAAACTCATCATGAATAATGAAAGAAAAGGAAAATAATGCCTGAGACAGAATGACTTTAAAAATGATTAATATCTATTCTTTCCCTCATAATTTGCCTCCAGACTTTTCCCTTTTCAAAATAGCTTGCCATTAGCAGTTGAACTTTCAAAAGTCAGTACTTTGATGGAACTGGTGCTCTGAAGCCAAAGGGAACATTATTATTATTATTACTATTACTATTATTATTATTATTATTATTTTATGAAATCAAGGTTCATTTTGATAAGTTCAAAGTCCTAAATGAATATAGAAAGGGCCAAGTTCTGCCCTCAACCACATCTAGTTTGATCAAATTGGCCACTTGAAACACAGCAATGTTTGCCAGAGAGATACTGAAATTCTTGAGACTGTAGAGGTGTAAACACCACTGTCAGGTTCCCATCCAACAACTGCTTATAGAAAAGTGGGTCCAATGCAGAGCATCGCGGAGGGGATTTGCAATTATGAAGGAATGGGATATATCAGGGATGCAATTGACTGCCGCTAAGTAGCTCAGCAACTCTCAGGGGCCTCCATTCAGGTTCCCAATGCCTCATCTCAGGCAGGAGATTTTCTTTCTTCAAAAGCTTTTATTAAAAACCACTTCAGGTAAATGCTGATAATAAGCACGCAAACCTGTTGAGCCCCGAGTCCACAACTTGCCAGGCAACAGGATGCTTCTCCTTGACATTTAAGATAGTTGACAGCTGAAGAAAATATTGCATGTTTTACCTTTTCTGCTTAAAATAACAACAACAAAAAAGTGCTGCTCTTGCAATTGCATTTAGGTTCATTTTCAGGACACTGTCTCCACCTCCCATCCCTAGGGTCTCGAGGCTCCCAGCTGCCTCCTGTTAAAGGAGACCCTTTTCCCATAGTGCCCCAGCCAGTCCCCACTCCAACTACCTGGCCAGGACTTTGAAATAACCCAAAGCTGCTTTATCTACCCCAGAAGCAGATCCACACCAGGATTTAGGGTATGCTGAGTCAGGGCTTGGGGAGCCGAGCTGGCAGGGTATGGGTGTGGAGCAATTGCAACCAATAAACTAAATGGAGTTAATTAGTGTATCCCAAACACCTGTGGAGCTGTTTCCACTATGGTTTGAGCTTCTGTTTGCTCCTGGTGCAGGCAGCTTTACTGCACGCTGCTTCACTTTCCCTCTGAACGTCTCCATCCAACCATGTGGGTCTCCTTGTCTTGGGATACCCTGAACTTCAAGTAAGTCTTTCTGTTATTTCTAAAGTCTTAAAGCTTTGCAGTATGATAGTGCTTCAAGTTTTTTTGAGGTGATGAGCAGAGAAAGTTTGCTCATTGTAGGACCTGAAGTTGCTCCTTTCTATGGCAGTTGCAAGGTAGAGTAGTTGCTTGATGTGAAAGGTGATGATTTTGTCTTTGTGTGGTGAGAACCCCCCCTTTTTTTTTTTAACTTTTAATCCTTCCACTCACCTATAGTAACCCTCCATTACATGATTCTGCTTTGTTGGCATGTTTAACCTTTAGGCATCTGTATGTGTGCGTTGCCTCTCTTATGAGTCTTCAACTAGCTGATCATCTGTAGATAGCAGCAAGATTTTATGGGAATTGGTGTTTCTTAAGAAAGTCAGACTTCTTTGACTTTCTGTCAAAATAACGGATGATGATTTTGTTTGTAATGGTCAGATGTGCCAGTTCCATGAGCATTATGGTCTTTGCAGTACATGAAGTCAAAATTGTTACGGTCTTTAGTCAGGCGATGCTCCTGTAGAGTTTGTGGTTTTTACTCCTGGTTAAAACAGGGATTGACCCAAGTTTCAACTTCATCCTTTTCCTGGTGTGTCTGGTCTTGGAGGAGGGTTGGGAGAACAAAGGGTGCATCTCTTCCTCCACTGCTGCAGTTTCAGAGAAACCCTGCTGTATTAACACAGGCTTCAGGTCTCCCAGCTAAATTAATTTGTGAGCTTGTGGTCACAGCTGAACTGAGAAGCTACCAGAACCTTCTGTGCCTTTCCAGTCAGGCTCTGAATTATCTCTGCCTGTGCTAACAGGTGGAAGGAAGCATGTTAATATATGCCAGGAGACAAAGCTACTTTTGTTGCCCACTGAAAACGTGGCAACCTCAGCTTGAATGTCTGAACCTGTGTTAGGTGCCCCATTATGGGGACTTTAATGCCTCGGGGGAGGAAGGCTTATATGGCAACCCCCCCGGCCCCTGAAAATCCCCCTGATTTCAGGGGGTTCACCTGCAGTGTATAGCACTCTGGTTTTTAAGACATAAAAATGCTCTTGTGTATTATCTGCAGATATAATTGAATGTATGTACAAATCCACAGTAGGTACACCTGTGCTGCCTCCCTGGCATGCATAAGTATTCCCTGCATGCGTGTGTGTTCTCTACAAGCTACACTACACATTAATAAGACAATCCATATATTGCATTAGGACATACTGTATGCAGACAATGCTCCAGGTACTGATTCTTTTTTTTTTTTTTTTTTTTTGTAAATCCTGAAATATGGCTGATATGGTCCACTGCAAAATGAACCTATATTGGAAATGGCAAAATTGTAATGTAAAATATACTGGGGTCAGTGGGGTGTGATGTTTTTTGCATACATTTTTTCTCCCTTGACCCATGCCATTCTCCTGCATATAGGGGGGAAAAAAGCTTCATCTCACACAGAAATGTGATGTCCTTTACTGCCAGAGGCTGTTGCTGTTTTAAATGAGGAAAAAGCACAATGCATGAAGAAGGAAAATTAAAGCATATTCATTTTGGAAATTAGATACGGTGTCAGGAGACTCTCTGGAAATAGCAGGGTTTGAACGGAGCACCAGACTACAAGACAGTTCACTGAACTTTTGACCACGATTTATACTATGGGAGCTTTTGAAATGGGAAGACAGCAAAGTATTTTATAGCTGTTTAATAGTGGATTGTGGTTTTTACTAGACATTTATCTTCTCTCTGAGTGTATATAAGATAAGTAAACATTATGTAGTGTAATTGCGTTATGTTGGAAGCGCTTTAATTTAGGGTGGTTTATTTGCCCTGTTTGTGGTACATCTCATCTCAAGCAGCAAAGCCGCCTGCGTCTACGAGTGGGTGCAGTTGCCACCTGAATGCCTGACCCCATCCCAGGATCTAACATGTAACTGAGGTCACTCCTGGGATCTAAGGGACACTTTTGCTGGTTGTCGTATTGGGCAAAAATTTGTCTAAAGCAGGGGTGGCTGTGGCCCTGGCCCATTTGGGAAGCTCAAGTAACTTCTAGCTCCAGGTCTGACTTAATCTCTCTCTCATTTCTATGTGGTGAAACTAATTTTAATGTCGTATAGGGCTTCAGTCTCTCCTTAGCATTCCAGGTACACTGAGCAATATACCCTTCCAGGGTTGGAAGCTATCTCATTACAATTGTAATGATGCATCACCAGGCAGACATGGATGAATGAAACACTGTTTGCAAAACTAAAAATGTGTTTGGGGTATTTTTAGGTCCTATTAACTTGGGCTGTTGTTCATGGAAATAATGTGGAAAGATCAGAATTTTGGTGTAAACTGAGAAGATGTGGTCTCGGAGCAGTTTTAGCCCTTAGTCGAGACTCTTCTTTCCCTTCTCCCTTTTCTTTCCATCTACATAAATTTAGCTTGAGTTGGCATGCGGCAAGTTGCACCATGGCGCTGGGTGTTGGAGGGACCAGCCATCTGAGAGGGAAATGCTCTGGAGAAGGAGCTGCCACCATCAGACTAGCCATCTCCTGTAGCCAAAGATTCAAATGGAGCTGTGCTGTACTGTGATAGCTGTGTATAGTGCTATTTTCCTTTTTTTTTTTTCTTTTTTTCTCTTGGAGATGATTATAAAATGGATCTGTTATTGCTTAAAATTGTGAAGCACTACAATAAACCCTTTTTTCTTTTTTTTTTTTTCTTTTTTTTTTTTTTTTAAACGTGGTATTAAGAAAAGTTTAAGCTGATGGACATCCATTGTGTAGTCCCTTTGTCTTCTGTCGGTTAGCCTTCCATATAGTATAGCCTATGTGGAAAGGAAAAAAAAGATCCTCCTTCTGCCATGGAAGATGCTTTTCTTCCTTGGACCAGAAGCTTCTCTCCTATCACTAGCCAGTAACAACCCTTCTGTTCATCCTTATGTCAAAGCCACACTACTGAGCTAATAGAGATCGCTGACAATTAGAGATGAGCTGAAATGATTTGGCAAACTCTGGGTGCTTGTGAACCTGAGGGTGTTCTCGGATCCCTTAGAGCTTGTTGGGTGTATTGCCAGCCATGCGCTTCCCACGTCCCCCATCCTAATGGGGAGAACAGTTGGGACGTTGAGTCCAGCTGGGCCCGGAGGTTGGAGAAGAATGAGAGGGGGAATCTATCAAGATGCATCTCTTCCCTGCTGAGAGATGCATCTCTTCCCTGCTCTTCCCTGCTTCTCTTCCTGGCTGCTCTTTGTTGCTTCTTCTTGCCAAGACATCCCAGGCACTGTCAGGTTTCTTCTCCCTGTGTGAGATGGATGTGACAAGATCCCAGGATGGCGCTCTGACTTTTACTTGTGAGTAGCTAGATAGGCCATATCTGAAGAGATGATGTCACTTGAACAGACAAGATGGACAATGCATAAGATAATGTTTTAAAAGGAATACAAATTCCCTATCAGCAAACACCTCATCAGTTTTTTTGTTTTGTTTGTTTCCTCCTTTTTGTAATGGCTATTCTTTATGTTTTTTCTCTAGACTTATGAAGCATTTCTATCTCATTCTTCCCAGTTGTCCAAGATAATATCATGAAATATCTTGAGATCCTATTGATGCCAAAATTTTATAGGGCAAGTGGTAATTTTGGATGTTTTCCTCACTGTTTATTCAGTTTGAGACTGCTTGAAGATAACCACTTGAAACAATATCCCAGGTAACTGTTGTTGAAAAAGCAACCTATGTTAGTGTACCCCAAACAAATGTCTCAAAATCAAGAGTATGTAATGGGATGGTCTATCACTAGAAAAGACGGCTGGCTGATGGCTAAGCTATGGCCAGCAGCTTGTCATCACTAGCATGATTTCCACCTTGAAAGACTGAGTTTACCTTTTATGCTCGTCACAGACCTGCACCAGCCAAGAAAGATTTTGTTCAATCCCAACTAGCTATTTGTTGTAGTGTGGGGAGAAGCTGGTTCCCCAGCCTCATTAGGGAGCTGTGCTGCAGAAAAATTGCTTAGGGAATTTCTGTAAATCATTTGAATCCCGTGAAACTAAAATGAAAAGGTGTTTTTTTTTTTTTTTTTTTTTTTAAGGCTCCAGGGTCTCTTTCTTTTTCATCATGGTGTAGAAGTCTGTACTTCAGTGTTCCTGTCTGCCAGTGTATCTGATGTTTGTGGAGGACTTTGGAAGTATCTGAGCCTTAAGTCCAGTAAAACTTTTAACCTGCACCATGTGCAAAACCATGTCTATTAAATAGTAGTGGTGAAGAGCGACAGGTGGCCAAAAACTAGAAATTGGCAAACTTCAATTTGCATTTCATGGGCATATGAAATATATCTGTGTAACCTCTAGAAATGTAGAGAGGGACCATGCTGACGGTTAGATCTTTATCCTACATGACTGCACATGCTTTGCTGTAGAAAAACATGCAAAACCAGATCAGAGCAGAGGCACAGAGGTAATCAAACAGAAAAACGAATGACTTGCCCCCATTGTTTGCATGGTAGACCATGTGAACACGTTGGACGCAAATTCTTTGTGTGTGTGAAGAGATAACAGATCCACATTAATTTTAAGGCTGATTGCTGTTCTTTATTAATAGAAATGTAATGTAGTGCCAATACCAAGTCCTGCCAGCCTTTCCTTTTTATCTTCTCTTTTGAACAGACAGCATCGAAGGTCTGATCGTCATCTCCCCCAGTCCCTACTTATTTAAGAGCTGCTTGTTAAGCCGGGGACAGCAATGGCACCTTATCATGGCTGAAGCGATGATGTCTTGTCAGCAAACACTGTAAACATCACTCAGAAATTTTTCTTAGGCTGAAAATAGTTTCTGTGGAATAATGCTAATTTAATATAGTTTCATAAATTGAAAAGAACTGAATGAATGACAGTAGATTTGTGAATAATTTGCAAATGGAAGCAGTGATAGAATTTGTCAATTTATGTGTTCTCTATTAATAGTTTTCTCTGCTCTACATAGCTACTGAGCAGTTTTGGTTCTCTGGGTTTTTTGGGGGGTTTTTTTGGGTTTTTTTTGAGGAAAAGCTGGATTCTTTTATTATTTTAGTGATTTTTTTGTGTGTGTGTGTGTTATCCTTTTTTTTCTTTTCCAAGGGCCATTGTTTACTTTTGGAGTGGATGAAAGATGAATTCAGGTTACATTCTGACATTACAATAAAATTGTCAATAGGAATCAATGACTTGTCACATGATGAGTTAGGGTCTATAAGGCAGCCTAACAGTGTCCTTATATCTTCAGCCTCCGTCACTGTGCTACCCTCCTCAGGAGCCAAGCAACTGTAGTGTTATAGAAAGGTGTTGTCATCGCTAAGGGGATTATAATGGAGTTTAATAAACCTGGAAGCTGAGGCATGGAGCCCTAATATTGGTGCCAATGCTATAAAGTGGTGTATTGTCTGCAGAGTCTGGTATTTGTATCTGCATTTATTGACCCTAGAGAGGTAGCATAAACAGAAGAGATAGAGGCCAAAGAGCTCACCTTCAGCTGCTACAGATGGCCATTGAGTGAAGCAGGTTTACACGCTCTACGTTGAAATACCACTGTGTCAACTCTGTCCTCCCAAAGACCTCAGCTTACTTGGCCACGGTTGCTTTTTAATCTTCACATGGGAACAGCGACAGGATTATTTAGCTTTGGGGAATGTCAGTGTTGGAAATGTGGTATCACCACACATGAAGGCATTGGTGTCACCCAAAGGCTTGCTGGTGGGGTTTGCGTTGGGTGTGTGTTGTGCAAACTGGGTGCTGATGGTCTGCTGAGTGTTCCCAGGACACTCCCTCCTGATAAAGCAAGGATGTAGCTGAAGCTCTTGCCTCTTAGACCATGCTTGCCATTTACAGCCTGTTTACTTTGTGCAGCTTGGAGCTGGTTGTCCTCTCCAGCTGCCCGAGCTCCAGCCACGCTACTGCAACTGGGAGGATGTAGGTGATTCAGCCACCAAAAGGCCTGGCCTGACCAGGAGACCAGTTTCCCTCACCCAAAGGGTTGGTGTAGCCAGCTCACTCCCCCGTACTGCCCTCAAATTAGGCCAGATTGTAAATTATACAGTGTGGCTTCAGACCCTTTCCGGAACAGAAGTGCCTTCAGCTTAAACTAGTTCAGCCCTGGAAAGAGATGGCCTAAATAGAAATTATTGTTATTATTATTATTATTATTATTTAAATTTAAAAAAAAAGAAAACCCCAAAGAACGTGATTTATAACAAGATACAGGAACAATTTATTCTCTCTCTCCATGGATTAGAGAGGTGGTACTTGGAGCAGCTTGTTAAACAGAAGTGCTTGGCCCCTGGCCTTGCACTGCTGTTTAATGATCCACTCTTCATGTGCCACCTCTCTAATCCATGGAGAGATAGGTACAAATTGTATCTATAATGTTATATTACTTAACAGTATAATGTATTATAAATCATAGAATTGCATTCCTGCCTTGTAATTGGTGAGATGTGTTGCATGAGAAATCCCCTAATTCAATATAAAGTGGTTGCTCTTATGCATAACTACCTCTCTGGATCAAACCAATTCAGCCCAGAAGTGGTGAGGGGAAAGTTAAAGCTTTTTTAATTAAAAAAAAAAGCAAAAATATGACTTAGCATGGCTTTATGGGCCCCTCATTGGCTTTATAGGCCCCTGCCCTCACATGGCTGTTTAATAGTCCCCTGCTCGTGGGGAGCTTCTCTTTGCATGAGGAACTGGTCTACAGCATGTCCTACCTCTTCCTGGAGGATGCCTCCCTGCACACTGGTCCATTTGCACCAGGACTTATCTTCACATGTGGCTGTGGATCTTTCCCTCTGCCGGAGGGAAGGAAGAATGTTTGCAGTGGGGACCTCGGCAGCCTGTCCCCTGCTGTGCACCCAGCACCATTTGTGGTGCCCATCACAGTGATGTTGGAGCACTCTTGCGTGTAAGGTCCAAAGTAAGACCCATGGTTTATTTTACCCCCTTAAACAAAGCCAGTGACTTGCCCTTGAATAGTGACCAGAAAGAACCATGGCTTCGAGGGAGACTTGAAACTACCAAAAATATCCGTATTATGTAACATTTTATCAGTAAAAGAAATATTTTTCCTGACCCTGATAGTAATCCACTAATGTCCTAAAGCAGGTTGAGTGATGGGCTGTGCGATTTATTCCATGAAGTTGTAACTACAGATGTGTCTCCCCCCCCCATAAATAACTAACCTTTCTTTAATAAATAATAAATAAACCCTGAAGCTCTTCTAGACAATCTATGCTTAATTAAAGCCTGTGACACTAAAACAAGTTACCTCTCTTTTCAATTAGAAAATGCACTTGTGGCAGGAAAAAAAAGAAAATTTAGAAGGAGTTTATCTAAACTTGTGACGGGAGTGGGCCTTAATGAAGGCAAAGAAAATAGCCTTGTTTTGGTTTGTAACAAAACTCGGCTCTGGGATTAAGGGTGGGGTGATAGGTCCCTGCACCCCAGCCATGGGTGCTAACAGGGCTCCTGGTGTTGCCCTTGCTGGACAAGATCCTGTTGATCTTCACACAGTTTCCGAAAGTGCTAGAGATCGGTGGTCAGACGGGTATCCAAACTCTTCAAGCCTCTTGGAGGCAAGAAGTCTGGAAATCTCATACAATTAGTAATTTTTATTATTATTTTTTCCTCTCTGCTTAGTCTGGGCTAATCCATAAATATTTAGGAAACCTATTCTCTCGTCACACTCCTCCTGCAGTATTTCACCAGCAAGAAGAAACCTGGTAGGCTTAAAATGAAGAGGAAAAAGAAGTGAACTCTTTGGGCCTCCTAATGACTTAAGCTAGTACAAATTTGCATTGGGGATGCATGGGGGGAACAAGACGGTCTCATTTTAGGAGGAAGCATTGTGGGGTACACTAATGAAGCGAAGCACCCGTTTGGCCATCCCCATCTCCTCCTGCAGTCACGGGGCAGCCTGAATTACTGACTCAGAAAAGTTACTTAATCTCTTGTGCTGCCTTATGTAAAATGGGAAGGTGAAAAATTCCATTTGTCTGTGAAGCGAAGGTGGGGAGGCGGAGGGTTGTTTTGACTCCCCTTGTCTCAGTTTCTCCCTGGTTTTAAATGCAGTATCTCCACTGCAAGGAGATACCCTTTTCTGGAGATAGGAAAGAGCTGAACTCTTTGTATTCCAATTTTGTTTTGCTTGGCAAATAATAAGTAGCGAGAACCTGAGAGATGATACTTTTATTTGCAAACAAGGCATTCGTGTTTTCTTTTTAATTTGAAACTCCCATAAAGGTGGGGGATGTACAAAATTGATGCTTGTTCCTGCAAGAGGCCTAAAATCTTGATGAGCTGATTCCTTGTGCTTTTGCTTTTTGCTTTTGAATTTATTTCTCTGAGGTGCAAAGATGCCACCAAAACTCATAATGAAATTTTTCAACATTTCTTACCAAGTAAAGCCAGCAGAATAATGACAATACTTTTCAGGGCAATTAGATGAGACTATTTTTCACCCAGGTTTTTTGTTATATTTAAGTCTGTGGTACCCAGATTTCCTTCCTGCTCAAGTTGTTTTGCTTTCACTGAGTGTGAATCATCTACAAAATGAATGTGGTGTTATACATTTTCTTCTCATCTCCTCTTTCTAGTTAGTTTTACCTGCTCTTACATGTGAAAGCCTGGGCTGGGGGAACAAGAAAAAAAATATTCGTTACTGGTTTTTCTCTCAAAGCCCCAAATAATTATGCTAAGTGGGGCAAAGTATTTTTCTCTCCTGTGACCAGCTGCAGTACCCCCCATGCCATCATCCCCCTGCAAGCCTCGGGGCCCTAGATTTTCCTCCCCACAGTAGGCAGGGGCCGGGGTTCCTGTCCTCCCTGCCAGCAACCCCGAGCAGATGGGGGGGGCTGCCTGGCAGAGTGGGGTCATGCCATGGGGAGCGAAGGGTGGGATGAACAAAAAAAAAAAAAAAAGGGGGGGGGGGGGGGAATGCTCTTTTCTCTGCGAACTCTAATCAGTACTTACATCGTACATTTGTAAAAATGACTGCCTAACGGGGGGAAAAAAAAAAATCTATTTCTCTGGCAGCGTGCACTTATTCTTAAATCAATCTAACGTAGTAGGGCTTTTTTTTTTTTTTTTTTTTTTTCTTTCTGACTTTTCTATTTATTTGCTTTATATGACAACAAACTTGCCTTTTCCTGGACTGAAGCAAGCAGCAGAGTGCTTTGCCTGCCTCCTTTCCCCATGTTGTGGGATTATTGTGAGTAGGGTGTAAACGCACATTCATTTTGTGGAGTGTTTTTATATGCGTGTCTGCATAAAAATAGGATGTAATGATTTTGAGGATTAAAGGTATGGTCAGAAACTTTTTAATATGGTATGAAATACTTGCACTGAGCGCAGCCCTTTCTGACCCTCCAAGACCTCCATACTGAACATACAATAGCTATAAATCCTGGAGCAGATTAAGCAATTTCCCCATAGTAATGTGTCTATTGGAGTTTCGAATAACCCAGAGTAGCTTGAAACATTTGGATATTCCAGTCTGTATCCCTTCTGTATGTAGAAAGTTGATGGCAGGGCAGCATCCTGAACTTTGACTCCTTGTAAAAGTTTAAATTGCTGCCCTGCTGGGCTGAGTGAATGCTAATTACTTAGTCTCTTACAATACGTCCAGACTACTTATTTAAAAAAAAATCCCTGAAGACACAGCTTTTGCATGCCAAATATATTGCGCTCAACAAAACACACAAAATAGCAGGCCTGTTTGCATACAGCAAATGCAATTGGATATTTGCTGTTTAGCAACCTTTAAGAATAATTTCAGTTTTGCACCGCTCATGTGAAAATTCTCCGCAACACCAAGCAGCGCTTCCTTGAGTATTGCCCATAGCGGCAGCTGCAACGCACAAAAGCCGTGCGTGTTTCTCCTAGGACCGCAGAGCGTGTCCCCAAAACAAAGATTGTCTCAAGACCGAATCTATGTATGTCTGAAACGGGCAGAGTTTCTTGCAAGCAATTAGGAGGCTTTTCTGGGCTCGTACCAGGGCGGGTGTTAGTCAGAGCTACATTCAAAATGAGGACAAAGCTGTAAACTATGAAACAGGAGTCGGGCAGGCTGTATGTCTTCCTGGAGATGCTCAAAATCTTTGATGCCTCCTAGATTGCCGGAGTCTAATCATTATTAACAATTCTGTAATAACAATATTAATTACCAGGGAAGCCGAAGTTCACTTGTGATTGTTTGGATCCTTTCAGCAATCATTAAGCACAATTAGGAGATCAGAACTGATGAGCTCCTGGCAGTGATGTTCTATATACGGGCCACTCATTGCGCCACTGCTGCAGAGTAAGGAGCTGTGGGCAAGCATGGCTTTTTGTGGAGTTCGTGCTGCAAACGTGGTATCAGTGTATCCTGAAGGAAAAGAAAAAAGGACCAAAAGGAAACAAATCCCTGAGGATAACAGAGCTTGTAAGTAGGGATGGACAAATCACCCCAGGAAGCAAGAATCTAAACAAATGTTAGCCCCGACCCCCCTCCTCTGCCCATTTCTGAATTGTTAGCATGCAAGCTCACTTGAGTGCAGATCTGACAACAAACCTAAAAGCCGCTTGGTGGCTACTTGGGCTTTGCACTGGATCAAAAAAAAAAATCACCTAAAATTTTCCTGAGCTTTTATGGAGAGCACAGGGGTTGTGGTCCTGTTTATTCTGTCACAGACCTTGAATCAACTAGAAAGTGGAGTTATGTTGGGTTTTTTTCCCCATATACAAAGACCAAACTTGTTTATTTTTAGCCAGAATAAGCTCATCCTGCACGATGATGAACAACTGGGATTTAGCTCTCATCCAAGAGCGCTCGGGATGCTAAGCTTTGTGGAGGAGCTGTGGGTTTCAGCCCACGATAAATACTTTTAATAGAAGATGGTCTCCCAGCCCAGCATCTGGGAGAGCTGCACAGTTCAGACTAATCTTGAATGTTTTAGCCAAGTCCGACTCCCTGGTGAAGACAGCCTTGGAAATATGTGCTAACGTGTACCAACTGCGGGGACTTAAGACAACTGTTGGGAACGAATGGTGGGATGTCCCAGGCTGGAGGGTGTTCGTACTTTGGGGTACCACTTTGCTGTGGTCCCCTCAGAGACCCTTGCAAACACCCTTCCCCTGGTTTTGGAGCAGCCAAGGCTTTATGGTGGCTTGTGGCTCTCCCAGGACCGTGTGAGGGGATGAGCGAGTGTGCTGCTGGTGCTGCACACAGGGCTAAGGGAGTATTTTGGAAATAGGTTAAATGAAAGGCATCCCTAACATGCTACCCACGAAATGTTTTTACGTAAGGAATGTCTTTTATGGAGGGAAACAGCCTGCAAATAATTAGTTGGGGAAAGTGTGGGGGGGTGGAAATTAAAGAATTTCATAATATTTCAGACTCAGAAAAAGTGTCACCAAATCAACAAACAGAGTATTCATTAGGAAAAACGTGCTTAATTTCAGACCAGGGATGTGGAAGTGCCGTGAGAGTTGTTCTCGGAGAATTTTTAGCCCAATCAGAAACGAGAGAAAACCACAATTATTATGGGAGCCTGTTCTTCTGAGAACGCCAACCCAGTTTTGCAGACCCAAGAGGTCTGAACAATCTCAAATCAGGTCTGGCTGAACAACTATTCCTCTCACTGCTGTCTATGCCGAGTGAGACGTGAGGTTTTTCATTACTGTTTTCAAAATCAGAGTAATGTTTAACCTCTGAGACTCTCCTGAATAGAAAGACAGGGGAGAAGCATGTTTATTAGGGCTACCTGTGTTGATGAAACGCTTTAAAATCTTACCTGCAAGTAAAGCTTGACTCCAGAAAACTGACTGAATTTGCTGAACTAGGTTTCACATGGGGCAGGGCTGCGAGGTTTGGGAGTGTTATGTACCGAGAAGACTCGGTGGTGCTTGGGCAACGATTTAGCTGACTACAGATGTGCAAAGCGCACATCTTCTGGGTGTTATGTTAAGAGCCATAACGAAAATCATCAGACCATGGGCCCCAGCTCCTCCCTGGAGGAGCTTACAAAAGGTCACCCCATAGCTTTTTCCCTGCTCGCGCACCATACCAAATACCAAGCTGGCAAACTGTGGATGCCTTGTCCTCAACAAGCAGTTGCATGAGGATGCGCTCGCATACTGCTCTGCACAGATATCATGCAGGTACTGATTGCTTGTCAACCAGGGCTGATTCAGTAATGTACCTGTATCACAGGCAATGGCATGGTGGTACTGGAATTAACAACTCGGTGTTTTAGATTACTCCCTGGATTTATTACCTTCTGGGAAAAGAAGTTATTTCTAGACCCTCTGCCAACCCTCAATTTCTAGTAAATGAGAATATACTAGTTCTGGGACTTAGGATGCTTTATGAAAGGAGGAAAAAAAATGATGAAGGAAAAATGATTTTGATCGGAGTCAGAAATTCAGACAAAGGATTACTCCTGTTGTTTGAACAGACAGTGCATAAACATTACCTTATATTAGAAGGAACAGAGACTTGCAACATCCAGGAAACTACTTTATTCACAAAATAAAACTAGGCCCATTTCTGCTTATTCAAATACCACCCACAACTTTCTGGGGAAAGATCATATGCAGAGCATATTTGGAAACATTATTAGGAATGCATAAAGTACAGTATTAGTCAATTTTATATGCTCAGTTGCATGAAATCTGTGTGTTTAAAAAATATAATAATTTGCATTTCATGGCTTTTGATAACCTCAGGAGTGCACTTGAAATTCAGCACATGCCCACAGCACCTCCCAGCTCACCCCATTTTTAACTGAAGACCAATGGTTTCTATTAAGGGATCAGGCAGGGACTCTGACAAGCCAGTCAATAACTATGTGAGGTTACTTCATTAATGCTATAATGGCTGATAGAGTGAGAGGCAAAAAACAGGTTCCTGACAGCAGCAAATGAAAATGATAGAGATTCCTGAAGCAATGCGCCTTTCCTTTGTCATTGTCTTTTGCTTGGCTTATTCAAAATGTGGCATTTATGTATTCAGCCTTGATGAATGTTGCAGGCTTTAAGTACTTTTTCCATCTCTAATGCAGTGCCGATTGCACATTGTTCTTTCTTTCTCTCCCTCTCTCTCTTTTTTTTTTTTTTTTTTTTCCTTTCCCTATAACCTCTGCTGTCAAGGCGTTGTGGGCTGAAGGGTTGCAGGCACTGGCTAAATAGCTTTTTTCCTGTAAACGGTGAGGGTGACGGGACGATGTATCATGAGCGCTGGCGGGGTCATGCAGTGAGTGGGTGGCGGAGGCTGGAGCTGCAGCGAGGTGGTGCAGGAGTCCCTGGCCCCGCCGCCTGCTGGGGGAGCAGGCCTTTGAGCACGAAAAGGCAGTGGCCCACCACCTTGTGCGTTACTGGGGTGGGTTATGGGACCCCACTGGTGTTTTAAGAAATGCATTACAGGAGGGCCCCATAATTTCCCTTTTGAGCAGTTCTTCCCTTGGACAAGCGAGGGCTCCACCCCCAGCGCCCCAGAGCTGCTCCTGGTGTGCCCGTCCCTCAACGCCCTGTTGGGGTGTCCCCTCCAGTGGCTGTCCCAGGGTGGTCCCTAGAGGGGTGTCACATTTCTGCTGTTCCCCCAGAGCAAAGTCATGTGTGGAATTCGAACATCAGGATTATGGGGCTGGATAATTTAGCTGCTTTAAACGTTTTTAAGTATTGCATATAAATGCCCCCATTACAGTTGGAAACATGATATTCTTAAAGTTTGCTTTCACTCTTATTTTGTTTCGTTTAACTATTTACGGTATTGCATGCCTTGTGCTTTTTTTTTTTTTTTTTTTTTTTTGGTTGCAGGGCCTTTCTGCAGATTGCTTTTCTTTAGGCCAGGCAAACCAGAGGGTCAAGGCAAAGCTGGCCTAATGTTTGCCCCTTGCAGAACCCGACTCCTTCATGTTTGTGCTATGCAAAAAAGCCGCTGATTATCATTGACCAGCCTTTTGAAAGGTGATGCTAAAGGTGAAATACATCTCCTCAAACTTGTCAAAGTCACCATATGATGAGTTACAAAAATATTTCTCTTTTATTGTTCCATTCTCACAATTATTCCAGATAGCCATATGTTGAGTATTTTTGTTAAAAATAATCTATTCCTTTCATAGGGTGTTTGTGACACCTGGTAAATACCTTCCCGTCCTCTGGCTTTCTATTCCAAGGCAATTCTTTACTTGCCTAAAACCAGTTTGTTTGAAGCCAGCTTCTGAAGATACTGTTACTGAGGCTTAATTCAGCACAGCGTTTAGGCATGTGTTTATCTTTAAATAGTCCCCCAGCAGTCACATTGCAGAGGCAATATTAGACACATGCCTAACTGTCTGCTGACTTAAGCCTAAACGGCCTGAATATCCAAATAATTAGATTAATTTGTGGCTTGATAGTGGAAGACTTTTGGCCTAGGAAATGAGAATGCAAAAAGTATGTAAAGCAGTTGCAGATGTATATTTCCCAGCTAACTTGGAAGAGACCGTGAGGCATAATGTTGATACTGGACATGTGAGTACATCTGAACATTAAAGTGCTTTAAGCTTCTTTAAGGAGTAGCTTGGGTATGAACCAAAGCTCGGTTTTGAATTGTTTCTGCAGCAGAAGCAGAGAGGCTCGGAGCTTGCATTATTTATTTTTTTTAAGGCACTGGTAACTTCAGGGATTTTCCCATGTTTATGGTTTAACAAGAAGAGAGCCAAGTATGCTGTGGTTAATGACATAAGCATTAAAAAAGAAGGATGCAGGAGATCTGGACTCACAAACCTCTTTGGGGATTTTGGGCCAGCCAAACGACCCCCTCAGCAAAGAGGGTGGCCGCCTCTTTCTCCAGCTTGTCCTCTGTACATGCTCTCCAGCAAGGACTGCTGCTCACCATGGGTAGGGTCTCCAGGAGAAAGTCCTTGGGCAATACTGCAATCCCTGTGATAAAAACTCAAAATCACCCAGATACGGAGGGGGCACAAGCTGCCCATTTCCAATTGCATGGGAAGACCTGTTGGAGACCTGGAGCGTGGAGAAGGGCACTGGTGGGACTGGTGTTTGTAGCAGAGATGGAGTTGTATGATAACAAAAAAAGTTATTGTGTTATAGTTAACAAAAATATTATTGTTAACATGAAGTTAAGCATCCCACTCAAGTTTAGCTATCTAAGGATTGTGTCCGAGACAGTATCCAGAGTATTCCTATTTGGGTTATATAGAGACAGACATTTTCTGAGGAGTGACTGTGCTATTGAGTTAGTGTCCAGCACAGGCCATGTAAATGATGTTTTGCAGGTGCCTCTCCCTCTCTGTAGACTGGAAAGGGAAGCCTAGTTTGGAAACATAACTTTTGTTTTAAGGTGTGTGGTTTAAAATGTCATGAAACCTCCCTTGAGGTGGAAGAATCTGTGTTCGTCTATATAGTGCAAAATTATTTTCTATCTTTAGTAGCCATGCGCTGAGTATTTTCCACCTATTTGCTGAAACAAAACTGTGTGGAAACCACCAACTGCTTCCAAGAAGGAGGAAATCTCACTTGGGACTGATGGGGTTACCTGCCAAATGTTTGAAGTGCCCCCAATTTCCAGCCAAATACTCATCAATATGGTGTTTGCTGAATGCACTCTGTGTGCGTATGTAAACTGATGTCAGCCTGTTGCTGCTGTGGGATGTTAGAAGACTTCCCAACCGGGTGATCTTGCACAACGTCCATCATTTGACTTGCTCTGTGGTTGCACGTGTTGTATTAGTATGTCCCCATTGGCCTTCATGCAAGCTATTTCTCATGTAGCCATCAGTCTGCGTTTAGCCCTAAATTATTCCAGCTTCTTCCAGGTGCTCAGCACCTCTCTTCCCCAGCCTGTTTCCCAGATGCGAAAGGCTGTGATCCCTCCTGGTGCAGCCAGAATGGGCTTGGCATGTCCCCAGCACTGCAAATACCGGAGCTGTGGCAATCCCTCTGGGACCCGAGTGGTCCAGTGCCTCCTGCTGTGGAGTTGGGGTTGAGGACTGTCCCTGGGTGAAAGCTGCCTGCCAGGAGAGGAGTTGCTCAAAGGGTAGTTGTGCAAACAATGCTTGCCCTCCATTAAGATAACCGCCACTGGGCAGGCAGCTCCGGGAGGTTCTGTTTGCACCTCTTTGCACAGGCAGACGTGTTAACTGAGTGAGGAAGCCACCAGGCTTTGGTTCCTTGACGGGAAACCACTGGGATTGTTTTCTACCAGGCAATAAGGTGAAAGGGACAGTCATTTTGCAAACTCCAATTTGCTGTCCTCACCCAAATTGCATTTTGGGGTCATGACAATCTGTGAAGTAGGTTTATGGGTGACCCAGCACCTCCTGCCCTTCTCCTGTAGAGCGGGACCGTACTGCTGGGCTGGGCTGCATGTGCGAGTGGGAGAAGTGATGGGCCTGGGTGACAAACCTCACTTCTCTGCCTTCAGTCTTTAAAATTACTAAAAGTTGTCTCTGTGGCACTTTTGGTTGATATTTGGATGCGAAATCATGCTATTTTGAAAGGTAGCAAAGATCCAAAACTACTAATATAGTGTGTTTTTATGTGCAGAGCTGCGTGTTGGCAGAGTCGAGTTTTCTTATTTTTTGAAGTTGCAAAATTGCTCAGGAGTAACTGGAAAATGCTTTTCTGCAAATTTCACAGGAAACGTTGCACCTATTTTACCTGATCAAGTTTAGAGAATACTCCTAGCACAAAGGAGGGCATTTAATGAACTTAATGAATCCATCAGTTAAAGAAAATTTCATATGCTTTCTGTGATCTGCTTGTTATTTCAAGGCCAAATTCTATTCAACCCAGCCTGGTAGTCCCTAGCAGATGCAATATTGAAATATATCAATTGTTGCATGTGGTATATTTTCAAAAAGAGATATTAAGTGAAAGGCATTAATGCATGTATTAAACAAAGACAGAGACATGTTAAATGCTTTCACAGACATCATATAATACACATGGTTTAAGAATCTTCTGCAAATTAGTCTGCGTTTAGTCATTTTCTCTTTTAAACAAAAGTTAGAGAAATTATTGCTAGCAAACAAAAATCTATTTTAGACAAACACAATATGTCCTGAAAGATCCAGTTTGTCATGCCAGTAGTCTCATTGGCTGTGATTTGTATATTAAAAAGATTTTAATTGCCCAGGTAAGTGCCTGCACCTGCTAAGACATTGAATATTAGAGCACTTTATTCTAATCTCTTATAATATAGGGCACACTTCACCCATAAAATTATTCTCTACACAATTATATCTCAGTTTTGCTGAGGTAGAAAGTGCAACTTAACAGTTTGGTTTTACTCATTATTATTAAAATCATGCAAATTAGGATCATTAGGTAACAATTGTGTAGTTAACTACTCGATAGCCTGGTCATTGCTTTTCCTTTCCACTACAAACAATTACAGGGATGGAGATGTGTAACCTTGCAGCTCGGGCTGTGCTGGGTGGGGAGCTGGGTCTGGAAGCACGAGGAGCACCCCAGAGACCCCCGGGATAACTCCTCCACACTGGAGCTGCCATTTGTTTGAAGGGCAAAACTTTCCTTCATATCTCCTCCAGCATGATTCCTTGAGGCATCTCTGACCCGCTCTCCAAAGCGGGTAGGACATTGGGTAGCTGTACAGGGCATCGGTGAGCGGTGGTGGAGATAGTGACACCTTTCCTGGGAGGAACAGGGTTTTTGGAGGCACCGTCCTGTCCCCACAGCACCGGGGTGTAGTGCAGCTCTCTGTCATATAGGGCCAAAAGCTGCAGTCAAGATCTTGAAGTCTCTTATGGCCTCTGAGCTGTGATTACGAGTGGGCAAAATAAAAAACATAAGCTCTCCAGCACATAATGAAGGAAACGAAGTAGGTATACTGTAAACTAACCTCCTTATAGCAGAGTCATGCATAAATCTAACTGTGGGGTCATTTAGGGATGCCCAGGGTCTGTTCTGACCACTGAATTATATGAGCTTTCAGTCCCACCCAGTTTCCCTGAGTGTTACGCATCCTTACACCCCCCGCTCCGATAATATCTCTCTTGAAGAACAGCACTGTATTTCCTATCTGACTGCTGCATCTCTAGTATTATCCTGTTTCTTCCTGTGCTGCTCAGTGCTCTGTTTTGTCTATTTAGATGTCCCTAAAGCTGCTCGAAAGATGCTGGAAAAGGGAGTTACGTGTAATATTGCCATCCGCTTTGTGTAAGCTGCTTGGTTTTCTCATACATCATTTTTCCATTTAACTGGGAAATTTGTGATTTCAAAATGTAGAGATTTGTTCTGAATTGGAACAAAAGCACAAAGTTGAAATTGCCTGTGAAAAACACATTTCTAGGACATGCTATTTTGAATTAGTCAAAAAGTTCTAGTTCAATAAATCAAAAGGTTTCATTCCAATTATGTATTTCTTTTCTTTTATAATTAGGGATATACTGCAAAGTTACAGTTCAGAACAACTTTTTCTTTGCAATGAATAATTGACTTGCTCTGTTCCAGTGAAATTTAATTTTAGAGTTTATTCTCACCAAAACACCGTGGTTCAATTTTGTTCTAAATGAAATTCTATCAAAATGTGCTGGCTCCTGCACCAAGTTCCTATCTGACAAAATGGCATTTCCTGATGAGGAATGTTTTACCCCAGCTGCTTTGACCAGCTCTTGCCTAAGTCCCCAAATCTCTAAACAAAATAATGGTATTCATTACTCTCCCCCATTATACCTTTATTGAAAGAATCCCATGCAGCTGAAGAGGAAAAATGCCGTGCTCTGGAGCCCAGGATACTTTATGTAGTTCTTAATTGCAGCTAGGAGTACAACGCAACTGGTCTGCGCTACAGATACCGGTTCAAATTAATCTCTGGAGTGACTCCAGTGCCTTTAGTGTAGTTTAGTGGAATAAATTTGACACCCCCCCACCCCCCCCCCCACCCCACCCCCCCCCGTTTTTATCCAGGTGGGTTTCTTTAGATATCACAAGGTAACTGCATGGCCAAAGGATTTATCATTCTTGCAGACAGCTCGCGCGGGTCCCGAAGCATGTTGCTGTAATTATCTGGGTGATTTGTTTTATTTTGTCATACGTGAAGGAGGAAATAGTCATTCTCTTCAGGTACATAACCTAGAAATGCTGGTGCTGGATGTACGCATATGGGTGTTGGGGAGAGGAACCAGAAAGCCTTGGGTTCAAGGCAAGTTTCCACCCAAAGTTGGGCTTACAGCTAAGGCTCTTTGGCAATGCAAGGGGGTCCTACAGCAGCCATAAATGTAAACAACCTGAAATTAGGAGTAAATGTACCTCTTCAGACAGCTACTCACCAAAGTGGTGAAATCCATCCTTAGGAGATCTGGCTTGTAGACTTCTTTAGGAGCAGAAGAATTCAAGATGTCTCCAGTGAGGAGTTTGGATAGACAAGAAAGCTACTAGTGTATGCATAAGAGGAATTATTTGGGATATTTTAAGTGGAAAGAGTAATGGGATGAAACTGAGCTAAGGAAAACTTAAAGTGATGCCATGGAAAAAAAATATGGTCTAATGATCTGTGGATTGGTATCCTAAGAGATCTAGGAAAGCCATGCTATGCTGGCCAGTGCAAACTGTGGTGGGAATAGACTGAAAGGAAAATATTTTAGTTGGCAGCAGGATGGACAAGGTGTCCTACGGGATTTTTAGTGTGATTCAAAGAGTATTTGTTTTCATGTTTTGTTTTCTAGTTGACCAAAACATATAGAGCAAATTCTCACAGGACTGTGCTGAGCCAAAACTGTTGCTGAAGTCAGATGAAGAACTTTTGAGCCCGGCCTGTTGGAAAATGTCCGTGGGTGAAATTGTAGGAGGTACAAAATGAAAGAAATTCCCTCCAAAATGCTCATTTTGCTGTACATCCTCCCTACAGGGGACATGTGTGTAATTAGCAATTGCTTCCAGTAAATGGCTCTCTGATCATGACGACAGTTCAATTTGAAGGAAATTATTGTAAAAACACAATTTATGGATGGGCCCTTGCACTAACAAATGCCTTGCTGGTGGAACGCCTCCGTTCGCAACCAAGCATTTGCCAGCCATCATATAAAGTGTTAGGTCTACGGTTCATCTGCCACAGGCATCCTACAGCGTGGTGGGGAAAGAAGTGCCCTCTTGAAGACGGCTGATATTCTGCACCATGACATTTCATGGTTAATGTACACCACAGTGATGTGCGTGGTCTAGGTATATATTGGCTTTGAAGGATACAACCCATGAGGAAACCTCTTAAAAAGTGCTTGCTTTTTTTTTTTTTTTTAGGCACTTAAAGCAATATTGTCTCTTGATATGCTGCTGATGTAAAGTCCTTATTGTTAGATGTCCCATGGGGGAAATCCCTTTTCCTTCTCACCAGCTGGAGCGTCTGGGTTTGGCATAACTGAGGAATGAAATCTTTCTCCCACTTACTCTATTCTTCATGAGACTTTACTACATCTTCAGGCCAACACAGTCTCTCCAGTATCCCTGCACTACAGAGGATGATCCTTAACTACTGTGTTGTTGAACAGCCTCTCCTGGTTGTCTCTTGTCCCATGCGTCACCAAGGCTACCTGTCCTTGTCCTGCTCTTTCCAGGGCTCTCAGTGGTTGCACAAACACACACACACACACACGCATGCACACACATGCGCAACACACACAGAAGCAGATTAACAGTCTTGCAATGCTGGAAAAGAGGGATTTTGACCACCTTGATGTTGAATTTTAGCCCTCTCAGGGCTAAAATTGCCCTGTCACCGAGTGCCCAAAGGGAGGAGAATACACTGAAAGTCATGTGTGTGGTTTTTTTGGGTTTTTTTTGTTTTTTTTCTTCCCCCAACAAGATCATTATTCTGTGACCGCATCAGTACCTTGTGAATCAAATCTGCAAGCACAATAGCTCCTTGCCATACAGGATGCTTCCCTCTTGGTTCATTTTCTAAATCATAAATATTACAAATTCTGGGGAAATTCTATAAACAAACAGGTTCATATCTGAACTTATCGGGACAATGCTATGTTTATATAAACTGCTACTTGTGATGATGGGGTATATGGCATTTTTTTATTGCAAGCAAAGGACATATTATTCAAATAAATGTAGGGAAAATAAAATGAGCTCGATAAAATTGGGATGCCCCTAGCAATCAGAGTTTCACTTTAAAATAACAGTCATAATTGAAACGCTATTCTGCTCGCCTGAACCGCAATCAGTGGCACTGTACTCCATTTGCTTCCACGGGCCCCCTCATGCTTTGAGGTGCTTTCCAGCCCGAGCAGGAGAACAGGAGTCTGACCTTGGCGCAATCATCTTTCGCTTTGGAGTCTCAGCAAGTCCCATTTGCAAATGAGCACAGAAACTGCAGTAGCTTCGCTTCCCCATCAGGACCAAGCACGAGAGGTGCATCAGCAAACCTGGTGTGTGCAGGGGTAAGGCAGCAACCAGACAATTTGGGTTGAAAGTCGCAAGCGAATTGCAAATGTCAGAAGTTTCTTATTTTGTGCAAGCGATGCGTCTGTGGTGGGCGAGGAGTTATCTCAGCACGAAGTGAGCATCTCAGGAATGGGCTGGAAACGAGGTGGAGCATCTCGCCCCACTGATGGATGGGCTGTGCTGTGCTAGGATCTGGCTCCATGGGGCTGTTGCCTCCCAGCTTTGCCTGCTGACCTCAGTGCTTTTATCCAGAGTAACCACACGTGCATTTATCACACAACTTTATGAACAGTGAAGGTTTATTACGTTGCACTTAAACCTCGTTTAACCTTTTCTCGGGAAGCAATGTTTTAAAGTGGGATTGCAGGAGTTTGCAAAATCCTGGTGAGCCGCTTCCCGAGTGGGGTGTACGCAAGCTTCCCCCAAGATAAAATGCAGGTGCAAACCCCACATCTGCTGCCTTCATTTTTCTGCCACGAGGTGAAATATTGCAGCCTGGTAAGGTTTTATCAGAGGACATAGCTTTAGATTTTTTTTGTTTTGTTTTATTTTTTATTTTTAAACTAATCTCTGGCTCAAAAATGCATGCATCTCCCTCTTCCATGGTGGCACCTGCAGCCCTGACACCCCTCTGTGCAGGTGGCCTTGGGGTAGTCCTCAGGCCCAAAGACCTCCTGCGAGCTGTCACACTGCTCAAAGAGCTCTTCTCCTGGAGGGAAAAGTGAGAAATAGAAAACTAGAGCTGAATAGTACAGAAAGCTTCCTGGCAGGAGCAGTCCCCCAGGGGAGCTAATGCAAATTCCATCACTTGGGATGGTAAAAACTTGAGTGAATGAAGTTCCAACCTAAAGATAGCTGGGGACCATCCTTTACAGGCGAGGAAGGGACTTGGGAGACTCCAAAGCCACGTAGTCTGTTTCCATGTGTAGTTTCAGTGATTTCCGTTCATATCCTGGATCGGCCCTTAGCATGTAAAATGTTTGTGCCACTTGGGAATGGAAAACATGATAAAAAAGATGCGAGATATGATCAAGAGTGTTTAGTGAAATTGAGGAAATCTTAATTCTAGTAGAGAAAAACCCCTCACCTTTGTTTTCTGCAGAGCCAAAAAAATTAATAAAAATATCCATATCTGTAAATTCTCACCACACAAAGTCTGGGTTGCAAAACACGAATCTCCTCATGTATGCCCACGTCTCTCCCTTTTGCTGCTGAGTTAGACTGCTGTTGATACAGAATTGGTGTCGCTGCAGTGCTGTGTAAGCCAGGTAAAGAAAATGAGCATCTGGTTAGATTTTATTTTGATTTACTTTTTTTTTAATTTATTTTTTTATTTTCTATTTTGTAGTTATGTTCTGCTTGGGTTAAAGGGTCAGTTTGCTGACATGATATCTTAAGCCAATATGTTTCTCACTGTTTCAAAGCACCCCAAGTGCTTTGCAGTAAATACTGCAATTAGTAGAGGCCACACAAATGAGACAGAAAAGATTAGCACTGTTTGTTGGGTCTGCCAGTCCAGTTTCCCATGAACTCGGGGTTTTTCCTGGCAGGGAAATATCCTAGTGTCCAAGCTTTATCTGAGCTTTGAGCATCTCTCACTTGACGTCTCCTCCACTTTCTTAAAAATCTTCTCACATAGAAGCTCATAAACACAGAGGTTCCTCAACATCTTCGATGCAGACATTTCTTCCTAGAAAGTCTGCGCCTCTGCTAGATGCAGCCAAAAATAAATACTTGTAAAAAAGTCTTCCAAGTCAGTGGCAAATGTTACCAGAGGTTTATATCAATGATTTTCTGTAGCTTTGGGAATGAGCGGAGGAGTTGTAGAAATGGCTGTATTTAAGGTGATTGGGCCAAAGAGTGCTGCTTGCAAGGCAACCTGACAATTAAATCAATAATTTACCTAGCGGTATGACTGCAATGGGTTGAGTCTTCCCAAGTCAACTTAGAGGTAAGCAAGAATGTGCCATAACAGCGTGGTTTTTTGAACCACAGCATAGAGACTTAATTGATTTACTCTTTATTCTTTTCAAAAGACAGCTGAATGTCAAAGGTCTTTCTTTTGTGAAGTACTGGAAAACCCGTTGTCAAACAACCTCAACTCATTTAATAATTTATCCCATTTTGTAAAAGAAAGGCAGCTGACATGCAGTAAATCTAGTCCATGTTTAAATTACTACATTGAACAATAATAAGAGGAATGAATAATCTAGTACATCTATTTAAAATTAAACATATATGAAACTGTTTTTCCAAATGATCACCAAGGGCTACAGTTTAAAGGCAGGACAGAAAACACGAACAGAATGAAAATGCCGAACAGTAGTTTGCAAGTGGCAGCAGAATTATTTATTCTATTTTTTCTATACATAAGGAATAGAGCTAAATGAACAATGTTTAAGCATGTCAGAATTTCATCAATTTTGCATGAGCATTCACAAATATCCTGGTGGGGGTAATTGCTTGCAAATACATTTAAACTAATGATATGTTATATCCTTACTTGATATAAAACTATTAAAAGATACGTTATTGCATTTGACAATGCCATGAAGCTGGGTCAAAGCTTAATGACAGATTTCTGCATTCGTAAATTAAGATACACTCTGCTGGAAGCAAATATTTTGTAAAAATAAAAGCCATCTACTACGAAAGTTTGATCATTGATCTAAGGTTGCTTTTTGGTTTCTCCAAGCACTGGGCTTACAAAACTAGAGGAAAGGGAGATTCTTTTGCAAAGGCAACTCTGAAAATCCAGTGTGGCTCTTCCCCATGCAGCAGGACTAACGAGGCTTGTCAAAGATACCATGTGGTTTTAACAGTCCAGTTGGAGACTTGAGGAATGAAGCTCATGCATCAGCTGGTGAGATTGCTTGGGTTTCCTGTAGGAAGAGCTAGATAGTTTATTTCATCTAAAGTTGAGGGTGCTGGGGTGGCTTTTTAGCCTGGGAAGAAATTCAGAAACCAGTACTGATAGCATCAAAAGACTCTGAAGAAGCCAGTTAAATTGAGGTTAGTGCGATATGTTTGTTAAGGTCTGGCCATGTCCTGCCTTGCTCAGATGCCCATCTGAGGCATCCCTGGTTGGTTCAGCGTGGCATGAGTGTGCCATGAAGCAGCTCTGTGTGCATCAGCTGTTGTTTTGTTTTTTTCTTATGCAAGTTTGCGATCAGTGTGGCACTATGCTGGTGACCAATTTCAGTTATTTAGTGGAGATTATAGTAAATATGAAATATTTAGGAAATAAAATGTCCACTGGATGTAGCCAGGCAGCCTTCAACAGGCAATGGACAGATCTTGGAGTTGTGCAGACATCTGGGAAATAGCGTGTTGTCCCAGGAGAAGCCATAGGATGTTATGACCATAAAAGAGATGCTGATAAGTTTTTACTAATGGTTTCTGAGTAGTTTGAGTTCTGTGATGATGTGGTTACACGGCTATGTGTTATCTCCATAATTGCAAAGAAAACGTATCCCTTGCGGAGGACTATGCATCCCGCAGAGATGCTGTCACAGGCTGCTGCTCTGCGCCCAGCAGCAAGTAGGGAGGCAGCAGGAGTAATGATAAATTCTCATTTACCCCATCCACAGAGCTGTCCCAAACCACTGCGATGGCGGTGTAAGTGAGCCCAGATGGGTCCTGGCCCATGCTCGGGAACTGGCCCCGACCCTGGCATTGCGGTGGTGGTTTGAGCATCTGCTCCGGAATGTTTTATGTTCCCACTCGCAGCGCTTTTGCTGCAGCCTGCGGTCCTCCGCTGCATGGCAATACTGAAATATCCTTTCCCGTCACCTCTTGCGCTCTCTTTCACTCTTTGAATTGCTCCGATTCCTAACATCATTGAGGATTATTATAACCTCCCTTCGTAATGTACTATAAATTTTATTATAAAGCACAAATTCTTTGGCTTCCAAGCCCCATCTTACAGGGAGACAGTGCGCTGTAGTTCTTCCGCTCGCAGTAATGTGAGCAGAGAGCTAATGAAGGTCTTTATGTAAATTTTCCAGTTATCAGGTAAAATCTTCACATCGAAATCTGTCACGTTATAAAAATTCTTTATGTTATCAAATGCTAATGATAACTCAGAACACAGAGCCCATGGAGGAGCTTTGAAATCCTTCATAAAAACTGCATTCGGCCCCAGCAACTGGAGCCTTGAATTTCTACTCCGACTACTCCAGTTTGTAATTAGCATAGTGCAGGCTTCTCTGCCCTCTGAAACCATAATGTTAATTACAAAAATTACACTGTGTTTAAAAGTGCAATTAAGAGACTGTGCTGCACAAAGGGAGCCGTGGAACCTCTTTGCACACTTTGAAGCCAGGTCACAACGCAGCCCATGAAAGAAAGTCCAAGGCTCACTCCCTGCTAAAGGCTTGGGAAGATCATAGGGAGATCTCAGCTAAAATGAGCTCTGGTGGGCTCTGCTGAGCCCTTAATGAATAATACTCTTCCTTGGGAGGGAAAGTGGTAAAAGGGGTGTGTGTGTGAGAGAATATTGAACTAATTAAGGACCCGATCCTGCAGGGGTTATTGCATCTGGTTGGGATGAGCGTTGCAGTGGTGAATAAGTGCAGGATCAGGCCCTCAGAGGTCACAGTGCAATCACAGCTGCAACCAGCCTATGATTACTATGGTATTTGCATGGTACCTGAAAGGAAAAACACCTGTTCCTTTGTGTCTTTGCTGTATTGAGGACCTTGGAAAAAAAATTAATTCTTCTGCCCTGATCCTTGGCTGAGGGCTTGTTCTGCCCTGGGGAGCTGCGGTGTCCCCTGTGATTCAGGTGGTGCTGGGGCCAAGCACGGTGGTTCCTGATCGAGGGAGCCCTCGGTCCTGGCTGCAGATCTTCCCCCACTTCAGCTCACAAAGGGAGGGAAAGGCAGCTCCTAAGTATTTGTGGACAGGCAAGAAAAAGGTGGAAAGCTGAACCGCACGCTGCCAACTGTTGCACGAAAGAATTGGAAAAACAATCACAAAAAGAAAAGAGATTTTTTTTTCTTTTCTTTTCTTAAAATCATTTAATAATATGAACTCTGGTAGTCCCCTCCACCAAAGGCCTTGCAAGTGCCTTGCACAAGGTGTTAATTAATTAATTGAGACCCAGAGCACCCCTCTGTGGTCAGTATCTGCACACCAGCTTATAAATAGAGAAACCGAGGCACGGCTGGTGGCAGGAGGTGGTGTGGGCAGCTGCGCCCAGGGCAGGAGAGCCCACGGGGCACCATCTCTTCCCTCCGCACCACCAAAGCATCGTTCTCGAGCATGTGCCTGGCTGAAAGAAATCAGGCAGCTCTGTGGCATCGGCTGGCAGTGGGTGTTTTGAAGCAGGGTGTTTGTGGGTAGCAGACACCCAGATCCCGCTATTGCAGCTCTCTGCCCGAGTTGAGGTCCGAGGCCACCTGCCACCCTCCGCTGGCACAAACTGGGCACTTGCAGTGACATGTGTGGGGCAGGATTAGGCCATGCCGGCATGTGAAAGGCTATTGGCCCAGGTCTGATACAAACCCTGAGCTGTTACCTTTACGTAGTCTTTCCTTGAATTTTCCAGTAACTTTTCCATATAGCCTCATGTAAAAAAACTTCAATAAGTGTTCAATAAATCATCAACCTGACCTTTTCCAGTAAAAATGAGCACTGCCACGGGTGACGCCAAGTGTGGGTGTGTGTGTGCGTGTGTGTGTGTGTGTGTGTGTGGTGGGGCGCGGGGGGAAGGCAAGGGGGAGCCCAGCTTCGCCGAGAAACTTCAGTGCAGCCAGCAGCCTCGGGTTTATTTTGCTTCAGTGCCTGAAAAAAAAAAAAAAAACCAAACCACTTTCCTTCTCTTTGCCTTCTACCTGCCCAACTGGTTATAGACCCAGACAGTTTACATATGTGATCCTTCCTATTTAGAAAATTAATGGTGTTTTCTGGCTCCAAATCACAGCTTGTGGTGCTCTGCAGGCGATGAAAAACTTGGCCAGCTTCAGCAGCAAAGCAGCCATTAGAAAATTAACCCTTGGTGGCAAAAGAGCAAAGGTACCCCAGCGAGGTCCACGAGAAGTGGCAGGCTGTAGCTTTCAGGTGTACCTACATATGTTAGCAATGTAAAACCAGCACAGGCAGTCCCCCCGGAGAATGCCCATCAAGCATGTTTGTAGCTGGATACTGTGGAGAGGGCATGGCCATATCACTTGGCAGCGAGAGCGACCAATATGCCACGATTTTCATTAGAGCACAAGAGAAGCGCTGAGCAGAGATTATGAATCAGAGATGCTGCTCTTAGCTCTACCTGACTGCAAAGCATTTGGGCATGTGCTCCTCAGTGCTGCCCCAGTTCCCCACCAGTTCAGCATTAGCTATTCACGCATCTCTGTGTCATTTATTGATGGCAGTGGTGGATGGGAGTAAAAGTGAATATTGCAGAACACTTAAAATAAATTTAGGAAAAAAAAAAAAAAAAAGGTGCTTGTGCCTCGTTGCAGACTTCTTTTTGGCTTTGAGACATCAACTGTTTTGAGTCCCGAAAGGCTGCACCCATAACCCATGGGTTGAGTGAGCACCATGCATCGCCCCTGCGGCAGAGAGGGAGGAGCAGTCTGGGGATGCGTTATCTGCTTGTGGGTTTTGCAAAGATCTTGAATTTCTGCAATATGAAAGTTGTCACTCTGAGCTGGGGGGTTCAATGGGGCTTCCCAAACTGCCCCAAAGCAGAGAAAAATAAAATAAAATGGAGCATACGGAAAAGGAATAGCACTGCGGGTCTGAGTGCCCCAACCATTCATGTCTTGCATGGTGCATCTCCCAGGCGAGTGGAGCAGTGGGCAAGTCTGCACCCAGCACCCTTCCCTGTGCTGCAGGGGTCACTAGGGTGCCCCAGAGCCCTGTGAGGTGGCCGTAGCAGGGCTTAGGGCTGTGCTGGCTCTAATTTGGAAGCAAATGAGGCAATGTTATTTTGAGATGGCCTCGGGACAGGGCGAGTGGGAGGATGCTACAATGACACCCGTGCCACTTTTCCCCCTGGTGAGCCGAGGGGGCTCTGGCTGGGGTTTTGCAGTGGGGCCTCTGTAATGGCCATTTGTGCTGCGTACGGCTGGGGGTCACTCTGGCACCATCCCCTCGGGAGAGACTTTGTGGTGCCGTTGCACCATGCCAAGTGATGCAAAGGAGTAGAGCTGCCGTTTCGGTTTTGCTCCTGGCTCCCTCCTGCTCGGCGGGGACTGAAGCATCTCTGCTCCCCAGCCATTGCCTTTCCCACGTGTGTGCTTGCCCCTTGTCCTACAAGAATATTTTTTTTCACGGCATGTCTTTAAAACAGAAGAGCTTCAGGGCAGGCTGTGGCTGTTGCTGCCTACCTGTAGCAGAAAGCAAGGTGACAGGACCCGGGATCCTGTACTGGATGCAACAGAAACCAGGTGAGCATCGCCTCCGCTACCCCTGGTCCTGGGCATGCTCATCCTGCGATATTAAAGCTGGTTTTAACTTTAGGTTCATGTTACCAGAAACCATAGCCGTTAATTTCACTGCCTCTGAATTTGGGCTGCATGGTGCTCAGTGAAATCAGGCTGTCCTCTTTCCTGCCACCATGCTAGCACGCGCCTCCCCAAAACTGAGGGTAAATAACAGCAGAGCGTTTGTTACTTGTCTCTAGTTTACTTTGACAAAAACACGCCAAAATGAAGACTAATGTGATTATAGATGATGCATGTTTCAATTAGCCTTTGTTAATGCTATTAATAAGATTAATAATGTATAGTAAAAATGTCAATAAGCTTATCTCAATAATTTTTGGATCAGCCTTTCGGCTGGTAGCAGGGAGCCCTTCCCTGCACAGCCTTGCTGAGCTCGGGAGCAAAGTTAGTGCAGTAGGATTTGATTTCCAAAGAGCAGATAGGGCACGTTTCTGCTCTCCCTTTGGCAGCTGCTGCTATAACGCTGCCTATAGACCCAGGGCTTGCGCCTAAAGCCCTGGTAAACTTGGCGCAGCCCAGGACTTTCCAAAGTTGCTGCACAGCAAAACCTTCTCTCGAAAAAGCTCATTTTGTATTACCTGGGCTGGCGTCACTGACCCCGTTATGAACCGAATGATAAATCGTGCGAGAAGCTTGCTTTCCTTCTCTTTTTTAAAACGTGCGACACAGCAGCGACTAGTGTTAATGTATAAAATTAATTGCCCCGGTGAGACATGTCTTCCAAAAAAGTAATAATAGTCAGGATTTAGCCTCACGAATGTGAAAACCCTCTGGTATACTAATAAAATGAAAAGGTTTTGCAAGATAATATCCCAAATAATTGGGTTCCCTCTACCAAAGGACCCCATGTTGTTTCTCTTAAGCAATATAAAAAAAAATTGTGATTATTCCTTTGGACTTAATAAAACATAATTGGAAAAAAAATCTTTAAAGAAAGCATAAGGTAATCACTTTCACTTTTCCCAATCAAATTGACGTTGCTTTCCCTTTTCCATCCTCCTTGGAAGGTGAAGGAGTCTTTAATGCATTTGGATCATTCAAGAGGCAAAAAAAACCCATGAGAAAAAAGAGCGAACCAGCTTTTTTCTCTTTTTATGTACAAATGGAATCGCAATGTTTATTTGTGGTGCTAATGTACCCACTCACAGCTCCCTTTGGTTTGAAGGGCTGGCTGGTTTAGTGTTGGGGATTTAAAAAAAATTTTTAATTTTTTTTTTGTTAATGATGGTTTTCGGGGGTTTTTGCTCTTGATAATTTTTTTTGTTTGTTGTTTTTTTTTTTTAAGGTGCATTTGACCGTTCAAACTTTTGAACAGCCCTGGCTTGTAAATCCAGTGCCCGTCACCCCCTCCTCCCACTCCCCAGAAACTGCATGCTCCTACTGTGCTGCATTCATAATCAAATTAGTGCGCTGTGAATAGGTTAAAAAAACTGTTATCCAGCCGCTGCCACGAAAGATATTTTAGCCCACTCCCCACAAAGCCCTCCCTTCTCCTCTCCCCCCTGCCTTTTTTCCTCTCTACGTGAGACATAAAGACATCCACGCGGACAGAAAGATCTTTACCTTACTTCTCCTCTGCAATCTTAGCCTCTTTATTTATTCCCCCCCCCCCCTTAGAAAACAAAAGTAAATTCTCCAGAAATAAGCTGCTTGTGGGAGAAAAAGGGGCACGGGGGGGGGGGGAAGTGGGGGGGTGGGAAGCCGGTGGGCTGCTGTGCGAGAGATGCTATAGGGAGACAGCGCTGGAGATAGTTGTCCCAGCTACGAGATAAAAGCTACATTACATGAAATTAATGGAGGCTGTCTGAGACATACATGAATCACTGTTTCAACACTAAGAAACCAGCACAAAAGAATAAAGAAATCTGAGTACTAACTATATCTTCAAAGGTCTCCTATTTACCCAGCTATACCGGGTACTGACACAAGTGGGGGGAAAATATAAGAAAAAAGCACTGCTGTGATCGAATGAATGAGACCATATGAGCTATATTGGTGCCGTATGCATTCTATTTAGCTGATATCAAACACAGTTTAATGAAAGTTAAATAGTTTCTGAGGAGTGCATGAGCTGGAACAGATTAGATTCCACCGAGGGGTCTGTCAGCATATTGTTGCTCACATGTATTCCCTGCTCAGAGCTGCCACAATTCCAGCACTCCATTAGCAATACACAAAAGACTTATGCAGATAGCGGGCATAAGCACGTACCGCCATGTTGGGAAATAAAAAAAAAAAAAAAAAAAAAAAAAGAGAGAGAGAAGAGAAAAAAAAAAAAACCCCAGATGAAGGTTTTGTTCAGCACGTTCATCTGAAAATAGATCTCTGTAATTCGAAAGTGATAAGAATAGATGGAGAAAAGAAGAAGTGGGGGCTGTAAGAAAAATAAAATAATAAAAAAAAGGAGAAATATGTAAACTACCTTAAAAGAACAGATATTGCACCAAGTATATAATGAGGTTTTGATCTTTCAGGGGACAATGACATGGGTGAATGCTGTGCCCTTTTGATCTGCAAGTTACATCTGGTCTTAAAGGCACAGCAGTTCCCGTGGCCTCTCTCCCCCAGAAGTTGTAGTGGAAGACGCTTTTTGGAGAAGGCGGGGCAGGGAGGGGAAATCTTCCTACAAAACAACATCTCTCAGGCTCCTCTGTCTTATTTTAAGATGCAGAATTCATCCCAGAAATACCGCCGGACAGCCTGTGTGCCTAGTACAATCGCTGTCACTGAAACTAACATGAATTGAGATTAATTTTTATCACTTCAGAGGATTTTTATTCCTTTCCCTGGGAAAAAAAAAGAAAATCCTCCTTCTCAGAGGTGTCTGTTTTAAAATTAGTAGTAGGATAAGGCTGGTGGGGGTATTTAGATATCAGATGGCAATTGCTCAGTGATTATTGCATTTTGATTTAATCTGACAGAACTGATCTTGCACCATGAAATTTGTATTTTCACAGGAAAATAAGAGTTGCCATAATGGAACAGACCATTTGTCCACGCGGTCCAGCACGCTGCACTGGCCTGGACCCGTACATGGGGGTAGCAAATGCCTCCCCCTGTGCTTGCACCCTTTGCAGTTATTTATTATTTATCAGGCAGGGGGGAGGCAGGATTTCTCCTTGTTCCTGACTGACAGTCACCTTACTCCCTATGGCATCAAGATTTCTTTCCTCTGAAACTTTTTTTTTTAACCCAGCTAAGTGCAGCCACGAATATTATTTCTGCCCATGGAAATGCTACAAACTCTTTTGGACCGTGCCTGTCGGCAGCAGCGCTCGCCCCAGACATTTCCATCCAGCGGCAGGGACACCGCTCAGGTGCGGGAGGGCAGGCGGTGTGTTGTGTCCCCCCGCCCCATCCTCTCCCCTTCCCTCCCCGCCTGCCTCTGCTCTAGTTCGGTCAAAGAAAAGGGGGCACAAGCGAAAACACGATCATTTGTTCGGGTTTCTTTCTCTGCAGCTGGGAGCCTGCCTTATTAATATTATCTGGGCTGGGAGCGCACAGTGTTTCCTCAGGCATCTCTTCTGAGTCGTTTTATCATTATTCATAGAGATAAAAATGGCCCAAACCGAGGATGCTGAGGATCCATTTAGGGTTGCCTGTCAGATCCACTAAGGTAATTGGCTCCATTTCTTCATTCCCATTCTAAATTAAAATAATTTTATTAAGTGGTACAGTAGGTGTTTCACCTGTGTCACCAGCTGCCTATTAGAGCCAGAAAGGGCTTTTCCACATTATTTCTGCCTGTTCTTATAACATTATGTCATCGTATTCAGCGTTACATCGTGTCAGAGGTTGCGCAGTCTCGTGTACTTAAACCCAACGGTTACAAAATGTAGGTCCAAGATGCCCTTTTCGGGGAGGCAAAAAGTCAAATACACTTGACCGTTCCAGCTTTGCTCACCGTTTCCCAGATATAATCCATGCAGCAGGAAAAATGACCGTATAACTGAGAGCAGGGTCCATGGAGTAACTGAAAATGTACTACTAACGAAAACGATGAACCAGTGATAGTGGTGAGATTCCCAGCAGCAATATTTGGAGGGCCAGAGCTGGTTTTAAAGCTGTGCTGCCTGCATCTGGGAGGGAGACATGTAAATGGGTCTCTATGGAGGGAAAAACGTGTAACACGACTGGTCCCTGCAGGTAGCAGCTACTGGCGGTCCTGATGCCGGTGCTAACGTGGTGCTAAATAATATGAGGCTGCTAAGCGTATTTACAGTTATTTTTTTCTTCAGAGCAGGGTGGTTCTTCCTGGTAGGGATCTGCCTGTGGTCAGTAATCACGCTTTAAAGTAGTGGAAACTGAGGTTAAGCTCGAAAGCACGATGGTGAAGGAGTTCAGTGTCAAAATAAGGAATTTTACAGCTCCCAGTTTCCTGTTTGGAGCATCCAGCCCTGGCCGTCAGGGACAGGGTCTGCGTTTCCAACAGCGGTGTTTGCATCCAGTGTTCAAATACAGCATTAAGCATCTCCAGTCAGTGTCTTGTCAGTGAAAGCACAGGTGGATAAGTATACATTTGAGCATCTGTCTGAATTAGACATCTTGGGGATGGATTGTTGGTGACCTAGATCCCTACATCCTGCTGGGGCAGGGGAAGCAGGAGCAGTTACGGTAGCAAAAGAAACATCAGAGAAACGTGCTGATGGATATTTTATTTTAGCCTTCCCATAAACTACTAGCTACCAGTAAGGTGAAAGTTTCCACGAGCAGATAACGTGAGCTGTGCAGTGAGAAAAGGTCACTTTTCCAATGCACAAAGTCGTTTCCGTCCAGAAAAAGGTGCAGTTGCACAATAACATTCCTTGTGGTTAGATAGAGAAGGAGGGGGGAAAAAAAAAAGGCCTGTTTGTTCAGTTTTCAGGGGTCTTGCAACTGTTTTTCTTCAACCTGCAGGTGGCATTAGCACTAAAAATGGATTTTTCTTTCTTTCTTGAAAAGTGTTGAGCAATGAAATGAAGAAAGCTGCAAGGGGATCTGTAGTAGGACTGCGTGCTTGGAGTTAGTCATGCTAACTGCAGATGGCATTTTTGCATGTTTTATAAGGCAGGGATATACAAATGTTTTAGCACCCTGAAATACAATATATTAAGTTTCCGGAAGCAGGCGGGCTGGTAGGACCAGAGGAGCCTGAGCTTACGCTAAATCTGTGCAACTGTGAATGAGTTGTACTGCACTCGGAGCAGTGCTCGCTGCTGGTGATGCCAGGCTGACACCTGTCCATCACGGTGTCACCTCCAGCTAGGCAGCACCTTGAGCTGCAAGCTTGTCCCCAGCCTTCAGCGAGGGACAGTTTTGGATGCCCCAAACTGCTGAGGAGCAGTTTATTGCGGGCCCAAGCTGGTTCCCATTAAAAGCAATGGGAGAACTCCCTTATAGCTGAGTGGAGCAGGATCAAACCCTCCTGCACAGTGAGGAGCACTGGGGAAGCGCTGCAGCCTTTGGCTGTTCAGTGTGTTGGGCTCTTTGGCTGTGAAATGGAGAATAATAATAATAACACCTGCTTGCCTTCCCTACCTGACATGGGGGGCTGGAAACATTAATTAGTGCTGAAACAGAGCTTAGAATATGAAAGATTACTCCCCCCCCCCCCCCCCCCTTTTTTTGTGTGTGTATGTGTGTCAGGAATGGGAATGAGCTCAATTTTATACTGTAAAATGCATCCCAAACCCCAACACTAATGCCTCTACTTTTCCAAAACACCGACGTGCCCCATGGGGCACAGTCCCAACGCAATTCCTTCCAGCAAGGTCGGAGTCTCAGCTCACCTTGTCCTGGTGAGCTGAAAATGAGCCTTTTATGGCCATAGTCATTCAGATTTGATTTCGTGGCCAGGAAAAGTCCACTTAGGTAGCACGAGAAGAGCAAATCTGGAAGAACGAAGCCCTGCAAAGATGGAGCTGGGTCAGTCCTTATCCTGCTGCCCAACTTTTTGCCCAAGAGCCACAAAGGAACCCAAATAGTGATAAAACCAAGAGCAGACATTGAAATCCCTTGTGACCTTGTGCTGTTTCAGCCATGATTGACCCAGGGTAAATGTCAAGTACCTGAGAGCAAGACACCTACAGGCTTTTTCTGATGAAACCCAGAGTCCGTAGCTATGAAAGCTGGAGTCGGTCCTCTGCTCTTAAGTTTTCTTTATTTTCCTTAGTTTTCTGCTGCCGTTTGAGCACTCCTTCAACACCTGGACCCCTGACTCCAGCCAGCTGCTGTCGTCTGCTCTGAGGCTGGTACTCATGGGTAAAACCCCAGGACAAGGCTGACTTTGCTAGCAGCTCTATCTATGACAGTTTAGGTGCAATTGCATGCAATCAGCTTAGATTGCAAACCTTCTCTCATTCCCCAAACTAAGAAAACATTGAATGAGTGTCATAAAAAAAAGACAGGGGCTACTGGCTGGTACCGAAGACCCCAGGAGAAAGCCAGGAGTGCTGAGAGGGAGAAGATTTGCAGCAAAAGCTTGCTGAAGAGGGAAACTGTGAGTTGAGGGAGAACTGAGGCTACAGAGCTCTCATCAGAGGCTGTGTGGAGGTTTTGGTTTTTTTTTTTTTCCTTTTTTTCTTTTTAAGCAAACCATTTTGTTATTGGGAAGTGCTAATTTGTGAAAGCAAAACAACTCCAGGCAAAGGGTGTGCTTTGACAAATTTCCCATATTGAGGAGGGGTGGGGAGAAGCATGAAAAAGAGGAGAAAATAAATGTAGAACGATTGCAATGTCATGGGGGGTAAGTGGTATGTTTGAGACAGGGGCTAAATCACTGCTAAATCACTGCAGGCAGAATTGATGTGAGACTGGAGCACACTGAGAACTGGGCAGGGGCATAAACCTAATTGATTTGAGGCTGGAGCAGGGAGTTAATTGGGGGCCAGGGTGGAACAGTAACTAACGTAGCGCTGTGATAGCCAAAAGCATATCTCACTATGCTGGTTGCATCCATTGTCCTGCCCGTGTGGTTAAGCAGTAGTTTAAACCACAATTTCATTATTTTGGTTGGAGGCCTGTCTCGTGTTTGGAGGTGGGCTTGAGCATGTTTTGAGTGCTTGCAAGTGCTCTCTGTTGTGATGGACCTCAGGAGAGAGATGCCATGCAGCATGGCTCAGCAGTGCTTGTCATCCATAACGTTGCTTTGGCTGGGGAAGGGGAGGAGCAATTGGCTGCCAGAACAATTATTGCAGTGATCGTGGAAAAATGGGCACTTTCACAGAGAACTTCATTGCTCTCAGAGAAGCAACGTATGTCCCCAAGGAAACCATCTAGACCAGGTCTGCAGTTACTCCTTACAAATGTTTCTTGCTTTTTTTTTTTTTTTTTTTTTTTTTTTTTTAAAGACTGTTGAATTGAGCACTCAAAATTTGAAAATGCAAAGATGAAGGTTGCCTGGGCAACTGCTTTGCACTGAATGAGGAAATGATCTTGTGAAACAAACATTAAGTGATCATGTAATTAAAAACTGACTCAAAATTCCATCGTACAAGGAAGGAGCCTAAATTAAAGTTGACCAGGCAACTTCCAGTTTGGCATTTCCTAAATTTTCAGAACTTGACTTAAATCAACTTTTTTTTATTATTTGCCCTTTTGTATGCAATCTTATTTTTTTCTGCAGGAAAATTTATGGAATATCAATGTTTTATGGCCAAGCTCACCTCCAGCCACAATCTGACTTTCAGCCCAGGAGCTGTAGATTCCCAGTGCAGACACCTACCACTGGGATAGAGGGTGCAACTTTCAGCTGCTGTCTTTTGGGGAATGACTTACAGCTGAAGGAACAGCATGGCTTTTCAGTTTGTTATTATGTACGGTTTGCCACACTGCATCAGATGGGCAGTGAATTTAGTCTACATCAGATGCACCAAAGGAAGATGCAAGAAAATGGTATACAGATGTAGAACAGTCTGTCTGCAGGAAGACTTCACCCAAGCCACTAGTAGTAAGAGGTTGTTTTAAACCCTCAAGAATAATTTTTATATCCCTTCCAAACCCTATTTTTTATTTATTTTTTGGCAGTGGCTTTGGTTTTATATTTCACCCTTTCACCATTTCCATTACCCAATGTGTCAGAGGAATGTGGTGAGTCAGTATTCCTGGGGTCTGCTTCAAGCTCTGGGGCAAAAGCGTGGTCCAAAACAGTTGTTAGCAATCTGTCACCAACAGCAGAAGCGAACGCCTTAAAACCGGAACATTAAATACCCCTTGGTTTCAAGAAAAACTTTTAAGTCATGTCCACTTCTATATAATGTATGAATCCTTCTAAATAATACCTTCCATTTTGTTCCTTTTGCAAAACCACAGTGGCATCTTCCAATGCATTACAGTGTACTTGCCATTTCAAACCTGTATTTAAGACTTTGCATCAGCAAACTCCGTCTCTAATTCTTCTCAAAACACACACACATTTTTAGCTTACACATTTTTTAGCTTACTAAGTGATAGTTACACAGAGCTCTACCATTCTCTTGCTATTTTCAAGGGCAAGAAATGTCCGTACGCGCAGCATGTACTAGGGCCTGGCTTTTATTATTATAATTGTTATTGTACTTAGCTATCTGTCAATGCAGAGCTTCAATTTGACACAAATTATCTCCATAGTGGTGTGTTCCTACTGTGAGATGCTCTTGCAGCTCCCAGCTCCAAGCATGAAGGCAAAAGACCAGTTTTAACCTTCTCCTATTTGCACCCAGTCTAATTTTGCCTAATGATCTCGCTTTTTTTTCCCTTATTTTTTCTTTTTTTTTTTTTTAAATCCCAGGCTATCCAAATATTTCCTAAGAGTTATATCTAGAAATACAGTGATAAAAGAGGGAAGCTTTAACTTGCACTTACAGAGCTGACTATGGGTTTGGGGCACCTCAGTTGTCATCTGCCTTTACAGGGACACTGGGACACTCAAGGTGAGCACTTGCCCACAACTACTTGTTGATTAGGCTGGCTTCCTTTGGTAGCTCTCTTTCCTCCACTCAGTCAGGTAGTCTTTGTCAATGTAGACTCTTGGTTCTTGTAGCGTAGGCTAACAATATGCCTGTGGGTAAGAAAACTGCTCTAATATCTAGGTGCCAGTGCATATTCTCAGTTTGTTTTGAATAATGATAGCTGTATGATTTTTTTAATCTTAGTGATAGTTGTATGAAATTTTTTTTTCCGTACTCAGTGTTTATGCTGGCAGCAGTGGCAGAAGTTGATGCAGTTTTGGGATAAGGGGGCTGGAAGACCTTGTGAGACTTCTTCCACCTCTATCACTGTATATGCTGATAAGCACAAATAGTTTCTGTTTGTGCCTGTTTCTAAGCAAAGGAGACTGTGTCTGTTGAATTCAGCTTTGTACTGCTTTCATTTTTCCAGGATAGGTTGGGAAGTTCATTCGAAGTTCTTCCTTTACTGTGGGACATCCCTGACATTTTCCCATTGACACAGACCAACTGGTGTGATTCAGTGACATTCTGCAGCAATACTTCAGTTGGTTCCCATTCGTGCTTCCTCACCCAGCCTGCTCCACCATTGTGTCCTTGTCCAGCTCCACTGTTTTGCTGCTACCAGCTAACTCCCAGTCTCCTTGCTTGGCCAGGCACAGTGCCTCTTTTTTATTTTTTTTAAATTCATACAAGTGTTTTTATTTCATGTCTTTGCCCAACCAGTCTTACTCTTCCACTCATTATTTAGCACAGGCTCCTCACTGCAGAGTCTGTGTCCACCCAGCAAGACCAGCTGTAACCTGTCTTTCCCACCCCATATTTCAGTTTTGCTTGACCTGTTAACTCATGAATTTCTTTCCATCCTCACAGTCTTCCTCGCATGTCTTCTTCTCCCTCGTTAAATGAAGTTGTTTCCTTTTCTGTGTTGCTCAGACCTGGAGATACCCAGGGAAAACCGATTCCTGTTCTTCTCTCCAAGGCCCCTCTTCCAGCAGCTGGAAGCTGCCTTACAGAAGAAGTCTGTTTGGAGTTTGGCAAAGGTATAAGCAGTCTCTTATAATGGGAAGTGTCATACAACCTTAATAATAGACAGTGCTATCAGCCCCACCTATAATATGTATGTGCGTGTGTATAAAAATGAAACCTGAAAACTGAATGAACATGAAAAGGCCTCGACCTACTTTCAAACTGATAGGCGTGCTCCCCATCTCTAATGGAAGTAGACAGGACAGGTCTTGTACATCTCTGGCTTCATTTTGCAGAAGTGTGTTACAAGTAGAGAATTATTGTGGAAGGAGTCTTGCAGACAATAAAACCGGGGAAGGTTTTTTGCAGTATCTCTTTCACATGAATAAAATGCACGAGCTCTTTGGAATCCCGTCCACGGCAGTTCAGACACATGTTGAAACATACACTAGCCAAAAGTAGGTCCAAGCCCGGGCCCTCAGGTAGACAGATCTCTCTCCTAACAGTCTCAGGCTGTACAGTTTCAGGGTCTGCTCGCCAGGTGCAATCCAGAGGAAATTTGGAGGGAGAAAGGGATTCATAGCGTCCTCTATAAGCCCACCATTAGCTTGTTAGGAAACCGAGAGCTCTTATTCCTGGAAGCAACATTTTGTGAACTGTCATACTCGTTTCCTTCACACGCTGGCACAGATTGCCTGCTTGACCTGAGGGCTGAAGCCATTTACATTTTTGATCTGCTCATCTCTCAGAAACCTCCACAAATTAGAAACACCATAAACCATGTTTGTTGTCGCGAGGGCAGAGAAGTCTGAAGCGAGGTCCGGGTGTTGTCTTTGACCTCGGCTGAAATACTGGTTCAAAATAGACCTTCTTTGAAGAGTCTCAGAGTCTCTAAACTTCAAAGCACTGGCTAATGGCTAATTGACTGTAGGTAAGTATTTCTTTACAGGAGAGCTCTTCTGCACCAGAACTCTCAAAACAAGCTTCTCCAGTGTTTTATAGGTGAATGAGAGAACTCAAAAGCTAATATGATCTCCAAAAAGATTTTGAGTTGAAGCTGCATAACTGCAAGACCTTTTCCTTCTGTGTTCAGATTTCTAGTGAGATTTTACAGGAGGCTGTTGGTCTTTCAGCTGAGAAATTCTATAAGACAGCAAACACCGGAGACTTTATTTCCTTAATCTTTATTCTTCCTCATAGTGTCTGTAGTGTTTGCCAGGGGTGTGCTCTATGTTGTGCTTTTGAATGAGGACATGTCCATCCTTTCTGCTTTCCTGTGGTCCCAGGCCCCTTAGATGGGCATTGGGGTGGCAGGGGTGGCTCTCTGGCTGGGACCCTGGGAGCTGGCCCACATGCCGTGGCCTCAAAGGGGGCAGAACTGAGAGTGAAACCCTAGAAGGGAGCTGGTAATGCTGCAAGATTGAGTGGTCAAAACCTCTGTATTTTTCTGTGATGAGGCCATTTATAATTTACCCCCATTCCCTCCTGCTGAAAAATTCCTCTAATTCTTCCCATGTGAACGGAGATCATGAAAGGAGGACCGAAAGTCTCCCCTCTTGCTTTCCCATTCATTTTCTTACACTAAAGCCCTGTGGACTAAGCCTGTTCCAGGTGCAGGAGAGCTTTTCCTGTAATTTACCCATGGTATTCTTATCAAAAGTGTTACCTCCAAAACTATTTCCTTTTAACATTAATTATCCTTTGAGCTGGCTCTCTCACAGCACACAAAAGGGTACAGAGCCTTTGCGGGATTTTTTTTTTCCTTTTTTTTTTCTTTTTCATTAAGTACCACATGTGCGCCTCTGCACATATAGAGTGGTTCCCCACCACCTTGAAGACATCACAGCATGTACTGTAGGAACCAAAGCTAACAGGTATAAAATGGGTGGTTATTGTTTACTTATGTGCCATAATGCTTCCCATATGACCTAGTGATGAGGCTTGTGGTGTTGGAAGTGTAAAAATTAAATTAAAAGTTCAAAGAATTAATAAAAAAAAAAAAAGGGACATAAGCTGCTGCTGGGATAACATCTTTTCAGGCTGAATCTTCCCTGCAGGGCTCGGTGTGCCTGTGTGGTCTGGCCCAGCAAAGGGAGATGAGGATGTGATCAGCCCCATGGGCACAGAGTTTGCTAGCTGAAGGCAGCCCGAGAGGAGTTGGGAGGGGAGAGAGGGGTTAATCTCTTGTCCTCTTTACCCAGGGGAATGTTTATCACCTCGAAGGGAAGGTCTCCTTTCCTTCAGTGAGTTAAGTCAGCCTCTGCTTTGTTTGATGCTGCCCATTTGAGGAAAGCTTCTCCCTGACCTTCTGCCAGAGAGACTGATGACAAGGACGGTTTGAACTAACCTTGACATTCACCAGGGTAAATGGCTTTTTCCACAAGTAGTCAGCAAGCAAGGAGAGCCCGTCAAGAGCTAATGAATCTGTACCTGAAGAAAACTGAACAACAATTGTACTTTTAAAGAAGGAAAGCCTTCCCTGGCTCCATCTGTGCTTGAATGCTGAAGGATTAACTCTTCCAGCTCACGCCTGGGTCTTGCCATATTGTCTTTTGGCTGGTGGCAGGGAGGCCACTGGTGGAGACATGGGTAGGGAAAACCTCAGTGGGAAAGGAAACGTGCTCAGGTCTCCGATTGCTGTAATGCTGGATGAAATTGCTGCAGTCCCTGCTCTCCCTGTGGCAGGTGATAACCCTCTCGCAGCCATGCGCTGCCCTTGGCACAGGGTGTCAGCCAAAGGGACTCAAGCGAGGGCTGATGGGTGGTTGGGTAACTGCTGCCTACAGGCACTGTACTCCCAAATGCACCTTTAAAGGGGGTTTTAAGGCTGAGTTTCAGTCCTGGGCTTTAGCGAGTGGAGTGATCACTGTGGCCATCACCAGAGCTGGCTCCAGTCTTGGTGGATGGGGGTATCACACGTGTGCTGGTTTGTAACAGAGGAAAGGACCCGGCTGCACCTCAGCCTAGGGTTTTCACTGGGGCATCCCCAGATTATAAAAGCAGAGGCACGCAGAGCCTGCTGTGCCCTTTTCCTGCTTGGGGAAGGAGGTCTCGTTGGCTGCTCGGCTGATATCTGGAAACAATAGAAAGAGCGTCGGCGATTGCAACATATTTCACTTTTCTCAGTACTGTCCAGATGATGTATTCTTAGTCCTAATTAGGTTGTTCAAAGCCTAGTTTTTGTGAATAAGCCATCATTGTGTGAAGATTGGCCCGACAATCTTCTGGCCTGTTCATTCACAAATCTTGCCTGTTGCTTCGTTTAGTGTTAACTCATTAGGGGATTCCTCCTGCAGCTGGAGGGAAGGACCAGAGGTGTTGCACTGGATGGGGCTTCCCAGATGAATGGAAATCAGGGTACGGTGGATTTTAGCCCACTTTGGCAAACGTCACTATTCCCTGGGAGCTCATGCTCTTGCAAGGAGTTTGCAAGGGGACTGGCTAGTGAAGCGAGAGTCTATTTTTCTGGGATGCTCGGGAAGTGACTGCAGCCAGCTTTTGTCTGGCAGCACTTGGACTCGAGGCACATGGACCACTTTTCTGAGTCTGCTACTAATTCGTGTGTGCATAACTCCTACTGGCTGGACTAAATTGAGCTCTGTAAAATGTATTTATTAATACTTACTTCCTAGGGCTGTTTATTTAAATGTTTGCAAAAGGCTTTGGAAGGCTAAGCAAGGGGAAGGCATGAGCTCCAGCACTGAATCTTAAGCACTGGCAATGGAGACAGTTGGCAAAAAACAGCAATACGTTTTCCTTGGGATAACAAAAGTAGCGCCGATGCCATCTTTGTTGCATGATCATCTTCCAAGGGATGATTTACAAAAAACCCCCCCAAAACCTACAGCATTTTAAGGAGGGAATGAAACAACACTGGGAAAATAGGCTGGTAAAACGAAATGCAGCTGGGATGTGAGCTGCATGTGTTTGCTTCTGGGATTTCCCCTGGTGGGGCTTTGGCCAGATTTCACCACTGCATGCAAGTGGCGGGAGCAGAAACGGGAGACGTCAGGGATAAACTGGGACTGGAGATAGTATGTGGTGAGGACCTGCCAGGTTTTGCATCTGCTGATCAAACAGATGAGAGCGAACAGCCCAAGCACGAACTGTCATGCTGGCACAGAGGGAAGGGCTGGTGAGCACCCCTGGGTGATGGCTGGCATGGGTGCGCTGGAGGCGGATGGGTGCATAACCCTGAGAGAGGCTGGAGACAAAGCCGTGGCGCTGGTGAGGCTCCCGGGGAAAAAGTTGTATACAGTGGAGGAGATAATATTTCATCTCCCTGCAGGTCAGTTGGTTCTCAGCAGAGTGTTCTCTGTTTGAGATTTGAGGATTTGCAGACAGACAAACTCTACAACCCAGCAAAGGTCAGTCTAAATATCAGACAGATAAACAGCACCTTTGCCGTAAGCAAAACTCCGATTTATGGTGCTCAACTTACTCTTTCCTTTACATAATAAAGTGAAACGCATGCTTCTTCAGAGGATGGCAGCTGAAAAATTTAAAGTAACATAACTTCCTGAAGTGTTTTTAAAGAAATATGCTTTCCTGTAGCCACAGCCTGCTTCCTCTTTAAGTTTTTTTTTTTTCTGTCTGATTATTTTGCTTTGGAGAATTTCTCCTTCCTGACCCCCCAGCCCTGCAGAAAAATGCGACACCTGCCTTGCAGTCACTTTTCCAAAACAAGACCTCAGTGAAAGTGAGTCTGTGGGAGCACTGCATTGGCCAAGGGTCATCTTGGAGGTGTTGGACCCTCTTCCTTGACCAAAGCTGTGCTTTAGTGGCTCAACCTGCCTACGGTAAAGCCAACACTGCTGGCAAGGTACAGGGCAGCAGAAGTGTCCTCCTGCTGTGTTGGCAGCTCTCTGCAGCCCTGGGGCAACCTCAGGATTCAGCACGGCAGATTTCACACACCGCAGTCAAGAATCCCGTGAATCACTTGCGATGGGTGTTTTGCACAATTATCATCCATAGGATCAGACTGAGATAAGGAGGAACAAGTCATAAGATAGTTTCAAAATCTTAATTTCTGCTACGTCTGCTTAGGTAGAGCAGAAAACTAGGAAATTTAACTTTGTACACAAGCCCCTGAAGTTAACCAGTTTTTTAGGAATCTGTCTTTTATTCTGGATCTGATTCCAGTTAATAACACAGCTCCTTTATGCCAGGTGAAATTCTTGTAGCTAGAATTTGCTTGCACAAACCTCAGTGGAGCCCACATTTCCCCATGCCCCATGAAGTATCTTTAAAGTGAATATAAATTACATTACAATGAAAAACCACCTTTAACAGTACTAGAGTGGGGAAAGGGAGTCACAGTAAATCAGGATCAAAATTCCTTTAATTTTCTTCTTACTGACCTTGCGGACAAGATCCATGTAATTAAACTATTTCTGTAGGTAGTAAAAGTGCTGAATGCAGAGGATGTACCAAGTACTTTTTAAGCTAAACTATTTTTCATTAGTCAAATAATCGAGGAAATATCTCACTGCATCATAAAACCAGAAAACCCCAGTACTTCCACTCTTAAAAAAATATTAAAATTGGGGCTTAGTGTTTTGGGGTTTTTTGGTGGTTTATTTTCTGTTTGCAGAAATCCTATGTATGCTGTCATCAAGATTGGACTCTATCCATTTCTAGGAATTGTAGGTGTCTATACCTTGGATTCTGGGACTAATTTGCTTCTAAGCTGACAGCTATTTAGTCAACCTGTGAAAAGTGATTTTTAGTATCACTGTACACTTGATGTAGTTTAACTTTTTTTTTTTCATCTGCCTCTGAATCGCTGCAAGCTAACATTTGTCAGGAATGTATATGGCTATAGGCTGCTCACCACAGCAATGATGTCATCATAGATGCCAACGGAGCAAACCCTGGTTCATCTGGCCAGTTCACCATTTGTAGCTTCAGCCTTGAAATCATGTAAATTATCTGCCTAGTCTGTAATATTAATACAAAAAAAACTTTTAAATAATTTGTAAGGTTTTATAACACAATAAAATCATTGTAATGTTATGAAAAATGCTAATATTAGCTTAAATGCTTTGAAGTTTGTTCCGGGAATTTGTATTTCACAAGGATGTCCCTACAGGTTTTACAGTCAATAGAAGACATTTGGGTGCAGAGAGGAAGAAAGCTGAACTTCCTTATCTCTTTCAAGTTTTGCAGGCTTTGGAGGGCTCCGGGCAGGGGTGTGTGATTTTATTTTTTAAGCAAAGGCGACCTTTTCACTGTTAAAATGTAAAGCAAAGTTTTAATGCTTTAAGTTCAAGTTTGACATTTTATATTCTGTTTCACTTTTCTTTTTTGGAGAAATGCTGTTTTCCTTGAAAGCACGGCAGATTAGTAAAGAGGAGGCAGTCAAGCTAATGCAGCAAACTTGGGCAGAGAGGCGAGGATCGGGATATTCGTGGTCGTGGGCATCAAGGTGTGTGTGTGTACAGATCCTGACTGTTAAATCCCTCACAAGGCAGATAATCCCCTGCATCCTGGTATGAGCAGGTCTCCCCATTGCATCTCTTACAGCCCATTCACTCCTACTTTATGAGACAGAAGACTGAAACACTATTAAAATTGGTTATTCTAGATAGTTCACCTCAAAATGCACTGGGGATTTGATATAATTACTGGAATATTCCCCTGCTAGCTATGGTCAGGGGCAGTGGAGATGCAATGCCATATTGTGCTACTGACAGGGCCAGCGTACAGAGGGGTTCTTTAAGTTGTAATAGAAATATCATTCAGAAATTATTTTCTTTCTAGTAATTTTTGACTCACTCTTCCATGACCTGAGTGGATACAGCCTGACAATTAGGGCTGGGTGCATATCCAATAAAACAGTAAAGAAATCCATCAGTACGTTGGCGCGGATATAGCATGAATCCTGAGTGACTCTATCTTGGTAGAAATGAGCGCTTTCTTTCTCACGCAAAACAACATGGGTGAGAGCAGCAGCCATGACAATTAACATTTAGTATCCTTTGGAGAAAGATAGTTTTTAAGCTTTTTATGCGCTTACTCAGACCTGAGGGCTGCGTTCATCTCGCAAGGCAGCAGCGCTGGACGCGTGCTGTTTGTGAGCTGGAGCCAGCCAGTGCAGCTGGGACAAAGTTTTATGGTACCACTCAGTGTTGTCATGCAAAGCCACATTTTCTTTTCTCTTCTTGGGGTTTCGTAGGAAATTTTACCAGTCTTGGCAGAAGACCGCATCGCACAAGAGAGAGGATGAAGAGACGTGTGGTGTTTCTGCATCTCCTCTGCGACGCTTGCTTGAGTTTTGTTGGTTTTCCCGGGGTCGGGGTCGTGCTCTCTCCCCTGTGCAGTCGGCGGGGGGGACAGCCTCCTTGCCGCTCCCCCCAGTGCCTGAGCATCGCCAACCTGAGCACCGCTGGGCGTTTCCATGGTGACCATAGCTGGGCCAGTCTCCATGGTTACGGCGGTACCCTGGCTGTGGGATGGGGAGCTGCTGCTGATGGCTGGGGGTACCCAGCCATCCTGGGACAAGTGGGCTGGGCAGCAGCGGGTCGGGTGGGAGCAATGCGGCATGGGCCAGCAGGTTGGGGACAGCAGCAGGCTGGGGACAGCAGGTCATGGGCAACAGCTGGAGGATAGTTTGTCACTGCTGCCTGCCTCAGGGTGCAGAGCATCTCCTCCCATCTCTCTCCAAGGCCTGCAGTTTCCCTATGGGGACAGGGACTAAAACCCAGCCCCATTAATCACCTGGCTCTAAATATCTCCCTTTGCGTCACTGCATGCCATGCAGTGGCGGGAGCAGTGTCCCACTACCGTGCAGATGGGAACGTCCCCAGGAGGGCAGGGAAGCTCAGGAGCAAGACCACCCACAAGTGTCACAGACAGGTACTTTATTTTGGTTGAGCTCAGGCAATGTGAACGTGCACCTGCTCAGCCTAATCTACACCAGACCCACGAGCCCTATTGCACCGCAGCTGCAAGAAGAGAGGCTGCTCACAGCCACCCATGCACAGATGCTTAAACGCTAAGCGGAACATGCTTAATCCTGATGGTCAGGGATGGGTTTCTATATCAAGAAAGGCTCAAGTGGGTAAGGTCAGACATGAAAATAATATACGTACCTGATAAAGAGGTTTTTTATTTCATTTGTACATTAGACATTGAAGGTGAACTTTGTATTTCTTCATTGTTGGGCAGTGAAAAGAGCTATGTTGGCTGCTTTTATCCCTGCATTAGTTTGGTTGAGCGCTGCCTGCATCCACATTTCATCTTGTGTGGACACTTCCCTGCTATACTGACCTGATGCCAGCCACGAAATAATTTGCCAGTTATCAGATAAACCGTGGGCTGCGAGACAGGAGCAAAGGCACGGGCTGGTGCTGTTTCCAAACTATTGGTGAAGGAATGGCAATTTGTTATTTCAAATGATCTAATCCTGGTAAGGGCGAAGAGTGACATAAGTGCCATAGTAAACAGCATTAGTGTCACCGAGAGCTGTGGGAAGTGTTGGATCGTCTTCATCTGACATGGCTGGAGGTTTCTTTTTTTGTCCTTTTCTTGAAATGCTATCGATGATCCAACTTCAATCCCTACATGGCTGTTAATCTCAGTGTCTCCTGGGGTGCTAGCAGGCAGAACGTGCCTGCTCTGCCATGGGGCAGGAGGAAGGCAACAGAGAGAAAGATTAACCTGGGAGTGATTCATTTGTGCTAAAATTGATCATGCCAAGTCAAAGACAAAGAAGATGATAAAAGTGCATTGGAGAGGCTGATTTCAGCCCAAGCATGTGCCCATGGAGAAGAAAATCTGTCCCCTTTCGAGCAGTTCCAGTTAAACACCCTCAAAAAAGAAGCACCTCCTTTGTTTCTGCCCGAATTAGCCAAGTTGATTTGAAAATGACCTCCTGCCGCTTTCCAACCTTTTTAACCCATTTTGAACTGAATATGCTGTGTCCCCATCCTGGCCCCACCCACATCAAGGTAAAACTTCACACTGGCTTTAATGCAGCAGGACTAAGCCTCTGCCAGAGCCTCTCAGCACAAGTGCTTCCCCCGAATCTCAATGTACCTGCTGCCTTGCAGGTGGCAGAAGGCATTACTGGCACTGCAGAAGGTGAGAGAAAAGCAAAATATTTCTCCTGGTTTGCCCAGCTCCCTTGCTCTGTGCAATTTTCACTTGGCAGTTTCTGTAGGCTTTACCCACAGGAAGTGGGAGCAAATCACCTTTATAAAAAAAAAAATGGAAATCTGTAGAAATTTGTAATGAGACTGATGACCAAAGAAACTCCACTGCAGGCCATCACCAAAGTTTCTTTTTTCTTCTGTTTGCTGCAGTTCAGATCAATCCTTGGGCGGGTCCCAGAAGTGCTGTGACCACCGGGCGCAGGAGCATGCCCTGGAGCCGGCTGCCCCTCACAGGCACCGCGACTAGAGAGGGCCTAGAACTGAATATTTGAAAAGCTGTGGAAGTGCCTACTGTACCTCGGATTGAAGCCTCCCAGGTTTCAGCACTGGATGGAGTTTAACTGCACTTTAAAGTATATAAAAGAGTTTAAGCACGTGTCCAGTTTGCTTTCCCCAATGCTGGAGGATTAGAGGGGCCTATTGTTCTTAGCATCTTTCTGGATCAGTCCCTATGGGTGGAGTTAAAAATAAAAATCAGGGATGATCCCCGCAGATCCCGTTACCTGCTCTGGAGAGAGTGAGGAAGCAGGGGATCCCTTGCCATGTAGCTGCACCCCTTCCCCTCTCTCAAACCCGCTCATAGAAAATAATTCAGAAAACACTACCCTTATCTCCTGGCATTCCTGAGGAGCAGCAGCGCCGGCCGTGCTGGGGCGTTATCAGAGGCCTGGGTGCCCCATGGTACCTGGCTGCGGGAAGGTCAGCACCAGGGCAGGCTGTGCTTTCAGCTTTGTTTTTCCTCCCCATCGCACCACGGCAGCCGTAGGGTCGGTCTATGGGAGCGCCGAAAGGCCTGGAGATTGTTAAGCACCAAATTTTGTTTACTTCCTCTTTTATATGAGCATATTTCACGGAAGAAGCAGAGGGAGGGCTCATTTACTTGCAAAGCGAGCATCCTCTCTGCATCCATTTTAGGACTGTGCCTCTTATGAGCAATTATATTAGGAGAAGGAGCCACGTTCTGCTGGATTAAGCTGTGGTGCACAGGGCTGCAGACAGGGGTCTCAAGTGTGGGGCCACAGGAGCGGTTAAAATATCACCTCACCTTTGCCAGGGATTTTTCTTTCCCTTATGAAAACAGAGTGGCCTCTGAATGTCAGCCCAGCCTGCCTGTCAGTTCTCAGCTGCACCATGGGATAAAGCTGCTGATCCCTTTTATCCCCTTCTGGGAGTAGTATTAATAGTATATTCATTTTTGTTCCATTTATAATTCATTACTGCCCAGTTATTTGGATTTACTTGCGTTAAAAGGCATAACGAGACAAAAACTTAGCTGGTTACAAGCCTGGGGAGGAGGGGAAGGATCTTCCCCTCCCTCAGTCCCCGTCTCACCTCCAGGGCTGGCAGGAGCTGCCAGCTGGGGCCGAGCTTGCAGTGTGAGCAGGGGAGAAGGGAGGTCACTTTGTCGCCAGAATGTAAAGCTTCGGAGGTCACTGTTGCTCAGGGGTGTTGCCTCCAAATCCATAGGAAGAACTGCATTACTTCAGTCGAGACTGGCATATTCCTAGACCAATGTACCCAAATCTCACAGAATTTAACTGCAAATCTAGGTCCCGTTGGGTGTTTAAAATGCCTCCATACAAAATCATATTTGTTCTAAACAGATAGGGGCATGCATTTTAAATAAAAATTTCTCTTTATTGTTTTAACTTCCCCCCCCCCCCCCCCCCCCCGGTGTTTTTATCTGCTCAGAGACGTGTAAGCGTTGGCTTTCCTCTGGGCATTGCAGGTTCAGGGCCAGAGGGTCTGCTCTGCCCACAGCACACACGCCAGGAGAGGCCCAGATGTTCGGAGAGGGAAAAAACTCCCAACCAAACAACAAAAAAAAGCTGCGTTTTTTAAACCACCTTTACGCTTTCCTGCTCCTGGGGCCAGCCCCCTGCATAAGATAAAACAGCCTGGAGTCTGCTTTATCTCACCCCCAGCTGCCCAACATCCCAGGGGACACTCCAGCAGAAGGGCTCAGCCGGACACGGCAGCTCCCCGGCTGCATGCCTCATCCTCGGCAATGGGGGACGGTGCCCAATGAGGGGGCTGTCATGGGACCAGCCCCGCCGGGACCCCCTGTGGCGGGGACTCACCCCATGGCCGGTTGCCTTGGGTTTTCCTGTCTGTTTGCCTTGCATGAAGCAGCTGGGGCCAGTGCTGGGCTTTGCAGTCCAAGGTGCTTTTTTATTTTATTTATTTTATGTTTCATTTTTATTTTTTCTCTAAGCAGTCAGGCTCCTTTCCCAGCAAACTGTGGCTTTTGTGCTGGCTCTGGGGGCCCCATTGACACCAGGAGATGATCTAGCAGATCCCTTCTACGGCTTGGCCCAAGTAGGAACAAACTTGCTCTTGCAGTTACTCTTGCTCTTGCAGATGGTGCTGGTATCCCCATGCTACCCCTGCCGCTGTGACCACCTACAGGTTTTTTAGCTGGCTTAAATTAGCTGCTGATAGAGGTCTGGCAAGGTCAGTCTGGACAGTCACATCCAAAATATGCTTTCAGGAAACGATCTAAAATATGGGCAGGAAGTTTTATTTTGCAGATAGACCCACAGAGAGTTCTGCAGACAGAGAAGCATAGATGGACAAATCAGTCAGCCAGGGTGTCTTTGATCCTGAAAGCTCCCAGTCTTTGAAGGATTTTTTGCGTATTAGTAAGACCCTAGTCTCAGCCATCCCTATCATCCTGCCTTGACCCAGTCACTCCCTTCCCAAAGGGCATTTGCAGATGTAGAAATAAAGTTACTGGTGGGTTCCCAAGATGAGAAATCCCAAATTACTAAGGAGTATATTGTGGGTTACCTACCCGTAGCTCCCTTGCTTTTGATTCAGTACCCAGAATGGCCTTGCCGAAGCTCACAGAGCCTCTTGGGAGGAGGGTTTCATACTGTACTTGCTGCGTGGCTCCATAATTCCTTCATTTTGTTTCATTTTTGCACCACTGTGGACTAGAGGATAAGTGCAGTACCAAAGGCTTGTCTTGCAGACATAATGATTCCTCAAGATTAGTATTAGTAATAAGTATTAGAAATATATTTTCTATTTAATTTTAATTCAGTATTTCCAATGAAACTTTATATGTTCTCAGATAGGGCAAAAATGGCAATATTTATGCCCAAATACTTTCCAAACTTCTTTAGCACTCTGGGCTGGATACTGATCTTCGCTGTTTTCGGAAGAGTTACCCTGGACTTGGTTGAGCATAAATGAGATGAGAGCTTAGCCGTATCCTGTAAACGTGTTCTGCATTTATCTTATCTTCACTGTTAAGTAAGTCATTGCCTTTGCCATGAATTAGATGGTAGAAGCACATCATGGTGTAGGTACATGGTTTCTTTTTTTCTTAGTTTTCCTCCAAAACCCACAACTTAAACCAGAAATAAAGCCAGGTCTGAACCCCACACCTCATTAGTGGTGCGCTTGTCTTGCTCTTCAAAAAAGGCCAAAAATGGAGGCCAGCATCCTGTCCCAGAGTGATGCTGGTGCTTTTGCCCTCACCCAAATGCAGGAGCAGCGCCTGCACTCAAATTTTTGCTTTGCTTTTGTCCTTGCCACCATTTTTAATGGCACACAGAGCAGGTGGCACAGGGAAGGAGGCACACTGGAGAAATTATATAGTCATAGGCACTGCTAGCAAGTGCCCTCCCCTTCTGAAACACAGCACCTATTGACTTTGCCCACCTATTTGGAATGGCTTTGGGGTCTAATACATTTTTGAAAGGGGAGCAGAGACCTTTAAAGGGAGGGGGAGAGAGGGCAGGGAAGCTGCTGGCAGCCCCTCTAACAGGAGCACGGTTTGCAACCCCATTCACAGGCATTGTCTGGCATTGTTGTACCAGACACGCTCCATTCATGGCCCCTCTCTTGTCCCTTTTCAGTGAGTGCCCACTGGTCCTGCTCTGTTTGTCGGCAAGAATGAGCTGCTGGGAGGAGGAATGTTTCCCAGACGGGGGGTGAGAAGGTCAGTCTGGACCTCTGGACATTTGCGGCGCAGACTTGCAGCCGTGGCATGTGAAAGCAGGGTGATCCTTTGAGGGTCTGGCGGCAGTTTGTTTGGATATGTGCGGCAGAGCGCAATTCAGATCACGAGATTAGCTGTCAGGTCATCTGCTGTGAAATCCATTATGAAAAACACCCGGAAACTGATGCTTCACTTGAAATCCTTAGTTTACTAAATTGCAGAAATTATCTTTCTAAGCGTTTGTCAGGTGCGTATATATGTATATTTATACACTCACTCACACATGCACTCACACATATAAGATAATGTTTGTGGTAATGCCTCATGCAAAATGCTAGTTGAATAAATCTGTCACTGAAACTTCAATTCCAGATTACTACACTCCAAGATCTGTTATTATAAGTGAAAACACATCTTTAGAAAGTTCACAACAGTCTGAAGTAGATGAGCTATTGAAATGCAATAGAAAATCTACCCCTTACGGATTAGTCAAACAATGAATGTAGTCCTGCACGTAAACATTGTCTAACCGTATTGGCAGGGTAAATGGTTTCTGATTTACTGCTGCAGGAATAGGTGGCATTTCCTCAGACTGTGAATACAAATATAAATTATCTTGAGGAAAAATACATTTCTAATCTGTAAGTGTGGTCAGGCGATTCAAATACTAGTAACAAATCAGACAATTACCAAACTATTAAATATTTCCAATATTATTATTAATCTCTGGTAGCAACAGCGTACAATTTGCCAGAAAATAAATCCTTAGTGGATCTTGAAGCACTTGAAAAAGTAGTTTTAATCTGTGGACATCCTGAAAAGCCCCCTGAGTTAGGGAGATCGAAGAAGAATGAAGAGTCTGGGTTTTTGGATTTCAGAGATAGCCTTTCATGGTGGTTGTTGTTACCTCTCTTTGTGTTTTCAAACTGCACGCTGCCTTGTGTGCATTATGGATTTATGCAGTAATAGCCATATTTACCTTTGCAGCCATTTGAATGTAGCAGCAAAGCATGAACTCCTAAAGGAGAAAAAGATAAAAGAAAGAGGGAAGCAGAGTAATGCAGGTATTACTCTCTCTGTTGATGAAGAGTGGTTTCTGCTCTGTGTGCAAAATATTTCCTTGTCTTCCACGAGATCTTCTCAAAGAGCGCTCTCAGTCCAGTGTATTTTGATGGAAATATCTGAGGTACAAAGACATGGAGAAAGGAAGAACTTAGTTTTGTTGTAGGTAGAAAGTTTGGATTTTAGTCCAACCCTTTGAAACCTTTGCCAAGTTGTTTTTAAAGTTTAATACCCTCCCAAAAGACCCTTGGTACCAAACCCAACATGCTTATGTGCTCATGCCATGATGCTGGGTGCAAAGGGAGCTTTCATTCACCCTTCCAAAAATGAGTAACGTAGATGAGGGGAGTGGTTTTGGCAGGTTTTCCTCAATTCTCTAAAATTGCACACGCTCATATTGGCACGTGCATGCACACACACAGAAGCATGCACACACACAGAAGCATGCACACAGAGCAGATTTTTGCAGTGTCTCTTAGAGTATCAGCCTCATCTCAAACCAGCTTCAGGCCTGACCAAAAGAAACCGGCATCAAAAAAGACCATCAAACCAATGAGTCCGTGGCTGGTGGATGCGGCAGAAAATGCTCTTGCTGGGCATGTGATCACGGACTAGGTCTAGCCCTGGCACAAGCGGATTGCACAAGTCATGGATAAGCATGTCACCGTTGTACTTTTTTATTTGCATAAAACAATTATCCCACAGACTGTAGCTTCAGAGTTGTCTAGACAACATGCTTTCGATGGTATCGCTGACCTCAGACACACTGGGCTAGCTCTAAATTAGCAATGAGCAGGGCTGGAAGGATGTATTATGGTAGTTATAAACCATAAGAAGGTATTTAAATAGATAGATAAGACACATGCAAATCTTTTCATTGCCATGACAACCATCTTGATATAGGTTTTCCATATGTAGCAAGAAGGGCAGAGCAAAAGGCTCTGGAAAAAATAGCAAGAACCTGTAATGATAATGAACCCTGACAGTGTATTAGTCTAGATTTTGGTCACTTATTAACTCTTAATAGAATACAAACTTCTATAGTAATACAGTGTTCAGTGGGTCAGGGAGCAATTACTTCTAAACCTTTGCTATAAGGATCTCTGCTATATGACTATACCTAATGTACCAATTCTTCACAAATTGATCTGACTGATTAAAAAACACTTTGCTATTAGATGTAAATTGCTTAGCTGCTCAAAAACGCTTTACAGGGATGGGTTGCACAAAGCATGAGAATATGTCATTTATGGACATCTCTATATTTCCCTCCTGGTTTTATTGGCTGGGCGAGGAATCTCGTAAATCTGAATTTGCAGATAATTGTCACGTAATAGCTGGGACCGCCAATTTCAAAAAGGAAGTGCAGTGCAACCCCCCAACACTTGTGTGACCCCTCCATACATTACCTGTCTGAACAGACCAGAACTGGGTATGTATTCTTTTTTTTTCTTCCTTCTCACAGTTCTTCATTTCTTCTAAGTGCAAACCCAGTAGTTTGAAGGCCAGCTCACGGCTCTAATGATGCCTCCTGTGGCCAGTAAGCCTCCCCTCCAGCAGTGCCTTTCTCAGATAGATGCGCAGGATGAAAGCAGCTGCTGGAGCTCAGACCTGGAGGTGTCTTGTCCAACCTGTCAGCGTCCTCTGTGCTTGTCCCCACTCAGTCTGGAGATGCTGGGGCACGGGTGGCCCATGTGGGAAGGACACAGGCATGCTACCCCACTTCAAACAGTTTTCTCTGCAGATCACATGCATCAGTAGTGACTGGGGTCTTTGGAAATGAATTATGGTTAACCTTGCAGGGTTTTTTTGTTGTTGTTTTTCCCTTGATGGTAACAAAAGTGCAGTTGGAGGGACCAAGCCTGTTGCAAAGCAATTCCTTGTTACTGCCGCTTGCAGCACCAAGTAGTAGATGGTTTTGTTTTGGTGTGTAAGGGTGTTTGGAGGCAGATGGCCCCTACTGTGCTTTCGCATTACTCCATTAGCTTCCATCCCAGCAGGCAGTGGGGTGTCCCCTTCCCCGGCCCAGGTCTGGGTCCGGGGTGACTGAATCTGCTGCAGCCTCCGTGCTGCCTCCTGTTGCCTCCGTTCACTGCCTCTGTCCGCTGCCTCCTTCTTAGCATGCTCCACATAAAAGCCTTGTCAGAGCACTTCCTAAAATGTCGTCCTTCTATTTATGCTTTCAGAAAATAATTTTGGCCATCACCATCAGGCTTTGACTGTGCAGTTCCCCTCAACACCCACACTAAGCCTCCTCCTTCGAGCTCCTTTTGGGCAGAGACTCCTTCAAGCTCTTGAAGGTGGTGAGGCAGGTAGGGTGCTACGACAACTGCTTATTATTTGAACTGCAGCCATTTTACTGTTGCTTTGTGTTGCCTGTCTCTGCCCAACTTGTGAGGTAGACGGGAAGCAATTTGGGTGGGCACTGTCCTGTCCTCTTGCAATGTGCAGCACCAAGCACAGCAGCTCTGACCAAAACCCTGCGGGTGATACTGCGGTGCAGAGAATAATTAAAAAGCTGTGCTCGTTTCCCAGATGAGATACACTCCTGTAGTGTGTAAATCAGTCACAGTCCTGGAGGAATAATCCAGGCGGGATAATTGCACAGGGGAAAGGCCCCAGGCGTGATAGGGGTTTGCATTAGCAATGCCTTTTCATCCATCTGTCTTTTGACCAGAGCTAGAGAGGGGCAGAATTTGACTTATAAGGATGTTTTGATCAACTGATTATTTCAGTGACAGAGCTCCTGAAGTACACACAGACACAAACTACCTTATTTGTGTACGGGAGCAGCCAGGAGCCAGGGACTGAAAGGTTTCCTTCTTCAAAGATTAATCTGTTTGGGATCTCCCAGTTCCCTTATAATCCCGGAGAATTTGACCATCAGCTTGACTGGGGGACATATTTCATCTTGAGTGTTTATCCACTGAGTACAGTAGAAGCAGAATCAGGCCAAAGAAGAATCTGGCTCAGAGCAGGCATTAAATTATATAGTTTATTGGTATATATATTGGTAGATATATATGGTTATTTATTAATTAGGTTAAAGAGGAGCTGAAGAGCCCTGCTCATGGTCAGAGCTTGACTGTGCTGTTCAAGTGTGTTAGGAGCCCTGTCTGACACCTCCAACAAGTATCCCACTTTTTGGTGTCATTAGGGGAAGGTTAAAGGTGCTGAAGATGGCTGGTACCAAAAAGTATCCCAAGAATGAACATGAAAGCAATGCAAGGGCAAATATCTTTGCCCTGCAGTCAAATGCTTTTTACAAGTCATATGTAACATACATGCTACTAACAACAACTATGCTGTTAAGAAGTGTATTCTGAACTGTAGAAAAGGCACTTTGGTGCTATGGAGGAGAAAAAGTCTATGACAGACTCCACCTATGTATTTTCTTTTTAAGATCATCTAAACTTTATTGAAGACTTACCACAGAACTGAAAATTGTTGGTATTAACACTCTAGGGCATCCTGTGCACTGAAGTCTCAATTTCTTATCCTGAATACGTGTTCTGGCTGACAAATTTTGGGGTGTTATTTTGCCTTCTAGATATTCAGATGTTCTTTTGACATCTGGGAATTTAATTAACAGCTTTTGCATGTATTTAAAGCAAAGCAAACTTTCCTGGAGCCTCCTGATGGTGAGGAGCAATCTTATTTATGAACACTGGCACCTGTCATGTTAATTTGTACAAAGTTTTTGATTTATCCTAAAAGAACACATCACACAGTGGATTTGGAGGAGTTAAAGGGAATCTGCAGGGTGACTTTAATCTTTATGTCTTTATATACTTGAGGGCATTTTACTGCACCTCTGCACTGCTTTCACTACACAATCATTTTCTGCTTTAGAAATGTAGCCATTTGGATCAATAGTTACAGTACAATATATTGTACTTCTGATGGGAGCCTCACAGGACAGTTAAGAAGCACTGTGGTAATTTCGCAAAACACTTGGCTACACTCTGAAATATATTTTAAAAGTAAAGTTGGCAAAACATACACTGTGCAAAATTTACAAGAGCCCTAATGAAATTGTACTTACTCTACTTTCTTTTATTAAAACTAAATTAGGAAAAATGGGATGTAAAGGGATGTTCCTTGCTTGAAACATGGGTGTTTTAATAGGAAGCTGTAAGTATTAAGGACCAGGCTATCTGCCTCTGAATTTGTTGTAGCAGCAGTTTTAAACTCCTGTGGAACAGTGTTGGCTTGTTTGGAGGGATTTTTGAAGGGAAAGATTTCTAGCTAATGTGATAAACGTGCTTTTCCTGGGCTTGATTTAAAAGAAAGTAGAAAAAAAAAGGATGTTTGGAGACATTTGGTCATACACAGAACAAAAAATAAAAGAGGATCTAAAAATATATGTCCCTTAAAGCGTTAACAAATGTATCCTGCACATTGCGGATTTTACAGTAAATTCTTTATCTATAAACAAACCGGGTTATCACAGCTGTTTATTGTACTGCTAGCCCTGATCCTAACCTTTATGTCTTTATTGCTTACATACCATTCCCTTGTTTATACGTCTGTACCAGCCTGTGCCCTTGAACTTGGCCCCTGCAAGCCCTGACCCGGTGCACTCGCTCGCTCACGCAGGTCATGTCGGCAATCAGTAAATGGGAGACGGGACTGGCGGGCAGCCGACGGGCAATTAACACACAGCCAAAGCCTCGCTTGCCACCGGGGCTGCCAGAGGGACAGACCACCAGCCACGGTCCTTGGCGCTGGACCCATGGCACCCTGGCCAGGCTGAGGGTTATGGCAGGGAGAAGAAGAAAGAGCGAGCAAGAGGAGGAGGAGAAAGGAGGAAAGGGCAGACGGGATCCCCTTTGAAGGGTTGTTTCTGCCTCGGTGTGGGATGCCAGCTGGACCGCTCACCAGGGCCCAGCAAAACTGCCTGGAAAGCAGCGCTGGGGGCTACGCTTCACCACTGCAAAACTGTCAGTCCCCCTCCCCTTTCAGCTGCCCAGCTAGGGCCTTGGCAGCATGCATAAGAAATGAAAGGAGAGCCGTGTGCTTTTCCGCCCTTTTTTCTTTTTTTTTTTTTTCTCTCCTCTGACTGATAAGCTGACAGCCAGGCATGCCTTGTTCTGATAACTCAGCAAAGTTTGGTTTTCGTACAGACAAACAGCCCGTGCCCTCCAGCATCCTTGCCAGCAAGACTCAAAGGGCAGGACGGAGTGGGCAGCGCAGGAGTAAGCAGCAACAGGGATGTGGCTGGGAAGATCTGCCTTCAGATCAATAATAAACTTCAACTGTAAACCAAAAAGTACTTTACGAAACCCCGGATGTCCCACACGGTGGATTTCAGTGCATAAAGAATTTTGGCTCAGCTCAGTGGGCTGTGTCAGAGTGGTTGCCACCAGGAGTGCAGCTGCGGCACACTGCGGCATGAGTCCAAGAGATGGACTCTCCGAAACATGGGCAGCGCCAAACTTGCTGGGGCAAACTGGTATCTGTGTACGGTGAGCATTCCTCACCACTCCTCAGAGAAATGGTACCAGTTTTGGTTTCAGTTAGTTGAATGGGATTGTCACTAAAAACAACCTCCTTGTGAAAACATCTCCGTGTCTGAATCAAATCCTTCATTTGCTACTAAAAATAATGTCAGTGAATGGAAGAATTCATGAATTCTCCCAGGGAAAAGAAAAGATGATCCCATTAACCTACATTACAGCCATCACCATTAAGAGATACCATTAACCTGCAGTTCCCACACTGTCTTGTCGGAGATACTAGTCATCCCTATAATTTTGGAGATACTACAGTCATCCATATAATTGTATGGTAACTCCTGGCAAACACTGACTTTTTAATAGGCAGTATTGCAGCCAAGTATTTTGTTGGATTATAAGGCCCAATCCATGTAGCCTTTCATAAGCATTTTGGCTGTTCAGGCAAAAGTCTATCTCAAACCATGCTTTGGATCAGAGCTCCAGAACAGGATTGGGTCCCCTGCCATCTGAAATCATAGGATTTTACAGCCTTACAAGGTCATGAGCAGTCATAATAGTTCAATACAGAGGATGATACAAATATCAAGAGTTTTAATGACATAATATCATGTTGTAGAAGTTGTTGTTTCACTTTCTAAAGTAACACGTACATTTTCAGTGGCTGTTCTTCACACATTTATTGATATTCAGCCACCAAAGTGAGAGTGCTAATGAGCACGCATATTTGGTGAATAAGTTTAACTAAATCCTACTAGTTGGAGAATTGGAATGTTATTGTTTAATATAAAGTATATATATATTTACATATACATGGGCAATATTCTATTCTCTTAATATATTCTGTTTACACATTTAGGCTCCAATTACAAGCATTCTGGTAAGTTTGGTAATCAAATTTTTATATATTCTCAGCTTTTTACTTTGCACTGTCCTTCTATCTACCAGCCCAAGATTTTGTTTTATTTTATTCTTGTGGGTTTTGTTTTGGGTTTTTTTTCCCCTCAGAGGAAGGAACTGCAGAGAAGTCAGTATCATTTTGCAGTAAAGGAGCTGGAGTGGTCCTCAGGACTTGACTCGACTTACTGCAGGTTCTTAATGTGACCATAAGCTAATGATAATTCAATCTTATGCCTCAGCTTCCCAGCTCTAAGGTATTGGTAGTACATCACTCTCACAAGTAACATGAATATATATTCAGTATTCACCTGCTGGTCTCAGGTTGGAAAAGGATGGTTTCAGAAACAGCTGTTGTTGGAAATGGGCTGTTGGGAATCCACAAATCTCTTGTGGTCTTAATTGTGGTGCACATTGCCTAAGGGAAGAAACTCTCCCTTTCCTTCCACACCAGCTCCAAAGGCAGTTGAAAAGCTCTTGGTAACATCACCAAAGCAAAAGGACTTAGGGAGCTTCAGGTCTGAAAGCCAACCAGGCAACATGAGGACAAGGTCTTACAACCTTGGCCTCCATTGCCACACTTTAAAAAAGGCAATAAATACTGTTTCTGACTAAGTATGCTTCCTACAGTGCAGCTAAGTATCCTTCCCAGTTGCATAAGGGTTAACCGAGCCCCAAGAATGTGGTTGATATATTATCATAGCCATCAAAGAGTACCAGACAAACAGCATGTACTTAAAAATGTGCAGTTCTCATACCCTTCCATGACAGATTTTAGTCTTTTTTCCCTACCCTTGCAGGCTGTCTCTTTTTTTTAAAGTAATTTCTTGGAAACATTCTCAAATCTAAAATTAAGAAAATCTCTGTGTTAAAGGCTACAATAAAGCAGAACCTTTTTTCATAGGTTAAAAAAACCCCAAGTAATAGGATGTATATTTATGTACACAAGAACTCAGATTTATGAAAAATGCTGTTGTGGCTTGTAATTTCACATGAAATGGTCCAGTCTCAGGATAAGAAGCATTGGATGCTGACGTGCAGTGATGTGCAAACTCCCCTGTCTGAGCTGAGTGTATTTCTAACTTTGCTCTAATTATCAATCACTTGATTCATGTCAGACCACTCACATTTAAATCAAGTTTTTGTGCTATTTAGACAGGTAGTCTGTAAACACAGGGGGAAGAAGTGGTTTCTGGAGCGAACAGGAATGGCTGCCTGAGTGGCTGCCTGAGTCCATGTTCTGTATGAACAAATTAAAAGCAAGAGTCTTTCATGCTAAATTTGTATGGCCCTCTGCACAAATTGCCCAGTTTATTTAAGTATTTTCTGGTGGCGAGATATTTTGGGAAGTGGGGGTTGATAAAATGCATTAACTAAAACACTCTAAGTCGAATTTAACTATAAAATGAAATTCTTTCTGTGTTGGGTTTGATGTTCTTAATTTAATCCCTGGTGGACAGTAGTCTGCATTACAAAACCTTCACACATAATTTGGCACAGTTTGGATGATTTGCAATCTCTCCCTCGCTCGCTCTCTGCAGAGGATGCCCTGAGCAGATCCTGCATGGAGGCTCGGTGACCTCTCCTCTCTCAGGAGGGTGGTCTTTTCAGGTCACTGTTCAGGTCATGTATGCAGCAGAGTAAGGAAGCTTTGACTGTTTCTTAGCTTGTGTGGGTAAACAGAGGACTTTAATTTCCAGCACTACCAGTCCCTAACCTTCAGAAGCTAAGCAGTCACCGAGGGGGATGGGGAAGAGATGCCAAAAGAAAGTGTAGAGCAAAGAATGTAAAGAATTTTGCTTATCTGTGACAAGTTTCTAAGCGTGTTTGATTATGGTAATAAGGATACCTCATTAACAAAGGATTTTAAAGGCATGTACACCATTGATAATCAGCCCTGGCTAAAGTACAGCTTACATTTTAAACTTTTTATTTTCAATGGGATATGTTTGAAATACGGCAGCACTTTAGTGCAAATGTGGAATTTCACTTGATGCACGAAGGTGGGGCTGTGGCAGCTAAGGAAGGAGCTGTATCTACCGAAGATAAAGTCCCCATCGTGGACAAGAGCTGACTGTAAAACATGCACAATTCCCAATCCTTAAAACTCTCCCTAATTGCAAATCTGCTCATTGTTTTAACTTATCTCTGCTAGTGCTGTGCTGAATTAGTCCTTTGGAGTCCCTGAATGGGATCAAGGGAAGAGAAGAGGGAAGGAAGGATGGGAATGAGAGTGAATGAGAAACAGAAGAAAGCAAGATAGCCAGAGAAAAGGAAGGGGGGGGGGGGGGGGGCGGTGTTAAGCATAATTGCCCTTTGGCTTCCTATGACATTGTAAAAGCTTTTGAACGCCCTTGCTGAACCAGCCACGGGAACATTTTCCGCATCCCTGCTGCACGAGAGGCATCTGGCCTGGTGCTGGGGGGAAAAGGAAAGAAATGGTTCAGCAGGAATTTACCTCTCCTGTTCAGATGCTTTCTAGTGTGTGTCTTGCCTAGAAACTGGCCCAGTGAATGTCTCCTGCCACCAGCCTCTGTGCCAGTCCCCCATGTTAGGTCCATTGGCTATCTCCCCCCCACCCTGTTCCCCACTTGTGGGGTGGGACATCCTCCACCTCTGCAGTCACCCCCTTTTTTGGCCAGTTTGACACTGTAGCAGGCAGCTGTTCTCACCAACAAGCAATCCATGGGAATTTACTCCAGGGCCACCTGATACCTGGAGTATTCCTATTTTTGCATCCTTATCTCCTAGTAAGTTTATAATCCAGAACAGAACAGTACCCCTGCTGTTCTCCAGACTTCTTATTTAATGATTTCTCTATTAGACATGCCCAGATGACAGATGAGCCACTTCTGGCCCCATGTGGGTTCCTGTGTGGGTGCTTTTTTGAGTGGAAATGGACTTAAGCAGAAATTTTGTGTTACGTCAAATGGGAGAAAAATGAAAACCACCTATGCACAGGGCTCTTCAGGCATGTTCCAGATACAATGTTTGGGTGCTGGCTGCCCAACCCTAAATATGGTGGATATAACTCAATATTTCTTCTTCTAGTGCCTTTGGGTTGGAGAAAGCATTTTAATATCTACAAACCTCTAATAAACTAAAGCTGTAATGAGACTTTTTCTATTTGTATTGCTCTTTTGTTGTCTCCTATGCGCATTTACCATTGATTTTTGCCAAACTCCCCTATACTGTAACTATGCAGTTATAAACTGGTGTTATTGAGGGGAACTGAGGAGAGAAAGGATAGGCATAAAATTACTGGTTGCAAACAAACACTGCAGCTCTATTTGGGCGTTTATCAGTAACACCTGGAAATTATTGCATACAACCTTCCTAATCAGTAAATCAGCCAGCCACCAATTGTTTCCTTAGCCACATCAGGTGAAAATGTAACAGCTGTTTAATTTACTTTTTCTATGGTAGGAAATTCATATCCTGAATCATTGATATCTTTATTTTGCAACTTGCTGCCATTAAATTATTTCTTTTCTTTCCTTTTCTTTTCTTTTCTCTTAGTGTTGCCTGCTATAAAAGATGGGAGGGTTGGTCTGTGTGTACGAGGTGGCCTGATGTCATCTTTCAGGATGGTGGCCACATGGAAACCAAGTGAAACTCTCCGGACCTTTCCTAAGTAAGTTGGGATATCCCCTCAAGCCCAAGGGGTGTGACTTGCTAACATGAGCAGGAACTGAAGGAAGTACAAGCACAGAGCCAAAGCTTTGCAAGCTCTAGAAACTCTAAAGCAAATGGCTTCGGTTGGCTTGAGACTGTGCAACAGCCAGCTACAACTGAATGCTTTATTGCCGTCTGGAAGTGTTTATTTTCTGAACATAAATTCAAGGGACAGATTCAAGGCATGTCTAGAAATAAAGCATATCATCATGTGAGCTAAGCTGACAAGGACAATTTACTGTACCCTGCATTCGTTGTGGGCCAATCAGAAGAGAAGAGGCTATTAACATCCTGAAATTCCCGCTGTTCGGCTCTCCCTGTCCCTTCACTGAACTCAGGAATGGCATGTATTAACCCCTTGAGGGCCTCCCATGCACGGTGCACATCCAAAGAAGGGACACTTGTTTAGGCCCGGTAGACATATGCAGTATGTCCAGCTCTTATTGACAGCAGCAGAAAGCTACTTTAAAAGCCATGACATGGCTTGCGCTGTCTGGAGGCCCAGCACAGGGTTAACATCTTTCCTAGAGGCAGTTTTGGTGCTGTAGATGAGCATTGACTTACTCTGTTTGAATAGGAGAGTTCACTGGTCAGCTTGACCTTGAATTCTCTTGCAAAGGCAGGAACAAGTTGACATACTGTTCGTGTTTCCAGTGGCTGCAAAGTTCAGGGAATACAACGCAACTGCAGCTCACATGCCATGAGCATCACTTAGAGAAGAGAAGGGAAAGTTCATTTCCTACTTCTTAAATCCTGCCAGCCAGAAAAGTAACAAACCCAGAAGAGAGTCAGAAGGTAAAGCACAAAGGGCACAACAGCAGATACTGCAGAGGAAAGGTGCCATTCATAGTCAGAAACATGTTATAATAAAATCCACAAGCAAAAGTCCACAGAGAACTGTTTGCATAGCAGCATTACAATATCTACATGTGTAAATAGAGGGAACAGCCTTTAAATCCACGTTACAGCAGCGACTGTTGGGTCTCTTACCTGCAGCCGTGCTGCTTGAAGTATTCCTCCTGACTTCATGAATGTCCTTGTATAAGACAGCACGATCAGCCTTATTCGAACATTGCAGCTGAGGGAAACATATTATTATAGCTCTGAATGTGAGTTTTCTGTATACAGCGCTGCAGAAGGGCAGTGCAGTTAACTTAACTGGTCTCCAGCTCCTTTTCATCCTGTCCCCTCTCTACTTGGTAGGGGGTACAAGATTCAGCACAGCAGCTCGTTCCTGCCTCTTGTTCCCAGTGAAAAGCGCATCTCTGCACCTCCAGCCCCTGCGTGAGAAAATGTAAGCTGGACCCTTACGGAGTGCATGGGGAAAGGGTTTCTTTTAAAAGGTTTTCTTTTAAATCAAGGCTGGCTCACATGTAGCCTGGTAAGGCTGAAGGCACAGCACACCCAGGCACTCCTGCAGCCACAGACCTATAAAGGCAAGAGCAGAAGCAGGAGTAGACGCTGGATCCTGGGTCGTGGCCCGCCCCTCAGGCGGCTTCTCTATTTGTTTATCACTGTGCCTGAGAACACATGGCATAAATCCACACGTTAAAAACACATACGCTCCCCCTGCAGTTTGGTCCCATTTTTCATTTGGGCCTTAGTCATTCTTCTGTATTTTGGCACAGAGTCATGCAGCAGGATCTCTTGACTATATTGGCATAATGTTCACAGCTGTAATCAAAACATTTGTTCCCCTATCTTCTCCCAAATCACTTGGGGTCTCCTTCTCCCACTGGGGAGCCTGTCTCATTCATTCCCTGGCTTAAGTATTGCAACCTTCAGTACTAGACCAGAATAATATAAGAACCACAAAGAATCATTTATCTGGCATGACATCCTAGGTTTTCCTAAGGGACTTCCGAATGTCCTACTGGGTGACTGTAAAGACACCAAAGACTCAAAGTCATGGTTATAATCTTTATTACAAACCCTAAAACACTCAGCACAAAGACAAAGCTAAGTGAATTTAACTTTTCTAAAATTAAAATACTGTATTGTCTCACCAAAGTCCTTCCAAAGATCCCTTTAAGAGCAGAGTGGTTTGGGGCTGAAAGGATCCTAGTACTGAAATTGATCTTAATCTTCTATTACTATAGAAATGTTTCTGTGCTTTAAAAATACACTCCCTATTTCTTACTTTCAGACTACCCTAATCTCAAATTAGCCTTCTGAGCAAAGGTCAGGAGTGCAGGAGTGCAGGTCTTATTGGTTCAATTAAAGGAAATAACACAAAATCACACAGGCTATTGCAGAAATCTTTGTCAACAACTTCCTGAATACTGAGAGGCTGCTCAGGCATAAGCTGTCTATACAGCCAGATAATGCTGTTATTAGAAACACATTAGTGTGAGAAATTTAAAAAAAAATATATATATATACACATGGCTAATAGATACATTCATCTCATAGCTTTCACGGTAAAAGTCTTGGACTAGTGCTTCTGATTAATTATTAACATTTGTCTTCTTGCTCTTTTTTTTGGTGTGTTTACAACTTAGCCTTGCCTCTCTCTTTTTTTTTCCAAAATGCTTGCACATAACAAAGCTCAGATAACTACAGTGGTGTCTGTTGTACTATTACTCGCCAATGTCCTTAATAATGATGAAATGTTAAGTATAATGTACCAATAAATATTTTGGAGTTAGGGAACTGGCAGGTATGTGGGGAAGGCACTTTGTGTTAACAGTTGATATACTGTTGTTACATTGACAAAAACTGGGGCTAATGCATTTGTGTAAAGAGCTTCTTTTAAAAGTGATTTTCCTTTCTTTTTCTTTCTTTGTGTCTGAACCTTTGACCCTGGGGAGTAGGATGGAAAGATTGTTTAAACAGCAGAGAATTGTTTATTTCAATTTTCTCCCTTTTTTCCCCCTTTTCAGTTCTCTTCACAGGTAAATCGCTCGCGATACGGGAGAATCTCAGAAAGTTCAGAGGTTTGGGGCAGGAAACACCTCCCCTCCCCCTGAAGTTTGGATTCAGAGCTAAATTTATCTGAATGCTGTCATTTCCCTGCTTTTCCTTCTCTACCTCCTTCACTGCATTCCTCTTTCTCCCTCCCCATTCCCAGCCACCCAGATCTTATCCTTTCCTTGACCTGCAGCTCCCCCTCCCTAGCCTTCCACTGGTCTAAAATGTCCGGAGGCTATCGCTGAAGGTGGTAGTTTCTCATGTTGTTTTTTTTTTCTTTTATTCCTAGGCTGTACTATAGCGAGAAATGCTCTATAATCCTTTGGCCTCAGAGGCTGTCTCCATCAAGAGATGCTAAAAGGAGGTTCAGTGGCCCCTAAGATGAAAAGGCAGCAGCAGTGCCCAGCAGAGAAGTCCAGGCTTGCTCATGGCTTGCTGGGTGCAAACCCCCACTGGTAATGCAGCCAAGGGCCCATGTAGGTGCGGGCCATTGCAATTGTTTTAGGTAAAAGGATTCTGAAATAGGTGTGGAAGTTCAGCCAAATTTCCAGCCTGCTCCTGCTTTCTCTGACACATTCTGTGCATTTGCATCACTTACCACTGTCTTGAATGCATCTGTCCTGGTAGGGAATACACAGAGTTCAACAAGATCCCTCTCTTCCTCCTCCCCACCCCACCCTCCCCTCTTTTTTTTTAATTTTATTTTATAGTCTTCCACTGTGGCTATTCTGGTTTTTCACAGAAGTGGCAGGCAGCCAAAGACTGGAGTCATTATTTGCAAACTCTAAAAATAGAGTCAAGATTTATAGGAAGAAAACAGATATGTCTTGTTATAAAACCATGAATAAGGATTGGCACGAACATAACAGTTTATTCTTTTTTGATATTGCTTATTGTAAATTGCACTCTATCTTTCTGGGAGATACACTAGATAGTTACAATACAGAAACATTTCCTTTACTTGAAAGTGCTGGAGAACTGCAGTTTATTTGTTGTAAAGACTTGATTATTCAAAGGAAGCGATAAGAGATGAGGTAGCCCCTGGGAATCTTGTGCATTGTTGGGGTGGACACTTTGTTTTAAAAAAAAGTATTAGTGATCTTCTTCTGCAGATCGCTGTTGATAAAAATTACGTTCAGCGTGTCTCTTCACCCAGCGTAAAGGCGCCTCGCGAGTTGCACTTCTGGTTAATATTGCTTGTTATTATAAACCGTGAACATCACATCCTTGATCTAACTAATGTTAATAACACTCTGCACACTATCTCCTTCCTCATAGGCTCTGGTGGGGCAGCAACGAAGTGGGGAACCCCCCCCCCCAAAAAAAAAAGGATGGGGGAAGCACAGAGAAAGAGATGGAGAGACTTTCACAAAGAGTTAAAAAGGCCTGATGAAATCCTTACAATGTACACCATATGGCTTGACATTTACCAGATTAGTTAAACATTTCTACTGGGGATAAATATTCCTGCACATCGATGTAAAGAAATTGCATGAGACAAGGGCACATACAGCATATTTATGCCATGGAGTAATCTTTTTGGTTTTGGTTTTTTTTTTTTCCTCCCCCTTCCTAGCAGAATTCAGGTTACTGAACATGTAAGGGCCAAGTGTACTAAACCCAAATGAACCCCCACTCCTATGCACTCCTGAGCTACTTGTCAATGTAGCTGCAAACACAAGCACCCTCCCAACATCGCCCCAAACGCACTCAAAACTTGCACCCAAAAAAGTTTCGAATGACCAATCTTGCTATAAAAAAGCCCCTCAATTCTGTGGAGAGGCTAAAACATTAAAGTTTGTCAAAATCTATTTCAGGACTCGGGTTGCCTGTGGAGAGATGACTGTGATGGCTGCCAAACTGATTCGAGGCGGGTTGATGCAGAGGAGGTGAATGCTGGTGCCCGTGTCTGGTGTAGACTACTCCGCTCCTTGGTGAACAGCCCTAAAGCCATAGATTTCATTTGATCTTTGCAAAGGCTAACATCTGTCTGCTGTCATTTTAGTAAGATTGATGACAGGCTGGGATGGGGGAGGAGGAGGGGGAGTGCAGCGGGAGGAAGGCTGGTCTCTGCAGCCCCGATGGCTGTGGCCAAGCCTGCCTGGAGTCACTGGCCCAGACCCTCTGGTCGGCTGCGGCAGTGGCAGGGAGTCACTCCTGCACCACTCTGACAGTAATTGCACTGGGTTGTTAGAGCAGATTGCAGGAACTCAGAGACATAAAGGCAGCATTTTGCACCTTATATATCTTAATAGATTATTTGCGTCACAAGCAACACAGAGCGAAATGTTATGACAACCATAAGAATGTAGTTTACTGTGGCTTAATGGGGCTGGGCAGTGCAGGGTAAAGCTATCAAAAAAAAAATTTTTTTTTTTAAAGTTTCTGAGAGAAACTAACCGATGTGGACATGCAGCTATTTTTATACGAAACCCTGACTTTTGGCAAACTCTTTCCAGACTATAGCAGAAAATGCTTACTCTTTTTATTAGTGGTAGTATCGCAGTGCCAAAGTAAAAATCATACGCTTTCCCACTTGGAAGCTTTCTTGCAAGCTGATGTCTGAGCTGATGTAATAGGGGAATCTTCTACAAAGGACACATGTCCCAAATGGGGCAGCCAGTTGCTGGCTGCGGCATGCAATACGCCTTGGAAAAAAATAGCTTTTGTACTTGGGCAGGATAAAGTCTATGTATCTTTTTCCATGAATGAATGAGTGAATGAATGACTATCAATGCTGCAATTTGATCTTACGGCAAAATCCTAGCGATTCGGGTTTCACTGGGCGCATGTATGTATACAAGAGTGATCTTGGCACTTCTGGGAAAGAAGTGCAGTCCGCTGCAGAAGAAATGCATAGTGTTAGGGTTACTGCCTTTGTGGATTGGGAAGCGAGAAATGTACCTGTGAATCTTAATCCCGATATTAGATTGGAAATGATTGAGGCAAGGGCTGGAAGCAGCCCTAGATCCTCTCTGGGAGCTGGATGGGAGATGGGTGTATAAGCTGGTAACTTTAACAAGCTGGAATTCAAAATATGCCAGAGCTAAAACCCCAGGCTGGGACGTGTATGGGCTTGGTGGAAAGCTCAGCTCCAGGCCCTCCTGTTGAGATTTACAGTGCTGAGACCCATGCCATATGGATTTTAACCATGCAGTGTTCCATCATGACAAAATGACACCGTGTGAGGATGAGATTTCAGCTGTGGCCAGGGAGAAATGTAGAGTATGAAAACAAGCTGTACGCTTCTTATTCTTGCTGGTCAGAGAAGAGCAGGGACTCCCACCAGAACAGGAGGGCTGGCTTGGGCCCCACATGAACTTTGTGCTTGGGTGATTACGGGTGGCTGCATTGATAAAGAGTGAGCCAGAGAGATAAATACACATACGGAGGAAAACAAGAACAGATAATGGATTGGCGTAAGTAGCAGTGTATTTCCTCCTAGTGATGAAAGGCTAAGAGTGAGTTATAGATCTTTCCTCACGATAAGAACAGATATTTCTTTCCAAATCATTTTTCTATAAGAAACTGAGATATTATTTAGGTCTGCATTGGTATTAATCCGGCTCTTTGGATTTCCATCCCAGTCCTTCAGCAGGTGGAAACATGCTGGTAGGGACCCTAGAGGTTTTGCCAGCAGCTCCCATGGATGAGGTATTATTTTTTATTGTAGGGAGTTGAGAAGAAAGAGGGCATGTTTATCCAAGTGTCTCAGGTAAATGCGATATGGCTTTTCATGCATTACCAGAGTTTAAATCTTCGTTTGTTCAGGTCCTTAATGTATGAGAAGCAATCACTGTGTTACAAGATCTGTTTAGTGCTCTGGGATATAATTAACTCAAAAAAAAAAAAAAAAAAAGAGGATGCCTGTATGAAGAAAACAACCCCACCTGACACCTTAGATGTAAGAAGAGCCTTTCTCCCTTTGACTGCTCCAGAGACACTGGCGCGTCAGGTGGGTGTGCTCAGCCCTTTCATCCCTGTAGTCAAGACTATATAATGCTTACATGTCTCAGAGATACGACATATGTACGGTAAATGTGTGTGAGGGCAGGTAGCCTAAGCTTGAAAAGAGTATTCAGAAAAAAGCTGCATGTTTTTGTCAACCGGGAAAGATTAGAGTACCTGATTTTACAGCTAGAGAAATGTCTTTCATGTGATTAGAAAAGCCTTTTTTAATTATTATTATTACTATTATTATTATTATTATTAGTAGTAGTAGTAGTAGTAGTAGTAGTAGTATTTAGGAAAGGCCCGTTCCTCAACCCACTTCCCCTGAGGGGCTGGGCTGTGCTGTGCCCTGGGGTGGGGCTGCCGGAACCGGCCGGAACCGGCTGGAGCTGGCTGTGCCCTCCTCACAGCATTGAGCTCTCCACAAAGCTGCTTCCGGCTTGAGGAGATGGTAGAAACGTTAGGCACAGGCAACGACATCGGGGCTGAGAGGAGAGCGCAGGCAAACTGGGGACGGGACCCAGGGTTTGTCAGGGGCTGGACGGTGTCAGTCAGGGCTGTGGGAACAAGGGGCGGAGGGCCTGGCAGCGCAGGCTGGGCACCATGTCCGTGAGTAACGGCTGTTTGCCTGCAAAGATGCTTGTGGGTCAAGGGGACTCGCATTTCTGCTAAACAGTCCAGTATATCTTCACCTTCTGTAATCTCAGCTGGAGCCTTTACTGTTGTGCTTTCCCCCTGTAAAACCTCTGCTTTTGAATCTGAAGAGAAATCTTTACAGTGGTCAGTAAATCCTAATGTTGTACTTGTTCTGTTTTATGAGATTTCCAGTAACACATGGCTTTGGAGATTTGTCACTTGGCGGATCAAACAGCTCTAAGGACACAGCAGACTTGGGCTGAGGGGGGAAGAAGTCAACTGTCTCCATCTTGTTTAAATGAGCTTCAGGTTCAGTACATTAACGTGCTAATAAGGAAGTCTTGTGTTCCCACACTGTTCTTAAAGGCATTCTCACACTGCTGACCTGACCTCTTTAATCCTGGCTTTCCTGAAGGAAAAGCTGATCCATCAGGCCTCCTGTATCTAAAATGGGATGAAAGGAAGCAATGGACCTATTTCTACACTGGTGTTTCTCAGGTATCTCAAGCAGCCTTGTTCTTTTTGTATTCATCTCCCATTTCCTTGGGAAGGGAAAAAAAAAAAAAAAAAAGAAAGAAAGGGAAAAAACCTCTAGATGTGAGGGCTCAAATCACTGAAGATGAGAAACAGCAAAAGGAAATAAAGAGGTCACACACCGAAGTTAGCTTATGATTAAAAAGAAATTAGTGGGGCTATTTTTAATTTGTTTAAATATATTACTTTCTATTAAAAAAGTCTTTATATTTCTCTAAGTATGAGATGAAGTGTGTCACCAGAGGAAGTTTTTTCAGTTTTAGCCTCTTCTCTCTTAAAGAATTAGAAGTCAAACTCTAGTGAAGTCACAAACGTGAAGCCAGCAGAAATGGCAGCAGAGTGGAACTTCTCCTCTGCAATACAGTGAGGTCACCTTCCAGTGGGGCCACTTTGCAAGAATTTAGGGAAAAAAATGTAAACTGTGCACAACAGGTACGTTTTGGGTGGGTCTGTGGTACCACATAGCCCCCCCAAATACTCAACCTCAGAATGCTGTGCAGCATTGAGAAACAAAACACTGCATCCTTGCGCTCAGACCCAGCCCAAGGCGTTTGAGCCCTAGCCCAAGGAGCTGGTAGGAGCCCTCTTGGAAGCTGAATTGCATCTCCTATCTGAGTTGTGCTGCCAGAGCTTACGTCTTTTTTTGTTAAATCTGCTAGGCTACAGATATTTTCAGGCTGCAGCTGACAGAAATTAGAAAGGATAGTTGTAAACGAAGTTTTGTGATGCCAGAAGTCTATGGTGGAGCTTTTTTAATCAGTGCATGAGCTAAATGGTGATGCAACTGTTCTAAGACTTTCTGTGAGATTGCTTGGTTTTCCATTTTTTGTTTATATTTTCACTTCTGGAATATCTCTTTTGTTAAATGGAGTGTCTTAAGAGTAAACATAGCAACTTGGTCAGTCTCTGCAAACCTGTGAGGCTATGAGGGAAATCCACCATAATGTTTTTTAAAAAAAATAAAAAAAATAAAAGGTTTCGTTAGGAATTTGTCACGAAACTCTGAAACAATGCAAACACCCTCAGTTTCTTGTTTCATTCCCAGCTGGAAAGTCAGGCCAGAATCACGGAACGTTTCACCAAGTCTTGCTAACCTTCTGAGCTGAGTTGTGAGAAATTGTTCTTGACATCACATGAGCTGGGCCACAAGGCAGGACTAATGTGATATTTGCTGTCGAAGGTTTCCTAGGAAACATGCTACTTAGAGTGCTCAGCCCTCCCTGCCACCCTTCCCGCATCCTCCAGTTTCACCTGTTCCCACAGGTTTTGCAGAGGGCAGTGATGTCCCCTCTGACCTCAGGACACCTTCAGTGCACTACAGTGCAATGCTTCCCAGCAGCCCTGCACACCCAGCTGAGCGGAGAGTGGTTGCAGAGATTTTGAAGCTCACCGCCTAATTGCCCTTTTTTCTGTGTTTTATACCTTTCCCTCCTTCACCCCCTCCCCCAGCACTCTGCAATGGGAGAGGTGGGAGAAACTAGGCTACATCTTGCAAGACTGGAGCTGGAGAGGAGGAAGTTTGAGCCTTCACAGCAATTTTAACCTTCCCTGCCAAAGGTGAACTGGTGGAAAAAGGTTAGGAAAATCAGCAGATAACTTAAAACTTAACTTGCCACAAGGCTTCTTATCTTTTGACTGCAGTTTGCCATGCAATAGCTGTTATGGTACATAACCTATAGGGATTTTTCAGCTGAACGGGGTTCCCCAATTCATTCCCACATTTTCATCTGGTGGCTGTAGATGCTGTCCTTGACATCAGACCCACATAAATGATTCCTGTCATTCAGGCCAAACTTTTCAGCTTGGCCGTTTGGAGCAGGAGGATAGTTCCCATTGAGGATGAGATGAATGGAGTCGGTTCACACATGTTAAATGCAAATCCTTAGATGGAAACTCACGGTCAGCTTTTTCCAATGCTATTTTCAGAACTTCCACAAAAGACTGTGCTGTGATTATATGTATTCATGATATGTATATCATGCATTCAGCTCAAACAATATTTGAATGATGCATTTAGAATTCTTCCTAAAAAAGGACCATGCTTCTGTAAACTGCATCATATTTGTAAAAGAGGGGAAAAAAATGTAGCTTGCTTTTCCTTTCTTTCTCTCTTTCTTTTTAATATATCATTTCATAAGGCTGTAAGAATTGGTGTTAATGCTACATTACACACAGACACACTTCTACATAATCATATGCATTTGCATGTATGCCATACATAAATAACCCTATGGAATCCCAACTCTTCATCGTTAAGTTTGTCTCCATATTTTTCAAAGCAAAGAAGCTCTGGGTGTCAAACAGTTGCTTTTTTCACTCTCTTTCACTGGGCTGTACAGCAAATACAGCCAGCAAAATAAAGCATTGGGGGTTTTGTGGGTTTTTTTGTTTGTATGTTTTGGTTTTTTCCTTTTTCCTACCTGGCCATTTATAACTACCTATTTTCCCTCTTGTCTCCTCCACTGATAAAACACCATTTTTTTGACTCCATCATTAAGTGTCCTTCACGTTGTCAATATTGATTTTCCCAACCCCATGAAGGCCAAGAGTGTCACCTCCATGATGCTCCCTGCAGCCACTGACTTGGAAAACAGGAGAGCTAAGGTTGCTACTGCCAGACATTGGTTTCCCACATGGTAGGCAAGAAGACAAGTAGCCTTAAGTCACTGGACTGTCTGATTCATTTATCTCTGTGATGCCATTCACTTCACCTTACCGCATGTTTGTGTAGTGAAGCTGTTTGGCCAACATGCCCTATGGGCCTTGTCTTAGTAATGAAAGTGCAGAGGGTGGAAAAGAAATTCCATTCTGGATTGTTTAGCTCTATCTTCAGTTTCTGATGGCATCTGGAAGATTGGGCTAGCTTTTCGGTGTGCTTTAAGATTCAGAAGCCCAGCATCTGCTGGGCCCTGCAAAGCCAGTAGGACTTCACCTGTGTAAATCTGGGCAGAATTTGGGTCTTTGTGGCCAGAGAAGGAAAACCAGTAATACTCTTCTCTTTCTGTTCAAACCCAGAAAAGTTTCTTCCAAGCATTAAGACCATAGGACAGACGATGTCAATCAGCTTCAGAGAAACAGCATCATCTTAGCTGAGAACCTGCATGCAAGTCTTAGGTCTGTACCAATCTTATAGATCAGCACTTTTCATAGTAGAGTCACACTTTTCTAGCATGAAAACGATGGTGATTTTGCAAATCAGCCTCCACCTGTGAGATACCATCATGAAACCACATTGCTCATAAAAAGCAGAACTTTTCTGAATTATGGTAGAATACCCAATATGTAAGACTCTGGTGGGTCACCCAGACAATTCACTCATTTTCAAAGCACTTTAAGAATGTCAGTCCTCGTGGTACCATGTATAATATATGTCAGGGGATATTGTTATCCCCCTTTGCCAGCTAAGGAAAGGGAGGAAGGGAGATTATAAAACCACAACTTGAGTTACTGTTGGAGGCAGGACTGGAACTCGGGATTTCCTGAACAGATTACCACCCTTCACTTCTCCCTCTGTTGGTATAATTAGCAGCGTCCAGAATCTCTCTCTCATTCCCATGCAAGAACACATTTGAATACATTTATCTTTGAAATTATCTGTCTTGGGGTCACTTCTGTTGTGCACTTCTGGTTGTTAATGATCTGTTGTCTGCAGTGAAATGCTCACTAGTACACTGTAAATCATGAACAGATGTAAAGGTGTCCATTTGTGACTACAGATTTAATCTCTCTGGATTTCTGAAACTGGCTACCTGTAAAACTTTGAGAACCATGTCTTGGAAAAAAGCAATCTTTGGGGCTCTTTAATTTTTTTGTTCTTGGCTACTAGCCATTCAGATGGATGTCTTACATCCTTGAGATGAACTTAGTGCAGTCCTCATTGACCTAGCAAGCCATTTTTTCCCTGATGACAAGCTGGGATCACATCTTGTAATGACTGCTGCAAGATTGTCTTGTTAGGGAAAGGGCTAAGGTGGGATCGTCTTTAATGACAATGAAAGCACCTCATAAAATCTGATTCTTCGGTTTTACAGGCATGGCTCTAGAATTTTAGCCGATGCAGACTTAGTAAATCAGTCAGTCAAAAATTATATCAGTTGAAGTATAATGTTCATGGCAGTCCAAAAACCTGAACATGTAGGTGATTTGGAGGGCATTTTGTTAACTCTTTAATTGGTCGTTTGAGTGCTGGAGGCAGTAGCTAATTGCCTGTAGGTCAGAGTAGTCCTAGAGCTTAGGTAAATGTATATTGTCATATGTCACATTTTCATATGGCTCCTTTGCACAGGTTGGTAAAAATGATTGCTGCATAATTAAAATTAAGACAAGGTGGGAAAAGTGATTCAATTAAACCCCCGAAGCCATTGCACAAATTATCTGAAGTACCAAAAACTAATGAATAGTTGAAACTAGTTTTATCTTTTTACTCTTCATTCTTGAATCCTGAGGGTATTAAAATGGCTGGAGTCAAGTTCTCAGAGGTAAGTTTTTGGGTGGGCAGTGCAAGTATGAGTCAGCGCAGAGGAATCCGGGCCTTTTAAAATACCAGCACACAGAAACTTTGTTGCCTAGTTGTTTTGAATTGAAAATAACCAGACCTTGTGCACAAGAGACCTTTTGGTTTCTCCACCAGCCCAGAATTATTTTGAAAACATCTGCAATATTTCACTCTGCATGCAGCAGGTATTATATACCAGGGAGGGTGATGACAGTAAAAATAAATGAGATATGTTGTAAGCAAAACATCCCAAGTTTTACATCATACATTTCACAACCCTAGCAAGCATCCTGTGCTTTGACTTGAAGGCTAAAGGCATGTGGTAGTTTTACAAATGTCTATTAGTATTAACAAATATGTTCCATTATTAGACAGTGTGCCACTGCCCCAGCGTCCTGGTGCAAGAGGTGAGTTAATATGGCTTATAAAATACAAGAGTGCTGCAGGCACAAGCTATGGAAATAAGAACCCCAACTAAGCAGGAGGTCTCATTACATTTGGTGGGACAACTTACTAGAGGCCTGAACATGAGTATAAAAGCTGCCTCCCAGCTAAGGCTTTTTATGGTTCCTGTCCTTTTCCCAGAGCAATTCAACTTTAGGAGGTTTGGAGCAACAAGGTCTGCACCTTTGGATACTGGCAGTGTGCTAATTCTGGCTGGGTTTAAAATGAGAGGTGAATGAGAGAATTAAGATAGGCATGTTTGCGCTATCCCTGTGCTTTTTAACAGAATTTTTTGGTGGTTGAAAGTAGTGGGGCACTTAGGAGTTGTGTTCTTGCACAGTTTTGTTTGGGGGTTTTTTTTGTTGGTGTTGGGGGATTTTTTTGCATGGTGCTCTGCTGCTAGCTGTAAACATCCATTTCTGGGAAACAGAGGGTTTCTTGGCCAGGGTTGCCAGGATTGTGAGTGTGTGCACAGAGAGGACCGGATACACTGAAACTTGTAAAGACAGCGCACCTGACAAGGAAATAATTAAGTCTTGATAATCTTCATTAGAACAGATATTGTCCTGGAAGACTTTTAAAATATACCCTAGTAGAGACTGTTTCCAGCACCCAAGTGGTGGTGTCTGTAGGCATTGCCCCTTGCAGGGGTGGTATAGATGTATAGCATAGATGAAGAACACAATAGCGTCTTTTTATGCTTCCACCTCCTTGAATGTTATTCTCGCTCTGCATAAAAGTAAGTTATAAAACCTATTCTGATGCTTATCCAAAGCTTAATCAGAAACCTTAAATAGGAACTAATTTATTATCACAGGTATCATATTGATCTAAGTACTAGCTTTATGAAGCCAAGAAAATCCCTGCTGAGGACCAGGATGATTCAGGGAATAGTAGGTTATGAAAACATGACGTTGTCAACTCACTAGATGAGTCCTTCATCAATGGGTAAAGCTTCTGTAGGTAGAAAAAATAAATCTTCCTGAAGATTTCTGTGGATCAAAATCCCAAGAGATGCGGAGAGCAGAGTAGAGAAAAAGGAGAAAACTGAAACACAGGAGGTGTTCAAATCACGTGAGTTCTCCACTTTCCCATGCATCCTAGTGGAAAAGCAAACAGCCAAACATTGTCAGGAGTGTCTTAAAAAGTCAAAATTGTGAATGGGCAAATGTCTCTCCTGGTGTTGCAGTCTCCCCACCAAAATACTTTCTTCAGTCTCTTTGGTGTGTGTTCAGCCTAGACTGCTGGTAATCAGATACAAAATTTCCACTGTTTCTTACCTGTGATTCAAGAAAAACACTGCTTATGTGATTAAACAGAGTGTTTTTCTGTAACCTTTCCTATATACCGTTGGCCTGAGACCACCCAAATGCCAGGTAAAGTATTGCTTGTGACCAGTCAAGGTTTTCTTTCCACTACAAGGCATAAGCAACAGTCTGTAGTTGCTTGCTTTTATAAATGCAGATTGAGATTGTAGAAGACTACCAACAAAAACCAGATTATGGTATAGGCTGTTGCAGATTGCACCGAGAGAGCACCAAAATTCCTGCTCTGCAAATAGGAATGTGGAAATGACTCAAGAGTGTTTGGGATGCCTTTGTGGATTCCAGAGAGAGAGAGAGAGAGAAAGAGAGAGAGTATTGTGTTATTTTTATATAGACATATATGGCAATGCCATACAAAACTAATACGAGACATAAAGTTGTTAAAAGAAGTTATGTGGTAGATTCACAATTTCTCCTCTGTGTATAGAGAGCAATTCAAGGTCGTGGTGCCAAATTCATCTTTCAAAAGTGCCTCAGTTCATTGACTAGGAAAGGCTTGGACCAGTGCCCCATATTTACTATAAAAATACATATTTTAAAATGTTTAAAACCAGTATTTTGATCTGTTGATACGGACCTTGTCAAAGAAAAATGCTAGCTGTTGCCGCCAGCCAGGTCCATTCATGTCAGACCCTGCAAATAACAAGTGTATGCAAAGAGTTTAAAACTTTGATTGAGGATGCAGTCAGTATTGCTGGTGGAGGTGCTAGGAGCATGACCCCTGCCTCCTAGGCTTTGTGGAGAAGACCTACACAATGTGCTCATGATCAAAACAGTGGATGGTAAAGGAATGTATTAGGGCTTTGGAGAAATTGCTTTAAAAGCCTCTGGAATTACAAAGACAGTGAGAGAGACTTTCCATAGACTTTATGGAAGTGCCCTGTTAGTTGCTGGTAGGTTCCTCTGGGAACTGGAGGAGCCAGTAGGAAGGTGCTAATGGCCTATTAAATTCAATAGGACATGCTTTGGTGGTAAGTGGTGGGACCATGGCATTTCCATGTGTTTTCACTAGCTAGCAGCAGAAGGTCATGCACATTGTACTTCCTTTGGGGTACATTTTACGTGCAGCAAGATAGAGATGTGAAGGCAGCTGTCTTCTCCCAGAGAGCCTGGAAGCACTGAATTTCCCTCTGGACTAGCACTCCTCTTGATATGCATCAGTGGTTTAAAGGTATTCTCTTGTAAAGAGGAGGTTTTAAAAGGTGTTTTTAATACATGAGCCAAACTTAAACCTCATTACCAGCAAGTCTGGGGACCCACCATCCTTGTGTTATCTCAGGGAGGCACAGCCCTTGCTCGCATTAACTCATGTGCAAGGACCAACCCCGTATACTGCTTGAGGCAACAGTTCTTGTATCAGCCCAACAAAAAAGCAGGGATATGAGAGATTCCTTTGGTGGTGCAGTTGCCCAAGGATGCATCTGAAAAGTAAGGTCTGCTTTGCTGTGAGCAGAGCTATTACACTGATGTTACAGGCTTTGCAAGAGGATAATGTTCTTTATCACCAGGTGTTCCCACCTTCTCCTGGCTTATACATAAAATGACAACAAGGTTGAAAAGATCCTGTTGGATGCCCAGAAAGGGACAAAGTTAGTAACGATCAGCATGCAAAGAAAGATTAGGCATGAGTAGTGGAATTGGCTTGATTGCTTTAGACAACTTTATGACTTTGTTTTCCTTCCGAAAGTTTTTTTGTTGGTTCTTTTTTTAGTAAAATAAATCACAGCTCATAAGATAGTGCTATGCAAATAAATACCCTGCAACGTTGCAATATATTTGGTGGCTCACAATTAGCCTTGATAACCCAAATGATGGAGGCTAGCATATGTCATGGGTGGAGTCAGGAATAACATGCATCTTTGTGTCTATTTACGTATGACAAATTTCTTCAGTCTGATGCGGGCCAGGCTGAATTTAGCCATCTTGGCCTTGATATTATCCATGTGGCTAAAATTGCCAGTCCATTTATCCTGGAAATTATTACAGTGGTGTACTGCCAAATGCACAGTTGTATTGTTCCTTTGCTTCATGCTGTTGTATGTTAAATGTACCTCTGAGTCTTAAGCAAGTCTAGATTGAGTGGGTTTTGTTTAAAATAAATTATTGAGGGGGAGGGGAATCTTTTAGTGTTCTTTCAGAAACCACCAATAATCTTTGTCATTTACTTCTAGCTTAGGTAGTTATGACTTAAAGGAAAAGAAGGAAGTAAAAGGGCTTACGTAAGAATTCAGATGATGGATGGCTTGAATTTACAGTGGGAAATCTGCTTTAGTGAAGACTAGAGTAGGAGCCAGAAAATCCTAGATTTTTCTACACACAGCCAGAGATCAGTGACTAACCCAAGTTTGTGAGCCATAAAATGAGCACACTATTTAGACCTTATATAGGTGCTGAAGATAAGTCTACTGATAAAGTGGACATGAAGGTTTTTCTATCTTTATCTACAACAGTAGATGTTTGCTTGGAAATACATATGGAGAGACATTGCTATACTAAAACAACCTGTCTTATGTCATCTGAATGTTGGGACTGTCCAGGCTGGGAATTGTGTGAGTCCCTTTTTAAAGGATGAACATGCTCAGGTATCTCTGAAGAGCAGCCATTTGGGGCACCTCTTCTTCTGGAAGGCTGTCAGGATCTGCATGCTTGAAAGGCATCCCAAGCTGGGGAGGAGATGTTTGTTTTCCAGTTAGCTCTTGTCTAAGGAATAGACCTAAAAGAATGAGCCCTCTATTAGAAAATCTACTGTAAACGGCAAATTCTTCACTATTGTTCCCAAAGCAGAGAGATTTTGTTAGGGTCACCCATTCTGCAATAAGAGTTTTCTTACAATTTCACGAGGAGATAGTCTTATGTCTCCATGGGGAAAGATTCATCTCTCTATGCAATTCTTCTTTTAGGTAGAATAAGGAAAGCAATTGCAAGGATTAAAGAGTAACAGCTCTCATGAAGGAAACAGGCTATCAGCCATCTCTGGAAACCACCACTGCCTGTTAGGGAGAAAGTCTGTTCTCTTACAAACCACACGTTTCACTGTGCACTTGCAAGGCAAAGGTTGAGCATAATATATATCTATATCTTAGTCAATAAAACCTAAACACAGAAAAGAAATATTATGTCCCTTCTTGTTTGTTTTGCAGAAGAGAACAGAGGCTTGCTGGCACCAAAAGAAACTTTTTTTTGGCTTTCACTGCCATTTTTCCTCTATGGAAAGGGGGAGACATTCTGCCTGTAGTTGCATCTGTTTTCACTATTACCAAGAACAAAAATTCCAGTTTCCAAGTGAACTTGAGGTCCAAGGGCCAGCTCAATTTCCTCCAATAATTCCTGAATCTTTCTCACATGATCAGCTCTTCTTGTGATGAGCGTAAGAAGGAAACCAGGAAGGGCAGCACAGCTGTCCAAAGCCAAATCTTTAGGCTCTTTCCTGAAATTCTCACAAATTTGGGGCAAGCTTTCTATTTATTACTAGGTTGCATTGCAGAAGCAGGGATAATGTGGTTAGTGTGCAATGTACTTGTGCTCTCAAGTGACTCTAGATGACTGGTCTGTTACATGCTGCCTGCTCTTGAAACCTGAAAGACCCTCCGTTAAGAGTAAGCCTGGTGGTAGCAAGCAAACCAGAAGAATAATCCCACTCCTGTCTTGCGTAGATTCAGCCTTTCAGCCTTGTGTTATGGGAATGCACAACCAGGGTGCGTGTGGCCAAGTCTTTCTGAAACATTGGAAGTGGTACCTGAAACATAATGTGCTATTTCACCCCATTTTCTTCCTATCCTTTTTCTTCCCTTTCCCAGCACAATAGCATTTTTTTAGCCTCCTTTTCCCCTCCATCTGGCATTTGCCTCCTTCCTCTTTCTTTGCAGCCCACAAATGTTTGCCATTCTCTCAGCTGCTGTGGTGGGCCCCAGACGCTGTTTGATAAACAGCAGCTAATCTTGAAGGAGCACGTCTGCTCTGCTGGCCATGCAGCAGGAAGTGGCGGTTTCCCTCCCAAGTACTGTGGCGAGGTCTCCTCCAGCAGCAAGGTCCCACTCCCCATCTTCCCCTTATACCCCTCCTGCTTCATCCCCACATCCGGGGTGAGTCCTGGGCATGGGGGCCAGAGAGGTCCCCTCTAAGCAAATATGATTAGATTAAGTTAAAAATGAAAAATGTGATAGATCAGGTAGATTAGACAGAAGATAGACAGATTATTCTCATTTTTTTACTTGAGTAACTTGAATTTTTGATAGCTTTGTTGTTTTTTTTGTTTTTATTTTAGGTGGCTGAAGGTAAATATCTGCAATTTGAGCAATACTGCTTTGTTCCAGCTGGACACTTGGTATTGTTTATTTCTGGAATGAAACACTGTATGCACTCTTCCAGCCCAAATGTGAGTGTTCTTTCTAAAATTTTCTTTCTAGGACTAAACATCCCCATAATAGTCATTGCTGAACTGTTTACAGTAGACAAATACAAAAGGGTTGCAAATGCAGCCAAAGATAGAAATCAAAAGAAATATTCTCAAAAATGTTTGGCATTGTTTGCTCACCTTTGGAATATACATCCTGTTCCTCTTCTTAAAATATTTTATTTTATTTTTTTTTTAATATAGCTGGCTGAGCTGGTATTTCTTCTGCTCAAGCTGTCTCTAAACTTATATTTCCAACAGTGGCAGCAGATTATGAGACGATACTTATAGAAATGACATTATATCATTCTTTAAAATACCCATCCTGAAAGGCAAAATCTGCAGGAATTATAGGACTAAGAGGCCTCCTTTGAGAGGCAGAAACTATTTTAACTCGGTATTTTTAGAGCTCTGCAAATCACATATTTTTCTCTTCACTGGCAATTCAAAAAAAAAAAATTGGAAATTGTAATAAGTTTAAAAAAAAAAGAATCCTTCACAACTTTTTTCTATAAGATGGAAAGTTGAAATATGTCATTTGTGGGCAAATGAGATGCTGCACTTTAATTTCAACCATTTTTTTTTACTTCCTTTCCTTAGAAAAAAATTAAACACAGAATGGTCTATTGTGGGCTGGCTGCCCATGTGGACTGGATGGGGGTTCTTGGTCAGAACACCTGTCCTGAAGCATGGATAGTGACACAGACTCGTGCACAGCTAAATGTTTCTGTAGTCGGCTGATCCACTGTGAACACGGGTAACTGTGTGCCCGTGAGTCTACAGACTTTGCTCCCACTTCCACCAAGCACCACAAGCTGTGCAAAATTAAACCAAGAAATTCAATGATCTGGAATATTTCAGAAGAAAAATGCTGAAATCTCCCATGATCGCCAGCATTTTCCTCATCACCATTTCTTGAATTAGCCTATTAAGTCAATTGCCGGGGGTGGGAAGGTGCTAGTGCTGTGACAAGCTGTGAGGGGAGCCCCATTGCACCCTGGGGAGGGGGGAGATCACCTGCCTATGGGGTGCCCATGCCAGGGTGCTGCCCTCACATCCTTCCTGGTGCTCTGCCCACCAATGTGTGGATAAGTCATGGGAACAGCTGTTTTCAATGAGGAGATGGTGCTGTAAACAGAGCAAGCAGCTCTGAAAGTTTCGGGTATTAAGGAAGGTTGAGCGCTGATTTCATTTTTATGGGAAGGATTTTGAAGAGGGTCCTGATTGGTAATAATCAGCCACTAAAAACTCATGTGGTAGGGAAGAGGTGGATAAAGAAAAGGGTAATGGTGGTGCAATAACTCCACATGGATTAAGGAGAAACCGACATCCAATATAGCACAAAAGAAAATTTGTCAGGATTTGCTTTGGCTAATGCAGGCTTTACAAACAGGAATACAGCTCACTAGAGACAGGCCCAGCAAATGAAAACACGTGCAGGAGTTTCTTCTTTATGGCTGAGTGAAGGGGCTGCACCCCATAAGGCAAATGCTGCCTTGCCTTGCCTTTTCATGCCATGCTGTGCCTTGCTGTGCCCTAACTTCTTGTGTCGCTGTCTCTGGCGGTGTGTACCAGAGGGAGAAGGAAAGTCAGCACAGGCACAGGAGGCCTTGGTACTGCCAAGTATTTCCTTGGAGCCATGAATGTCTGACTGCTCTTTCCTGCCCTTCCCGCTCACACTTGTCGCTTTGTGAACCTTTTTGTTTGTACCTGAGCCCAGCACCAGCTGAGCCTGCTCTGCACCCAGGGGCTGTCCAGCCTGCCCCGCTCCCCGCTGGATGTCGCTGGCACTTTGAGCACAGCCTGGGGGTGGCAGCTCTGTCATGTTGGCACTGAGCACTTGCTTCCACTGCTTGCTGTAGAAGAAGCACCTTGGGCTGGTCCATGCCTCGGGGACCACTGCACTCCACAGCACTGTGGCCACTGTGGGTGTGACAGGCATAAGGAAGGTGTAGTAGAGCAGATTAGGGTCTGGCTTTTCATTTTTATTTTTGTTGGGAAGGATCCTGGAGGGAAAGGGGACTGTTGGTTCCTGGGTGAGAGAGCCAGCAGCAGATTTGGTGCCTCCATGAGATGTTGCCAGCAGCAAGAGCAGGTTTGGGGCAATGGAGGAAGATGTTTACAATGTGAAGAAGAGGGGCAGGAGATCCGGAGGTTAGATGATCAGTGGGAATTGATGTGATATTCTGTGAGAAGAAACTATATTTCTTGGGTGTCTTATGGGCAACCAGTTCACTGGGCTCCCACAGGATCTCACACAGGGATTGCGATTCATGGAGCAGTGTCAGAGAGCATCTTCACTTGCCAGACACTCTGCTCACAAGCAGGTGTCCCAGAAGATACAGCCCTGAGCCTTGTTTCCAACTCAGGAAATGACTGCTTCAATAAGAGTTGTCGATAAAGAGTAGTAATGCTTCTATTTCCTTTTCCTCTCTTCTATTTATTTTTTTTTTTTTAAAATGAGAAAAGAGAAAAGATCTCAGTAGGAGAAACTTGTTTTTCAGAGATCTCACTTCCAAAACTTTTTCCTCAGAGTGGTTCAGCGTGTAATTTAAGAGTTTTTGTTTAATTATGTTTTTAAACTTCCCTCTCTTAATTACTTTTATTTTTTTTTATTAGCACCTAAACATGCTACTGTTTGGAGCACAAACAGATAGAGATTACAATTAACAGAATAATTACACTCTTTTTGTCAGTGTAACCTCCTCATACAGAAAGTATTATAAATCCATTTTAAAACATATTAAATGTTCGTATTAATGAGTATAATAGAGAACGAGGACCAGCAAACTAAATATTGTTAATGATTTTGAGCTATTAAATTCATTACCATTTCCTTTCATAATAAAGTGGTTACTTGCTAATTAGACCTTTTTTAATTCATCATTATTGAATTCATTACATTGTGTGCAGTTAACCCTTAAAGATCTGCCTGGGTATACAGATGCAATTAAAAAATAATTTCAACAGCATATGAAGCTGATATGCCGTTTGCAATCCTGCTTGTATTTTTGACAGTAGCTCCATGTACTTTTCTTCTGGTACATTTTCTTGACACATCATGCCTAGCAGCTTCTTAGCTGTCACAGCAGCTTCAGCAACATGTACGATGGAAACATGATGTATTCATTTCATTTAATAGCGTTTAATGCTAAAACTAAAGTAGAACCCACTTGTTTGGCCAGGGAAGAAAATATCCATCAGCACACTAAATGGTTGACGTCAATGAGCTACTCTTCTCTGAGTTAAATCTGCTGAGAGTTGGGATGATTTACCTTTTCCTCCTACGGAGACAGATATACTTGTGCCTATCTGGGTATCTGGTCTTTCTCTGCAACCCTGGATGGAAATCCTATCCCTGCTAAAGTTCATGTCAAAATCTCTTGATTTCAAGGTACCCCTGAGCTCATCTCCCAGGAGCTCTGAGGGAGGGGTGCATGCCACTGTGCCTGTATCTTGTCCAACATATCCAACTGCTGGAGAGGGCACTCCCGGGGACTGAATCAAAGTGCTTCTTTGCTTCTTCCTTCTCCCTCCAGTTCTCACTCATTCAAAGGAATAAGAGAATGGAGCCTCCATCTCCTAACAACTTCCTTTTTTCTCCATGCACACTTTTTTTATTCTCCCCCACCCCCCCAAACAACACCCGGCCCCACACGCACTTTCAAGTTATAGCTATTTAAATAGTACAAAGATACTTATTCTGCAAATCACTGGGACCTAATGGATAGCACTCATGCCATGCCTGGTTGTGGCACAGCAACGTGGAAGGAAAAGGGTAATAATCTCTGATTGGAAAATGCCATTTTTGGCACTGGCTGTCACAGTGCTAGCTGCATTGGCAGCCAGGCACGCACCGCTCAGGTTATTTGCTGTAAGCAATGCCACTGAGGAATAATTTTACTTGGGTAGGAAAGGCTTCGTGACACTTATTGCTACTGTACTTGATGGCTGGAAGCTGGGCTGATGGATACCCTGCAAATCCAATAGATAACAGATTAGATATGCATGTACTGTACGGCTCTGGAGAAATGCCACTGTGCCATTATTCAGATCAGGCCGTCCTCCTCCTGCCAATCCGAAGCCGTGTCTTTGCATACGTGAGATATGAGGGTACAGCTGTGGGCCTGCCGGTGGGCCAGGCGCAGCCCAGCACTCTGCCTGGCTCAGGCACTGCAGCTGCACCGCAATATATAATAACAATAACACTACATATTTGTAACCTCTGTTTTATTTAAAACTAGGTCCCTTTCACCTGTAAATAGCTAGGGTATAAATGTGCCTCACCAATCACATTGGACTATTGTATTATATAGTCTATTGAATGTTTTTGGCAGGCATGAGCCCCTATGCTACTGTGTCCTTATTTTATTATTGTTTTGAGGGTAGAGCTGTGTGATTATCCATTCTTGCTTCAGGCATAGCAAGCCATCTGGAATGCTTATTAAACCCACAGGCAGATCAGAAGGATATAACTCTGATGATGTACATGTACATGGGCTGTACTACATCATCAGAGCATTGCTCCTCTGATGATGTAGTACACATTAGTGGGCCTAGATAATGGATTAGAACTAGCAGAGTGAAAGTTAGACTTTTTGAAGGATGGATATGGTGGGGTTTTTTCTCCCTCTGGGTAACTGCTGGCATAAGATGTGGAAAGGAAAATTTAAAAGTAAACCAAGGAGGCTTCAAAACTTTAAGTGCTCAGCTTGTCAATGAGGAGGGACAAGTGGTGATCAAGAGGCTTAAGGAGACAGCTTTGAAACCCTGAATCATTGCAGAGAGGTCATATGTACTTGTCTGCTCAAGTGAAAAGGGACATGGAATGTGTCCAGAAATAATGCCACTTCTCCAATCCTCCTTTGATCGGTCATCACTGAGTGGATTTTTGGTAGGACTTTGGCTTTTCGTCATACTTCAGTACCACATCAAAAACCCAACACCCTGTGTTATGACACATAGAACTAGTTTTTCAGCAGTTTCCAAATTTATGCTCATCACATATTTGCAAGTACTATTTAGAAATAAGCTTTTCAAATGAACGAGGGATCTGATCAGCTTTCAAACTAGCCATGTGTCTTCTCCTCTAAGTATGAAAAAAAATAATCAACATCAGTAAAAAAGAAAAACTATCTGGGCACTACGCATGGGGTTTAGGTGAATGAAGGAATATCTGTCTGCATGTCTGTGGAGTTCTAAATATAATTTCTATTTCTCTTTGTTCATAACCCTTCTTGCAATGGTTTTCAGAGGTAGCTGATATTTGTCTAATCATGGAAAGGTGTTTCGTGTCTAAACAAAACCTTTTCCTGTGGAAGCTGGAAAGGTTCATAAAAGTTAGGTCATTTAGTCGGGAAACTGAATGTGTGCTATGCAATTTAGATAACAAATTGCACACTTTAAATATCAAACTGTAAATATCAAGTACTCAAAAGAATATTGAAATTTTTGAGCAATTCCAAAGAGTAACAGAACTTTCAAAGAGGAGCTGTACATAGTGAACATATGCTCTAAAAATCATAGCTGTAAAGTAAGGCAAATGCCTGTTTTAACAATAGCAAATAGCAAGTACGTAAAGGTATGGGTCACATTTTATTAATGCTTAGTGTGTCTCAGGTTTAGCCACTTTTGCCAACATCCTAAATGTGGGCTGCGTACATCTGCATGTCTGAGTGAAGTGTGCAGTGTGTGTGTGTAGATGCACATACATCAAAGCAACAATTGATTGTTTTGGGTGCAGAATAGCAGTACTGTAGCAGTAGTAGCGTAATTGCTTTGCCAAAAGCTTCACTTTAGGGGGACTGTATGGCTTTCTAGTTTGACGGTGAGCAGATTATCCTGGAGGTGTAAGGGAGAGCTAATAAAAATTCCCAGTTGGAAGAGCGGAGTTCATAGTTTACATGACTGTAAACTGAGTTTCCCTTTTTACAGGTTTTGAGGTTTTTCTTGGTACACATAGTGAACCCCAGTTGTGACCATTATGTGTTCCTCTTTACCTGGGCTTGATGGCTGCTATGAGAGTTTGCTCTCTCTTTCTTAGTGAGTAACTGGAGAAGTTTCTGTTTCGTTCCTGCGCAGAACAGAAAGAAACTTGGAAAACTCTTCCCTCTCGCTTCAAATCAGACGGCTCCTTTTTTGGATAATCCATGCTAGCACAGCTCCTAGGTAGCAATTTTGGCAGCAGGGGGATGTGGGGGTGAGGTGGGGGGGGTGTGTGTGTGTGTTGGTTTCCAGGTTTGTGCCCCTCTTAGTGAAGCATCCAGCTTTTGCCCTTTTTCAAGCCTGCCTTCTTTTCTTTCCCTTGATGCCTTACCATGTTTCTGTTCACAGGCACACCCTTCCTTCTATCCCCCATGAATTGCCCTCTGTCTTCTGGAGTTTGCTTTCTCACAACCCACTGCAGGGCTGTTGCTTTCCTCCAGCAAAGCCTGCTGTGTCCCCCGCTAACCTGCCCGTGCCAGTTTGCTTCTTTCCCTGCCACCACTTTGTCCCCAGCTCCAGCTCGCTGGGGAAGGAGATGACAAATTGTCACTTTCTCAAACACCCTCTCCTCCACTGACTACTCTTAAAGAGGCAGTGGGATAAATGAAATTCAGCATTCGAAAGGCTCAACTCCTCCAGAAAATATTCCACCCACAAGTGGGGAGCTTCAAAATCCATTCCTAGCAGTTAATGCTCCATCCTAAATGACATAGCTTTTCAGTAGTGACATGTGCATTGATCTGCATTACAAAAATAAGAGAAATAGCACTTCTTTTCAGTAGCAGATAATTACCAGCATACATCAGGTTCCCTCCTGCTGATACCCACAAGGTGGAAGGGATGGGAGTGGGCATTAGGTGGAGGGGACGCGGCCAGCTTGTATGTTCAGCCAGATAAATAACATTGATCGGGATTTGTGTAGAGCCCCGGCAACACCCCTCCCTGCTGGTTTGATTAGCCACAGGGGTACATTCGCTACAGTTACAGGATTTCACCCCAATCATGTCTTCCACACAAAGGTGCTAGTTAGGCTACAAGCAGAAGCAAGCTGGGAGCTGAGAGGTTCTTCAGCCCTTATCAGAAAAGATCAGAGCCAGGTGGCTGTGGTCCTGCTGGAAGAGCTGGATGAATTATGGGACAGACATGTGTAAGAAACCCTCCCACCCTCCATCTGGGGGGGGGCACAGGCACCCTGGCATAAGTGCAAAACTCCCCTCTGTCCCTTCCCTGCCACCCCTCTGCACACATGTAGTTTGGAGGCTTAGGAGCTGGAAAAGATAATTCTCAATGGCTAATTGCTGATTTTTGTAGTCCACATGAGGAGACTACGTGCACCACTGGGGCAAGAGTCTGCCTTAGGTGCTTGAATGGTCCTCCTCTCTGGGGTTTGGCTTTGGGGTTTGGCTCTGGGTCCCCAATGAGCAGCCACCACCCTGTGCAGGTGAATTCAGCTTTGCAGAAACTTCTGACCTCCTCTGCAATGAACCCCCCTTGGGCAACAGACACTTCAAATTTTTGTGAGGGAAGGGGTGCCACTCACCAGCCGCCAAACGCCTGCACTGCCCTCCGGCAGGACAAGGGCCTTTACTTGACTCACCTCTCTTTGGGGCAGATGTCTAAAAAAATCACTGCTGTCATTTTTCTGGCTGAACCATTGGTACACAGAAAAGCTTCATTTTCACAGGAGTGCTGGAAAAACTGCAGCTAGCAGGAAAAGCGTCTGCTGCTGCCTGTGTGGGACTTTCCCGTTTCTCACTTCATAGTCTGTCGTTCTTTAGAGGCAAATAAAGCCCATTGGCAATGGGACTGAAAGTGCTCTCTGGGTCTAAGCACGCTTCAGTGTGTTAGATCGACTGAATTTCCTTTCATCACTGAATGCAATCTGCCGTGAGAAAGTTTTACTGTCTCTGAGTCCTTATGAAAACATTCTTAGATAATTGAGACATTCCCAAACAATTAAGATAACCAGATGTGTCTGTTATTTGTAATTACCTGAACATGAATTATTTCTTCAAGAACAGTTCCATTTTTTCTGCTTTTTGAATTACTCTAGATAATGGATAGGAAGATTAACCCTGAAAAGTAATCTGTGGTTTGTACCTAGTTTGTCTCATTCTGATGCAAAATCCCCTCCTCCCAGAATTAAGTACTGGGACTGAAACAATATGTGAAATGAACTTTCCAGTTCTGCTGTACTTGTGATCCACAGCCTGCAGTGCCCTTTCAGGCGACACCAGGGGGTGAACTCTGAGGCTTGAAGTCTATGAACAATCCATGAAGAAGATGCTAAAATGGTCTCTTCAAGCAGGGAAAATTGCTGAAGACTCGAAAATGGTTTCACAAACCACTTCGTTAAGTAGCACAGTTTGAATAAAAGGGCTTTTGCACATGCTGCATTTGCACCTAGAGCTTCTGCAATATTTTCATTTTACAAAGCACCCGGCTTTCGCTGCATCACAGCACATGAGGCGAAGGAAGTAAGGCATCCCTGAAAACTTCGTGACGTAGGAAAGACACCTCTACATTTGGTCACTCTTTCTTCTAGGGCTTCAGTATCAGGTGGGATTTAGCCCACACCTGAAAATTGTTATTTTCAGGGCAGTAGTCATGGCTTTTTGTTGCAAAACATGTGTCTGAAATCTTCCCCCTTTCCCACTTCATTAAACAGAGCTTGAATCAGAACTGGCCTTTCACACCCAGCATTGGAGTATGCATTTGCTCATCGCTTTTCCGAGAAGCCTCCTCGGCTGCTTGCTCCCTGATGGGTTTCCCTTCTGCTGTGCCTGTGGGCCGTGCTGCAGACAAGTGTTTCACCTGGACATTCACTCCAGTCCTGTGTACTGCAGGCTTTTTGTTGGCAGCTTCCTAAATTCAGCTCCTTGGTCCCTCAGGGGACTGTATGTCAGTGGTCCTTTCTGCACCAAGGGCGGTAGCTTGCTCCTCTGTGCTGATTATTCCTGAATCGGTATTGTTACCCCTTGCAGTCCTCCACTGAGCTTTGCACTGCTGACTTCTTCCAAATCCCTTCTTCTGGTCCTTGTCCTGGCATTGTCTCTAACTCTAGGCAAAGGGGAGCACTGTTGCAGCTCAGGGCAGTTAAGCTCACTGCCTCCCCCTTCCCTCCAGTGCTGTGTACCTACCATGCTGCTTGTCCAACCATACAGTAAGCTCATACAACTCACTAGTCCAGCAGAAAATATAGACCTGTTTTCTTTTCCATGTTACATTTCTGCTGGGTTAATGAGTTGCGTTGGCTCCCATATGGTTAAGGAGGTGCCTGGGCTGGCACAAGGGAGGAAGCAGGACCAAGGGCCAGGAGATGCTAATGAGGATGAAGATGCATCAATAGGGTTAAGGGAAAGCAGCCATGCCAGTAGATCTCCTTAAGCGTGTTGTGTAATTTTGTTCTTTGTCTCCAAAACATAACTTTTCCTTATGTGTTTCTTTCTCTTCTTTTAACAACTGACAGCTCTACCAATGTGCTCAGTATACTTTCCGGCTGGCTTTCAATTTCTCAACATACTGAGGAAGTCCTATAACCTATTACTAATCACAGCTATTATCCTCATCTTTGGTACATATCTTACTGCTCATGCTTTCGTCATCTGATACCTGGGCACTGTAAATAGGAAGGCAGGGAGCATCCAAGTACCATTGTTCTTGTCTACTTTTCCTCTCCTGTTTACTCCACTTTTACTATATGAGTCAATGGCCTCATCTTTGTCTTCTCCCCTGACAACTTCCTCCCGTTCTGTATGTTTACCTGTGCTTATTATTAATAGCGGTAAGACCAATAGTGATGATGTCACCTTCAGTCATTCCAAGAAAAGTGGGGTTTTTTTCCAGAAAAAAGAAGAAAAGTAATTCTTGCATGGTACTCTATGAATACTTGGTGACTGGTGAGTTCAGTGTAGTTTTTTTTTTCTTGAAGCTCATTCAAACCTTCCCTCTTTCTCTTGACAGTTTTGCCCTGGGCACTGTTATCTTTGCTGTCCCAAAGGAATATCCTTGAATCTGTTAGTCATGTACATATCAACTGAGACTTCTGTCACCACTTTCCAGCCTGCTGAGGACTTAAAAATCACAGCATTGACTTGGTGCTGAAAATAAATGGGCCTTAGAGATGGTTTGGAAGACTAGTGAGAAATGCTTGTTTTCACTCCTGCTAACTAGTTAGAAGGTCTACTCAATGCAAGCTAAGCTTCATCCTCTCTACTGCATACAGTGAGTTATGACAACTTTGCCCAGGTATGAAGAGTAGGTGGTAGATTACCTAGCTGTTAAACTGCCACCTCCCTCTCCTTCAAAAGTGGAAGGCATAATTTAGTTGGTACGTGGAAGCCAATCATGTTTTCAGGAATGTCTGAGCATTTTTCATCCTTGGTAAATGTAAGGCAGGATTTCTGGTGCAGGGAGGTGGTTTATCACTGATTTCTTCACCAGGTTCCTTCAGGCCTGATTATCCTCAATCAGACAGGCCCTTTTTAGGTCCATGGGAGCATTTGACATCTTCAGGATGGCCAAAAATACATTGGTAGCAGTGGAGACCAGGGGATTAAGTACCTTTTCCAAGAGACCTGTGTTTTATTGCTTCCTTGTCTCCTCACTTCCAGCGTCTTTCCCAGGTCTGTTTGACTCCTGCCTCTCCAAGCTCTGTCTGTACTTCAGTAGAATTGTCTCCCCTATTAAAACATTTCTCGGAGGCCCCAGTTACCACAAGCTACTTGTGTCATTGACTACCTGTTAGTTAGGCAGCCAGGCCTAAATTTCTCATGGCAGTGTATACGTTGTAAGTATTTTGTGTTACAAGAAAGGAATGCGCACCTGTCTTTTGTATGGTCATTTTGTGGGTAGTCTATAGCTTCATGTGGCAATCTTTTGAGCTGAACTATGTACAGGTGGGATAAGGAGGAGTCTTATCCAAAGCAAACCACATGCTGAAGTTTGCCTTCAGGTGAACTAAGACTTTACAAGACTGGCTTGGGATTTCAGGAGTGGCTTGAAGACCTATAATGAAATAGAGAGTTACACAAAAGGATTTAATTTTAATAGCATTGTGTATGAGAGTGAGGGGGAGAAGTCTGGAGTCTAGTCACACGGAACCAAAATATAAGGGAAGGGAGGCAGAGGGCAAAGAAAATTGGGTGTAGGTCAAAAAGATTGCAAAAAAATGTAAGAAAAAAAAGACAAGACAAAAGTGTGAAGCATGAAGCAGGCTAGTAGAAAAGTGTTTGGTCAGTTTGCATATATTTGTTACTGGGGCAGTAGTGAGGTGAGAAGGGGAAGGAAAGGAAATTGAACCTAAAACTATTTATCTAGCTACTGAAGAGTTGCTTTTCTTCCCTTTTCTTGGAGGTTTCATTAAAATGTATAAAAGCCCTTTTTTTCCCAAGAGTTTCTAAGTGTCTCTTTGTACTAACAGTAAAGGAGATATTATGGTCCTATGGTGAGCAACGCAGAAGGTGTGGCTGGAGGTGCCTAGAAAAACAAATCCAAGGAATATGCCTCTTTATCAACATCTAAACGTTTTGTCAGATGCAAGTTGGTCTCAGGGAAATGTATTCCTCCCAGGAATGCTTCTAGAGAAGCACTTGGATGTTTGGCAGGGTCATGAAAAGTGCTTCAAGCTTGCGACTTCCCATTTTGAGTTCACTCCAGTTCTCCAGACTGCTTGCACAGCTCCTTCTCTCTCTCTGCCCAACAGTCCCCACAGATATAAAATGGTAGTTTACAGCCCCACCTCATAAATGCACTGTGCAATTAATTGCCCGTTATTTTCCAACATGTAGAGACACAAGGTGGAGCAGCATGACAGGGCTAAGCCAAGGATGGCTGAGGACAGCATTGGCCTTGAGGGGTACTGCTGAGACCCCTGCACAAGCAGTATTCAGACCTGTTTACCCAGTCTGCCCTCATCACAAATCTTGTATTTCCAAATGAATATTTTAAGGGAAGGGAATTGTGTAGATTGTTAGTGTAGCTTATTAGGTTTTAAAAATTCATGTTTCTAAATTCCCAGTATTATTTTCCCCTTGCTTTAAAGAAAAAAAAAAAAAGAGGGAAAAAAAAATCTCTTTTCAGTAAGGGCTTAATTGTCTCTTTCATCTGGAAAGCCCTCTGAATTGAAACTCCCTTCTCCACAGTGCTACCTGAGCACTTTGCGATTTTCTTCTTTCAAAGTGTCTATTGTACAGTTTGTCTCACTTTCAAGCCTTTAGCTAGAACTGGACATTTGCAGCCAGACAGGGGAATTTGAACTAAGTAGCATGTTATGGACTTGTCAGGCTCCAGTATTCATTAGGGGCTGTGCTGATGCCAAACACTCCTGACCATCAATATGAACCTAGGGCTGAGGCTCATCTCATGCCACTTTAGCCATCTAAAAGCTAAGCTGCTTCTTTAATCACTTTGACATTGTCGAAGGGAGATCTACCAAAGGTGAAATCTATCTATCATCTCACCTATCTTAGGCATTTTTGGACAGGATGAATCTCCTTCTGGGTTTGCCCAGCCCACTGTGTTAACGGTGGGCTTGACTGGGTGCCTCCCTTTTATACAGCTCAAGCCATGTGAGATGAAGCTCATGACATGGAGCTTCAGATGGAGCTTCAGCTGTTGGAGTAGCATGTTACTTTGACCGACCTGGACTCTGATTTTGAGAAAGAGTGTCTGGAAGAAAGTTGGAAACCAAACGAATGGAGGCTGTGCCAAGGTACCCAAAGTGAAGGTTATCAATGCTTTCTCTGAATTGATAAGCTCATTCAGAAAGCTATGTAATTGGAATAAAAATACTTTGTGCTGAGACATAGACATGTTGACTCTGCGAGTGGCAGCAGTTGAACAAGGCAATCTTATTTCTAATGTACTTTGTGTTTTAGCACACAAATTTCCCAACTCTTAAAAAAAACAAAAAAAAAGTTGCAACAAAAGTACTCAGTTTTAATTTTTAGACCGATGGCCCACCTCAGGTAACTCTGCTTGGATTATATCACTCTGATGCTATACCAGCTAAACCAAAGGGCATTAATACTAGCCTATTGAATGTAGACCTGTAACTCAGATGAGAGAATTTCCCTGAATTTCCCATTGCATCTTTCTAATGACCTTACCCCTGTGTTTGAGAGATGCCTGGACTAAGAACAATCTTATCTCTCTCTCTTTTTTTTTTTTTTAAAGTTCCTGGAGAAATGTATTTATCTATCAGGAAAAAATATGCTTTACCTGGAGTGCCTCGGGATGTGGAAATTTGGTCTTCTGTCTCATTTCATCATTACCAGACTTGGAGCTTAGGTTTGAAAATGGTGTACACTCAGTGGTATTAATGGTATGGCAGATGGGGCTGCCTTGCGATATGTGGTAAGGACAGACACCTGAATCTGGCAGAGTTTTGCAATAGGGGACAATAATGACTATGAGTGGTAAATCACTTAAATGGCAGATAATTCACTGCTCACCAAAAACTCAAAGAGCCACTGAGATGGAGCTGCCGTAGATCTGTGAAAGAGTAGATGCCCCAGAAGCACCCTGTCGTGCTGGCAGACAGGAGTACCAGCACTAGAAGATAGTTTAGGACATAAAACCCCTCTGCTGTTACTGTCAGTACTCAGGTACAATGCAGGAATGCCCCTTCCAATACTGCTTAGAAACTGTCCAGAAGGCATAAAATATGCTAAGCAGCTGTTAAAGGGGAAAAAATAACATGTGGCAGAGAAAGATGAAGGATATGCATAAAAAGATATTGAAGACGCTTCTGCTCAAAATACGAACTACGACATTTTTCTATTTGTGATGCTGCAGAATGCAGTAGCTGTGTTGGTGGCAGGACTGTGGAAGGGTTGTTTTTCTATTATGGGCAGACAAAATCAGGGTAAAATTTTAAGTTGAGAAATTTTCTGCTGCTAGAAGGCAAATTACTACACGCACTACTACAAAAGAGCAGGAGTAAACAATACAATATGCTGCAAATTGCAGATGCGTGTGCAGTAATGCCGTGAATACATTAACTTCCCGTGTTGTCAAGGCAAGTGACAGCGGCTGACTGAAATCTAGAAAGGAGCTACTGTCAGCGCGGCACTTGCCTGGGCGAAGTCACATTGCTCCTAATAACAAAGTCTATTCCATTCACATCTGACATGGTGATCGAGAGGCTCTTGTTTGGGGAATTTTATTTATTTTGACCCAGGGAAGTCCACTGATCTCCTCGACCAGCCTCCTGCCATGGCAATTAGACAAACTCATCCATGCTGTTTCATCAGTAGGACTGAATTTTCTGCACCTCTCTTTCCTTCCAGTAACTTTTTTTCCCTCCTGCTGAACTTTACTGTAGAAAGGACAAAAAAAAAAAAAAAAAAGTGCAGGAGTAAATAGAGAAAGCTCTTTTGGAGCTGTGCTTTGGATGCTCCAACCATTAGTGAAGAAAGGGTTATTTCGTGAGGGGCAGTGAGTCACGGAAGTCTGTAGTTTTGTGCCTACAACTGTGCACCAATCTGTGCAGAAAAGGGACTGCGCAGCCCCAAGTTTCTCTTTCCTTGTGCTGTGCATGTCCCCAGGAAAACCCTTCACAGGCTAAATCAGTAGGTTTAGTCCTTGTCCCACTTTGATTAAGGTAGGTCTGTATGTGACTTACCCTGTGCTGAACATATCCAAGGCAGGAAGGTAAACATCCCATTGTGCTGGATTTGATGAAAGAAAATCCTGGAAAACGTTGTACTTGTCTAAGAAAACTGCCAGAGGCAGATTATTAGGTCTGAATTAAAATGCAGACGAGATTCATTAAATTGTTGACCCTGCCCCCTCCAAAAAAAAAGTCAGGTTGCTCTCTTAAATTGACAGCATTAGAGACAAATTATGTGCACTGATTAATAAGTGTGGGCTAAATTACGGCTCAGAGAGCGGGTGGAGCGCTGTGGGAACAGGAGCGAGGGAAGGAGCGGAGGAGGTGAAAGCCATCCTGCCTGAGGGGATAGTACAGTGCCAAGGGGTGGGGGGGGGTCCTGCAGCACCAGGGCTGCAGAGGGGGATGAAGGACCATCAATGGGGGGGCAGGAGGAAGGAGCTGAGCCCCCTCCAAGGGTCCCGTTCTCTCCCGGAGGGAAACAGCGACATGGCACCCGCTGTCCAGCAGTTTGCCAACGTGCTCCCCTGGGACAGCAGTGGTGGGGATGAGCGGTGAGCTCAGGGACTACTGCTACCCCTTTCCTTTGGGGTAGAGGGAACTTTTCATTTAAAAAAAGAAGGAAAGAACCTCCCCAAACCTTGGAAGAGTCAGATGTGAGAAGTTAAATAAGAAAGGTAGGGTAAATTAGAGACTTGAGAAGCCAATTTCCATCATGCTGGGGAAAAAAAAAATACTGACCATTTCACCATTTCAGACCAAAGGGGAAAAAAGCAGGCCTAAGAGTGTGTGTATTACAGACAAGACATAATTCTCTGAAAATACTATGACTGGTATATAAATAGCAAAATGAATGTTATTAACACATTAATTTTACTAACCCTTTAACCTATTGATTAGCCAAACAGAAGGAAACAGCATCTTTTCATGCCCCCCCCCCCCGCCTTTCATGTAATTGGATTCAAATTCACATCTGTAGCTTCTAAACCAATGTTTTCAACCTTTCTTCTACACCTCCCCACCCCCAACTGTTTAACCTCCCATCTCCAGCTCTGGCATAAATGTAAGCCTTTATTTGTGAATATTCCGATAAGCACTTTGCCTCCAACTATATTGTTCAAGTACCAGCATCATTGTTACAGCTGTAATTGTTACTATCAAGACACAGTTCTTTGTAATTAGAAAGTCAAGATGGTATTCAGCAGTATGGCAGCACAGATTCTCATTTGTTAGGCTATTAGAAAAAAATGTTTACAGAGAAAACAGTGTCATTGTTTAGTGCTCTTAATTGACCATCTGCCTGGTAAAAAAATGTCCAAAGAAGGATAAATAAGACTATGGTACACTTATTTATTTATTTTCTTTGTGCAATGAGTAAATTAGGAAAAGCAACAGCAGATCCAAACTAGACAAGACATTGCTAAATCAGGCTGCAAGTGAAATCATGTCATGAATACATTAACTTTTATTTCTCTCGGTGTCAAGACTCGTGTCTGCATCTTCCTCAAAGTTTGTTGGGAAGAAAAAAGAGGCCAGATCTTGGTGGGCACTGTGGAGCTGACAGCATTCATCTTTTAACAAAGTCAAGCATATGCTGCTTTGAGTGCAGCATCTTTGCATGCTCAATGACGTGTTTAATGTCACCTTTCCCACTGTAAATCATCCCTGAGTAAATCCACAAGGGAGAGTGGTACTAGGAATTAAGCAGGAGAGAAATAAAATTCATGACCATGTGGTTCTATCTCAGGGAATTTGGTACGTATTGACAAGAGAGATTCACACCTGACGGGGCCGAGAGCTAATTTGTAGTAGGGCTGTTTATCTTCTGCCTGAAAGGAATGCTTTTTCATATTTAATGTGCATTTTCCTCATCTCTGTATGTGTATGTGTTTGTGATTTAACGTGGCTAAGGGTACATCTGGTTTTGCTGCTTGGCAAAAATGTAGTTTCAAATTTCAGGCTAATTCAAAATTTTGGTTTTTTCCTATGAAAAAGTAAAGGAAGGACAGTTTAGTCTTCAAAAACCGGATTTGATGTTTTCATTGCACAAGGCACTGTCTTGGGTAGGGAGCATTTGATCTGTTCTTGCAACATTTGTTTACAGTTTTGAAATGAGATATGCAAAAAACCCAATAGTATTACCATACTAAACCAATATGGTAAATGACCAAACTGATCTTTTGTGCTATTTGTCTTCCAACATTCCAGGTGGAAATAATCCAGTACATTTATATGTTGATTTATTACAGTGTGGAGTAAAAAAAAAAAAAAAAATAGAGAGAAGCAATAGGAAAAAAGAAGGAAAAAGCAATGAACTAAAAAAGTAAGAATTACATTTAAAAATAATAATCTCTCCAAACATTACCTTCCACTTTCGAAAGGCACCAGGATGCCGGTAAGGGGAGCCCCAGTTCTGCCTCTTCCACGGCCATTGCAATGTCCATACAGAGGTGCAGCCACTCAGATGGTGACAGGGGGACAGCCACCAGTGCCCTCATAACAATTAGTAGCATGACAATGGTGATGATGCTGGTAGCTAAAATTTCCCGATACTTAAAAAGCTGACAGAGTTTTAGCCATCAGTTCCCATAATGATAAATGCGCTAATGGCTCAAAGTGAATTTTCTTTCCATAAAACTGCTCCTTTGATGCCTTCACCTAATTCCTCAGGTGCATCGTCCCTTATCCAACTGTTCCCTACTGAAACCTACTTTTTCTGTCTCCCCTGATTCCAGCCCTAAATACTGACCCTAATAATTTTTGTTTCTTTTTCTTCTCTGGGTACTTACTCTTGTGCACAGATTCTTTCTGCGTTTTGAGGGAGTACCTCAAAATCTTGGTTTTCTCCCTGACGGCTTTTGAGAAGGGGTGATAGCTAATGGAATCTAGTTATCATTTGTCTTAAAAACACCAATGTGTAATATATTGCTTCTAAATTTAAAATTTTCTTTCCCTCCCATTTCTGGAGACCTTTCATTAGTGCCAACTGCATTTTTTTCAGAGAGCAATGACCCACCTTTTTACTAAATTTTTTTCCTTCCAGTAAGGAATATAACTTCTGTAGTAACTTCCATCAGCAGGTGCAGGAAGGTGAGAAGTACGCAGGGCTGCAAAGTACTGCACCTTTTTCCTGACCTAGAGACACTCAAATTTATGAGGTCCAAAGTTTTTCATCTCTTCTGAGCTGGAACCAAGGGAAGTAGATATCTGACCCTACCGAGATCGAAAAGCCTGCTCGGATAGCCTCCTGCTTGCACATGCTGATGTCCCCATACACACTGCCTATTTCACTTATTGCTATATCCATTTTGATAGCAGTATAATAATGACTTCTTGAAGGTGTCTTTATAAACTGCACCTGTACCTATTTCCCCAGCACTAGGGGTATGTGCTAGCACCCGTTTATCAGCATGCACCTTGCTAGGGTAGGTGCTTATACATGGAGCCTGTGCCTGCGTTTTGTCTGCATATGCTTTGGAGTACCGAGCAGAATAAGTGGCTCAGAAAAATCTGATTGACACCAGTAGTTTTAAGCTCATGCATGTCTAGCTACTTGTTCAATTTGTTTAGTCCAGTGGCCTCCTTTATTAGGAGCCTTAGGGTTTTTCTTTTGATTTGGCAGGATGATTATAATGAGAGCTCCTTAGTGCTACTACACCAGGGTATCTGCCCACTTGCTCTCAACCTCTCCTGTATAGCTTGTGATTAATGTAAAACAGTCAGATGCCCTTCAGATCAGTTGAATTTGGGGATTCTATTACAAACACAAAAAGTGTGCTGACCGCACAAAGCCCTTGGTGGTACCAATTAAAGACAGCGTCATTCAGAGTTGGCATTTCTCATTCCACTGCTTTTTTCTTTTTCTTCTTTTTCTTTTTCTTTTTCTTTTTTCTTTCTTCTTTTCATGGCAAATCTTTTCCATGGCAGTGGTGGCCCCTCTGCCACCATGCACCTGTACCATGCTCCAGCCCCAAGGCATGACTTCCTTGGGTAGTGGGGAAACACCTTGCTTTCCGCTCTTGCTGCCCAATTTCTATGCCCCTTAGCTAGCCCTCCATCTGGCCAGACGTGAGCAATTGGATTTGAGTACAATATCTCTTCATGTCATCATGCAGGGACGGGCACTATTGCCTGCACTGCCCCTAGCAAAAAGCCCTATGATGTCCCTTCCCTGCTGGTGCAATGGCTCTGGGCTGCCACCACAGATCATTTGACAAATTTCATGGTAAGACCCCAGCTTATCAACGTTATCTTTTTATTCCCATCAGTATTCCAAGTATTCCTTGAATGTCACAAGTGAAGAGCTGGATTATTCACAAAGTGTCCAGTGTTAAATCCTATTTACATGCAAAAGTTGTGCCAGCTTACCCTGAGGTTAAATCAGTGCAAACCCCTTCTGTGAGGACTCTTCTAAACTAATGAGAATGACCTCCCATAATTTCTTTAATTAAAGAACAACAACAACCTAAATCGAGATAAAACATGTTTCATATTAAATGAGGTTGGCCAAGCAAATGGTTTTGCATTGCTTAAAATGCTGACTACACTTTTTACACTGACTGAATTACATGAGCACTTTGGGCAGAGCAAACCTCAGCTCCGGTTTCTGACTCCTAGTTGAGCAGCTGCAGCAGTGAGAGGGTGTTACACTTGCCCCCACCAAAGTCAACACAGGCCTCTGTCTGTGAGGTGGCCAAGGTCTCTCTCCAACATGCACATTTTGTGTTAAATCCCATGCACCACTTTTGGTATTTTGCAAATTCATATAAAGTGTCTGAATCAAGACAAAGCATTATTTTTCATGAAAGTTACTCCCCCTGCCCCGCTCTGTGTTTGTCAGAAAGGGATAAAACTGCACCACACAAGAGCAGAGCAAAAAGTCCTTTATTTCTGAAATTTTATCTTCCAGAGTCAGGCTTTTTCTTGCATAAGGCTCTGCATAAATCTGGGGTCTTGTAACTTTGATCTGTTCACCCTCTGTCTACAACATATACTCCAATCGCACTTCTTACTTAATGGACTATACGGAATTGAGGAACCCTTGCGTAAGAAAAAAACCAGCACTGGCTTCTTATTTCTCTGCTCATTTCTTAAAAAAAAATGACCTTTAAAAGCTACTTAGATGACACTTTCACCTGTGAAGGCAATGGCTATCCTCCTTCCTTTCATTGCTGATTCAGTAAACCGCTGAACGCAGAAGTAGTGTTGTTTCCCATCCAACAGCAGCAATCTCATCACAAATCTCACGACCATCTAAGAAGATCATCTTGTTTATCTCAAGATATCCCCTTCTAATCCAGCTGTTTTCTAAGTCTGTCCTGAGAGATGATTATTCAGCTGCTTTTCACAGACCTAAACCCTTCACTTGCTCAAATCACCCGTTCACATAGGGGTTGGTGTCTCCCCATAGGACTCTTCCCATCAGTGCTCAGACCCTCCTGGAAGGGGCTCTATGGCCAGCAAAGCCAATGAGAAAAATTGCTCCGCGAGGCTATGGGATGTCACTGGTGTTCACTGTGTCTGTACCTTACTGTAACAAGAACCTTATGAACAAAATCGCTGTGATTAATCCTAGCATAAAATGTGGGCAAAAATGGAATGTGATTTTCTTCTCAATCAATATTATGGAGCTCCCACCAATCTTTTAATAATGTTTTATGCATGGATGAAAAGATACTAGGGTCTCAATATATTACAGCCATTCATGTTTAGACCTGTATATGAACCCAAAAATAATCGTAATATTTTGTTGCCTGCTACACATAGAGTATACACTCAGCTTACTACTATATAAATTAAAGATAAACTGCATTTAATCCCATTAAGCATTAAAAAGTAAGCAAACAAATTGACTAACAAAATATAGCAGGATGGCAGAAAAAGAAAATAAGCTCAGAAAATAATTGGTTCTAAGGAAGTTAATGAAAGTTTGTAGTATGCTTTTTATATGAATAGAGTTCAGAGGAGATTATTTTTTTGAAGTGTTACTCACAAATCTCCCATATCCACAATAGATCTTTTGTTAACTGTACCTGCACATTTATTGTGTATGACAGCCTAATAAAATGAAGTCATTTTAATAAACATTGTATCAGAATATCCTATCTTCTATGTGGCAATGTGAATTTCCACTACTGAAGGAAACATTTAACATTCTCACCATTTTAATACTTTTAATAAATATTTGCAATTCCTGTGATAATGCATAATGGCAGAAAAATGCATTGCCTCCAAAATTTATGTGGCTGCTGGCAGGTGGCCATTTTCCAATTTTCTGTCTCGCTAATATACATTTATTATGTATTTCTAAGGGCTTTTTTTTTTTTTTTTTCCAGTATTTGGCTTGCCATAAAATTGCTATTTCTTTTACAAGAGAAAGCGCTCGTGACAAAGAAATTCCAATTGAACCTAAAACTGACAAATGGACATCTGATGGCCAAGCCAGAGAAGAAAAGCATTTGCCCGACGTAGCTCTCAGTTTGATCCCCTCCCATCAGCCAAAGCCACAATATGTTTGGATCAGACACTCATATTCTGAACTGATAACAAGAATCAGTTCTTGCTTAGTAATATTTTCTGAAGTGTGACATTGCATTGCATCATGTTACGCATGACATGACATGAAGTAACATAACGTTACATGATGGGTTATGACATAGGGAAGTAAGATGCAAGTTAATATTATGCATTACATATTTGGGGTTTTTTTCTAAATTGTTGGATCAGAGCCTATGATGAGCTGTGAGTGGTCTCTTCCATGCTGGCTTTATACAACAGCCATCGTTATAGTATCTGAGCATCCACCAGCAGTTAATTAAGCCTCTATTGACAGCTGAAATCCTTGAATCTTTCAATAAGCACATATCGTTCTCTATATTTAAGTAGTAGTATTCATTCGAAGAGCAAGGGAGCAGTGACTCTCTAAGTATAAAGCATAAACAGACAGGCAATAAGAAGTGGTAAAACTACTAAAATGATATATACTTATCCTCTAAAGGGAAGGAAGCTGATTTTGTAAAACTCTTTATTGCATTCATAACAAAGCGGGGGATATCCTATATCACAGTGCATGTGCTTCTTGAAGATCCCTTCTGGTAGCAAATGATGTTCAGAGAGCATGATTTGTTATCAGAGAGCTATTTACGATGGTCAAGATAGAAGGGCTCTGAATAAATATCTATAGGTCTCAGGAACTGAAACATGGTGGTGCAATAGATGGAAAGAAATATCTCAAATAAGCAGAGGAACAGAACCTCCCTACCAAAGGTGACTGGAAATTCAATAGCTTTTTCTTTTTTTTTTTTTTTTCCCCAAAGCTGTGAAGCAACAGGATAATCCAAATTAACAATATACTGTAACAGAAAGGAAAAGATTGCTGTGTCTAAGGAGGAAGTGGTATGTTGGGGTTTTTTTCTTAATGTGCATGAGAGGGATTTTTTATTAATAAGAACTGTATAAAACAAGACCAACTAGGGAGGCCTTTTCAGACTTCCCTGCCAATGAAACCTGGGGGATATTAGTATTACTGCTTTTACCATTGCTCATAGGTGAAGCATGGGCATGTAGCCACTAGTAGACTCTAATTCCATCGAGAGGACCCAATACATGCAGCATTGTGAAAATTAAACCTGGGCTACTTACACATGTTATTAGTGTTGTGAACACCTTCCCTCACCCCCACCCTCTGACTGAATTAAATTTTCTCTGTTTGTGAAGCACACTAAAACATACAGGGATAGTATGAAGAAGTAATTGCACAAAACACCAATGTATCACGGATGCCCTGCGGTCAGATTTTCAGAAGTGCTGAGCACCTGTTGTTTCCAACAACTTCAGAAAGAAAATACGTATACAGTGCCCTGGCAACAGGAAGGTAGTGTTTTGGGGCCCGCTAGCCAAAGCCCAGCTGGTGTCTTGGTGCCCTGGAAATCATTTCTCTGATAGGATACAGCACAGCTTATTGACCATGTGGGTGATATGCATAGAAATTAAAGATTGATGGCTGACTTGTAATGAATTAGGAGTTAAAGGTACAGAGTGTTTTTCTTATATATAATTTATATGTATCTGCTGTCAGACTGCAGTCCACTTGTCCTGGCCCTGTTCCAATAATGCATTAGCATTACTGCAGTTAGTGTGAGAAAAATTAGGTTTCTTCAACCTGTATTTCAAGAGGACTTTAGGACCTCTACAGGAGGTGACAGGACTTCTTGCCAAGATGCACAAATAGATGGACCATTATTAAGGCTGATTTCTGATGCTGGTTTGTGCTCTTCCTCTTCTCCATCTATTATTTTTCTTTGATAAAAGTAATTCCTGGAATGATAAATACAGCCTTTCTAGCAAAGGAGAAAGACTGTCCTGCATCTGTGCTCACAAAATCAGGAGAGGTAGATTTGCCTCATCAGATATTGTTAAATATGCTGAAAAAGAACTTCTTGGCCATAAAGAAGGAAGTGACAAAAATAGGGTTCGTTTTTGCACCTTCCATGCATCTCCTAACATCATGGAGTACAATCCCACCTCACTATAGTTGCACCCTGTGCGGTGGAAGAGGTGCAAGTGAGGAACATGGTGCGTGACCACAGCAGTAACTGCTAAGTCTTTCTGCAAAGAATTGCTGCATCTTCAGCACCTGGTTTGGAAAAAGGGGCCAGTCCCCTCCAATTTGTTTTTTTTGTCCCTGGTGCAGGCCTTACAGATAAATCTATTGATGTCAGTGGCAGGTACAGACAAGCTGGCATTTGCTGAACCTACATTGGCTCAGTGAAGCTTGGCAGGCTCTACTAGGTGGTGGTATAAAAAAAAGAATAGGACTGTTTGCTTTGATGAAAGCAAGGCGTAACTGCTGTGGCTAAAACCTCAGATTTTCACTCTCATGCCTGACAGAGTGTATTTGCTCAGGAAAAGTTGCAATTCGTGTTAGATTACTAGCTGGCATTTGACTGTAATTCATAGAGCAATAAAGGCTACAGAGGGTCTAGTTAGGAAAAATGCAGCTGAGCGGTATGTAATAGCTGCTGGGGCACACAGGCTGTGTTGGAGTTAATCCACTGCCATCTTTCTTTATCTTGGTCAGACACCGCATTCATGTCTTCACCAAAGCAGCAAAGTGACTTTTCATTATGCAAACTACTGTTGCTTCTTGGTCTGGGAAGCCCTCAAAGAAGGTAGTGAGAGGGTGTCTTTCTCTTTCCCTGGACAAAAAAAGGACAAGACTACAAACAGTTAACTGAGAAATAGGACTGGCTACTGTACAAGAGGTTAAATCTCTGATTTGCTGGGGAATTACAGGCAAGTTCCTTCATTGTCTGCATTTTTGTTTTTCCCTTTACTTGACCTATGTTGGCCCCAGTTCAGGAAAGAATCACTATTTGGAAAAGTGCTTACTGGACTTAATGTGAATGTTTCAGAGCTTTCCTGAACCAGTCCTGGAGATAGTGCAGCACTGGATATGTAGAAGACAAAGGCACATTTTTCACTGATGATCATGGGCTTATGCCAGGACTATAATTGCAGTTTGGAAGTGATCAGGTAGAAATTTTCTGGTTTTTTTCTTTAAACTGAAAATTAATTGTGTCTAATTCTTTTTCATGAAAAGCATCTATCTATTTTGAAACTAATTCAGCTGAAAACCATGAGAATTGGGTGCAAACTTCTCAATTTTCCATCAGAATTTCTCAGCTGTCTGAAAAATTATGTCAGTCTTGAGTGCCTGTCCAGAAAGCTAATTATTTTTAATAAATAGTATTATATAATTATATAAACTATCTTATATATATTTATACATGTTTAGTTTATATATTTAATTCATATGATAAACAATTGACAAAATTTATTAATAGATATTTGTATAAATTATTTATTATAGGGTGATGCGATAATATTATATAATACAAATAGTGTTATATAATTATATAGAAATATATAATTAGTATTAGGTATTCAGGAGAAAACGATGTCATGATTTTTCTTTGGAAGGGACAATATTACAATATTGGGGTGAACAGATGAAGGCCCTTTCTAACCCGTCCTCCTGCCACTTAGATCCGTGGCAAAGTGCTGCTCAGAAATTTGCTCATGAATTCTCTGTTACTAAATGGTAGACTTTTCTACATACTTTTTTTTGCTAACTGATTTCTTCTTCCTGAATTTACAGCCATGCTGCTTTTTGAGAACTGCTTTGAGGACTTGCTCTCACATAATATTTTGTTGTGATTAATCCATCTCACACTAGAGAACTGTCTGTGTTTTGCTTCCATTTATTTATTAAGAAAAAGTGAGGGATACATCATTAAGTTTTTGTGTTGCTCATGTTCAACGCAAGTTGATAAGAACCAGATATTTGAAGAAATGGAGAAAAGTAGATTAAAGATTTCCTGTCCCCTCATGGCTAGCTTTCTCTTAGATGAAATGAAGAATTTGTGAGCGGACACAAGTGGGTGATACAATCGTTTCTCTACCAGTAAGCTAACTGTATCAGTGGTCTCAATCTTAGCATTTTTTGATAATGATTTCCTTGTGAGAAAAATTCACATATACGTATTTCTTACTCTGGTGCATGCATGCTGTTTCCTTAACAATGGACTGTGGATTATGGTCCAACTCTGCTGGGCCGGTTGTCAAAGTACCATAATTCACCTAAACATTTTTTTGGGGGCAGGGGGTGTACACTAGTAGTTTTGCATTAGGATGCTCTCTGAAAGGAGGTACACAGTAAGTTTTAATCTCACAGCACAAAGGTTGCCTCAGAGATGAATGGCAGGTAGATGAACAGGAAACAGAGAGATTGCTAAAAAAAGACAAACTGCACTTTGCACAAATGATGCACTTGAGTAGTGAACCTGATCATCATGCAGAGATTTAAACTTGTGCTGATGCTGCATCATAACACCTTGACCCTTTTGAACCTCAACCCCCAAACCTGCAGGGGAGCATGAGCGTTCTCCCCAGCAGCGAGTGCATTGCTGCTGATTTCATCCATGTCAGTGAGTTTAGTTTCCTTGCAAAAGATTTCTCGGAAGTAACTTTTCATTACAAATGGTGGCTATTAAAAAAAAAAAAGAAACAAAACCCCACGAAAACAAGCAAAGAAAAACACCTGACAACAGGGAAAACTGTGGCACTTCTTCATGAATCTTCTTGAGCTCATACATTTTGGAAGTACTTAATGTGATACCTGTAGGAATAGACAGCAGCAGATCACTGCAACAACTTTAAAGAATAGCTTTTTTTCTGTCACTTCTTTTACAGTGCAGCCCAATAGTCTTCCTAACAGATATCGCTTGCACAGAATCACCATTTCTCTTAGGATAATCAGTATAGGTTGGTAATAATGCATAGCAACATACAATTAAAAATTAATAGTGAAATGACTACATTATTCTCTTGTAGCAGAAAAAACTCCACCTTACAACAAAAGCCTTTAAAGCACTTTGGCTGTTTTCCAAAATAGCTAATTAATACTCCACCTAGCACTACTTCTGTGAAGCAGACATGCTATTGCCAGGCAGGAATTGCTAAGAGTCCATCGAGGAACTGGGCAGGTGGCAGGGAAGGCTCTGCTCAGCGTCCCCCTGCACTCAGCAGTGCCAGTCGTACCACGCCAGGAAAACCTGCTCAAATGGCAACAGCATGGCAAGTCAGTCTTTTGTATTATTGGAATAATCCGTGACATTCAAAACTGAGAGACAATGCATTGCGAAGTCTAGAGAGAGTGGATTTGCTTTCCTCAACACCGAAACAAAGGCTTTGCAACGTTACATATATTATTCTGATCACAAAAGTATCTTGCATTAGGGCTTTCAGCGTGAGATAATTGACCTTGACATTGCTTTCAGCTAAGGGCACATAACTCTTATCGCAGTGACTTATCTTGAAGAAAAGCGTGCAACTGCAAAGAATATTTACTTACTATCTTTTTTTTTTTTTTTTTTTTATTCTTGAAAACTGTGCACTGCAAGGACAAGTAGGCAGAAGTGTAGTGAGGGATGGAAGGTATTTTATGTGGATGAACACATGAAGAGGTGATTATGTATTGCTAAAAGTCTAATCCTTGGATAAACTGCAGTTTGCTATTAATTCTTTGGACTTGCTTAGCTGCTACTTAACATTTCCATGACTTAACAATTATATTCTTGAGCTAAGAGTAACTTTCCAACAAAATATGTAGGGATTAGAAACATTGATAATTATATTAATTAATATTAATGGGAGTGACAATATTTGTAGTCATATGACAAACATGAGGAAAGCAGGGCTTTAATGTTATCAATTAATTCTGTTTCTAATTGCTTTCACTATTCAATTGTCAGACTGTGTTCCACTTGCAACAAGGAATGTGTTAAGCAGGAAACGCAGGCCAGAATTAAGGGGAAGAGAGGTGTGTATTTGTATATGGTATTGCCTGTTATCCAGAGACATATTTAGCCTTGTCTGTGGACTTTGCATTTTCTCCTATCTGTCTATTTATTATAAATGCCAATCATTTGGAGTAATGGGTTCAGTCTCGGTTGAGATGGGTTAGTTGGTAGAGAGGCAGTCAGGAGCAGAAAATGACACTTATTGAAGAGTTCTCCAAATTATCATATATCCTTCTTCCCACACCTTCCCACGGGTGCAGAATGAGCGCAGGACAGCAAGACAAGCAGACCTTGGAAAACAGAGCTCCTTGTGTATACCTACACTGACTACTCAGATTTGTTTAATACATTTGATTGGATCAAAGTTGTCCCTAGAGGAAGGCAGAGAGCTACAGTCCATTGGCCTTAATCCTTCCCTGTGCTCCCGTATCTTTATACAGCTCCACCAGCTCAACACTGCCGTAAAACCAACATAATCCACCCTCAGTGCTCCCTGGTGTGAGGGACATCCCTCACCAGATCCCTCACTGAGCATCACAGCTGCCACAGAGGCTTCTTGGCACCAGGAGGAAGGCAAAACCCTCCCTGCAGATGTGTCCAGTGCAGGGCAGAGCTGTGAGATGATGCTCTTGCTCAGTGTCCCAACAGGCTGGGGTGTGCAAAAACCCAGCAATAAGCATGGAGCCATCCATTGGGAAAAAAATCATATCCATAATGTTTTCTGCATGAAAGTCTTCGTGTCCTGAAATCGCTCTCCTCAGAGAGCTTTCAGCCCATAAAGAAATCTTAATGCGTTGAAGTTTCCTTCCGCACAGAGCCTTCACCACGTAACAATCCAAGAGGCCAATAAATCAAATAATGACTATCTCCTGGGGCAGCCGCAATAAAAAAAATTGCCACCAGCTAAGAATTGTGCCTTTGATGGCTCTACAGGCAAGATACCAACAATCCCTACAACTGCTAATCCCCTCATGTGGTTTTACACCTGCTGCCCTCTCAGTCTGTGCCTGGATGCTATATGCGTTTCAGGGTCTGCTTTTCTTCTCAGTTCATCCCTCCTCTGGTCCTCCTTAGGATTACACCCCTGTAAGACTGAAGAAATATCTCATCAAACATTGCACATACAGATGAAGGAAGCTATCACCCAGTAAATGCTGGGTTAGTTGCCTTTTGGCTTTTGCCAGCTAAACTGGGAAAAGTTGCTGCCTGCTTGCCTTAGCTATGTGGATGTTCAGCACTAGTGCAGGAGGGAAAGTGGCCTGGTGAGTTCCTCATCAACACCCCAGTGAATGTGGGGGGACTCGCCGATGAGGATGAGGGAATACCCCCAAATTTCTGCTTCTTTTCATCTGGATACTCTGCCCATCCCGTCCCCCCTCCTTGTTGACAGCTGATGCTGATCCCTAGCACATTTGCATCTAAGCGTATTTTTAGGGTAAAATCAGGAAGCGTAATTTTATCTTGTTGTGCAAGCCACATTGTCAAAAGGCATTCAGGACAGATTCAGATCTTTTGTGCTGATGTATAAACGTTGCTTCTTCTCCATATCCCCATCAGGGGACAGAGCTCAGAATTAGTCCTTTTGTGTTTGTTTCCACTACACCGGGATGGACCTGTGAGCCTTTGCTTTTCCCCATCAGGAAGCATAGATTTAACGTATCGAACGCACCAGAATTGCTTAATGAGTGCTCAGTGAATATTAATAAAAGTTTGGACGTGACTCAGGCTACAATGGATGAGAAGTTTGAAAGCTTTGGTTCAAGATTACAGGAGGCTGTGAGAAAATATGGTATCCAGCAGCTAGCATATAGTGCAGATATTTCACTATCCAGGGATCTCTAATTACTAATAATGTACAGGAACAGTGTGATATGTCCTTACAATTGCAGAATCCTTTTCAAAGATAATCTTTAATAGTTTATTTGACAACCTGTAAAATTATAGAAAATTATTAGTCTTGGGAATTACAAAAATCCCCATAGTACAGTCAAACAATAAAATTATAATTACCTGTGGGTAATTGAAATTTAACTGTTTTTTTATTGTATATTACACATCAATAGCAACATAAGTTCAAGAGTGTCCCCCTCCCCTCCCTTTTCTTTTCCTTACAGAAGCAGGGAAAATGGACAACCCTGCTGGTAGCTTGTGAGCCCTTGTCACTGAACAGAGCTTGAACAATTTCGATTAAAGCAGTATGTTCGAGACTGTCATTAGACCTGCATTAAATTACATATCTGGAATGTTAAAAATAAAGAGTACTGAAGCTTATTCACAGCTGCCTGTGGTAAAGTATGTAGTCAAGGTTTTGATTATCTTTAAAGTTCTTATTTTTCTCTTTTCTCAAAGTTATTGTTTCGTCAAACAAATATCTAGCACATTTAAGAACAGTATGAGCACATGAGCAGAGTTGCTTAAGATGGATAAAGCATTAGCGTGTTTCCATTCTGTGCTCAGTAGTATTGTTTAGTACTAACAATGGTAATTTATCAATTATACAAGAGGGAACAAAGCTCGCTCTTTGCCATCTCTTAGCACCAGAACTACCTATTACAAGGCCCAAAGCTTGAGACCCTGTCCAGACCTCAGGAGGCATCATTTAATGTTAGCATTTGCATTACCAGGTTTTGCCTTGTCCTCTCTTAGTGACCCCCACGGAGACTGCTCAGTACTCAGCACCATGGCACATCAAGACTTCCATGGGATTTTTTCTAAACCAGGAAAATTATAACCTTTTTTTCTTTTTTCCTTCTGAACCAGGGCTCTTGATAATGAGGCACAACTCTTCACTAGCCCTCCTGTCTGCAGCCTGCTCTTCTTGTCTAGCAGGTGAGACCATCCAGTCCCCTCTTGCCTTGTCACTTGTGATGCCATTAGAGATTTTTAGAACAAGCTTAAGGACAAAACCCAAGCTTTTTGGATGCTGTTTGGCCAGCATAAACCCTAAAACATGGTATGTTTGACAATTAATTGTCTATGTGACAGCTTTGTTACATACTACTAAGCTAAACAATCACCATGTTTGCTTCTATACAAGGATCAGGCTGGCTACTTTTATTTGATGCTGTAAAGTGCTTTGCGATCATTATGTGAGTATAACTGCACAGGTGAAAATGTCTCTGTTTTATTAAAAGTTTCAATTAAAGTGTTTAATACACAGATTTTATCGTGAGAGAGGCATCACAAAGACTGAGTACAACATACTGGCAAGCCAGGTATTGTTATGATTATTATTACTATTATTTATGCATAATCATTGAAGTCTTAACTGAAAACTGGGAAATGGAGTTCCTGAGCCCCAAAGAACTCACAGTAACAGCTCTTTTTTGGAGGAGGCAACAATAGCAAACCATCTCTGCTTTGTGGCACAATTAATGGTGCACACAGCCCAGTCTGGAAATACGTGATCCTGAATGGGTTTTCCCATTTCCAAAGATCAAAGGAAGCAAAAAATTCAGTTGGATCCATCGTTGCCTGCCTTTTTTATTTAGGTGCCTGTTACTCTTCCCACTGCCTTTTTTCCTCTGCCTGTTGGTGTGAAGGGCATCCCTGCACATTAGAGCTGTGACGCATTTGTTTACCCAGCAAAGCGGCTGGAAAGTTCTCATCAAAGTGGTATTTGAATGCCTTTACAGGGGACCTGAGGAGAGAGATTTTGCCTTCCTCGCTTGTCCTGCCCATCTGAGATTTTTAAGCGTCTTGGCCTCCTAAAAGCTGAAGTGGAGCATTCGTATTAGATTTAAAGCAAGTATAAATCTTTCAAAAGGAGAAGCCCCTGGAGGGACTGTATCATCAAAGCAGTTAATGGTCTAAGCTACAGCAGAGGAGAAACAGGGCTGGCCCCAAATCATGGTCCTTATGCCAAATAGCCATGACCTCATGTAACACAGTGAGGAGATGTCACTGAGAGAGTTTTGTTTTGCTTTGGCTGTTTCCTAATCCTGACCCTTGACCAACACCTGAAGGCTACAGGAAAGTTTTTCTCCATCATTCCCTGGCAGATTCCAGCTGCTGAGCTCAACTGCCCTAAAAGAGAAGCTGGAGAGCTGTTGTCCAGTAGGATTTATATATATGGGATGCTTGGAAGCTAAATCTTCCAACCACTAAAATGCACCATACTGTAACACAAAGAGCAGCAGATAAATTTTCCTGCCTTTGAAATTTCTGCTCGTGTCACTCACTGAGGCTAATTTTTACCATTTTGACTCCAGTGAGAAGAGCTATTCCGACATGAGTGTCTTACTCTGCACTGTGATGCAGGGATGAAGTGAGAGCTAAGGATGAGCAATTGTAGCTCTGTCAGGATTAAAGCCAGGTCAAATTTTTCGTTTCGCTAAAAGTCACTTTTTTGACATAGGAATCAGGAAAATACATTGATGCAACATGTTGAAAAGGACAAAAAGGTTATTATTTGCTCCCACAAATATGATTCAAGCAGAGAAACTCAAGCGTCATGGTAATTGGAAAATATTTTCATGTGAAAACACAAGCTTTTAGGGTAGCCATTGGCACTAAGTACAGCATAATAGGAGGGTCCAAAAGGGGCTTCAGGGAGCTCCTCATGGAAAGCACCATTAATGGTCCTCATTTTGCTCCCATCTGTAGGGTGTTTGAGCTCACAAATGTTTAGGTAAAGAAGGCTGCAAGCTTCCAAATAAAAAAAAAAAGGTTAGGCTATTTTTCTTTCTTGTGGATGAGGTTAGAAGGTTAATAAAAGAGTTAATCCCATCCTGCCCTGCAGAAGGGAACAGCTCACGTGTGAGACTTCAAAAGCCTTTGGAGTGTGTGTGTATGGATGTTGTTATTTCCTGCCAGAGCTGTCCAAAGAAGACAGGGGCGGGGGGCTGTTTTTTTGGAAGAGGAGTTTGGCCTTTAACTAAATCAGCTGGAGTGAAAATAAAAAGGTTAGTGTAAAATGTTATTGAGAGTAAACCCCAATTCAGTAAAGTTCTGGGCATTTTTTTTTTTATTTTTTTTTTTTTCCCTGTGAGAACCTAAAATTAAAACTTGCTAAAAAGAAATAGTCAATTTAGGAAACATTCAGAAAAAAAATAAATTATAGTAGTGAGAAATATTATATAAATTTACTAAATAGTTTGGTGGCCCTGAAAACATAAAAGACCTGGAGAGCATTCTCTCTGAAAACAAATCACACACCCCACTGGTTCCCAAATGATGGCCCACTGAATGCTTCTTTGCTAACCACTTTCAACTTGCTGGATGACTGGCATCAGGAAAGCCTCAATGCTGTGATACAGGTTGGCCACTCCTTAAAGAAATAGAACTTGCTCTTCAGCAGCATCCTGTATTCAAATAAGGGAAAATGTGGCCAAAGCTCTGTTGCACAGTCTTTAGTCAATGGACAAAAACATTACCCAGTGATTTTTGCAGCACTCAGCAAAGGGTTTTAGAAATGCAGCTTTTGGGGCTTGTACTTTTCAGGGTTTGCTCCTTCTGCTGCACGAATGGTGGCAGGCTGGGACAAAGCCTCTTAGAGAGGGTGATTAATTACAGAATAGGCTTTTCTGAGCCTCTTCTCATTTTTGTGTGGTTTTCATTCTTGCCATTTGTAACCACCGAAGGATTTGAGACCATAGGTGGAGGACATGTCTTCATTATGGCCCTGTGGGCGTGCAGAGAGGGGTTGGACACTCGTGTTTCTTGCCTCCAGGCAGCTCTATGTTATGCCTGGCCGATTACAGCACCAGGCAGTTATTTATGAGGAGAGCTGGGTGTCCATTTGCTTTCCAGCATTGAGGGAATGCTTATTGCACAGCATAGAAAGTTACCTCAGGCCTTGTTAGGTTTTTCTGGAAAAATATACACTACAGTGTGGGTTACTTATATGCCTCCGTGACTTGGTGCCCCCCCTGCACAGATGAAGGTCCATACTAAGAAACAGTGTAAATGTTATAGTCAATATCCCTTGGCAGAGAAACTGCACTGCAATTTCTTTTTCGTTTTTTCTTCCTTTTGCGCGAGGCTCCTGTGCTACCAGCTAACCATTTCCTATAAGGAAATGGCATTGTGTTAAAGTTATATAGTGTATCATATTAAATTTTATAACAGTGCTTTGTGTTTTGAAAAGACTTGGGGTGGGAAACGGCATCAATCAGGGATAGACTTGGAAGGGGCCTCCTGGGTCATTTTGTTCAAGACCTCTGTGAAACAGGAAGGCTTCTGCAAAATACCTTTCCCATAAATGTATCTAACCTTTCCTTAAAGACACTGAGTGATTGTGCCATAAATACCTCAAGCAGGTAAACTAGTCTGATTGACCTTACGATCAAAAAGTGTCTCCTAATACTGTATATAAGGTACAATTTTCCATTCTTTCAGCAGTAGCTAAGCAAGAAAAAAGGGCAAATACACAGTAATGGGCAACAATACAGACTGTGCAAACAGTTTTGCTTTCACTTTACTGTCATCACCTACCATAAATCTGGATGTACCATTGATACTTAGTTTCCCAGTGTAGTGTCTGTGATCCTTGTGGTATCTATCTCACTTTGTCTCTGACTTTTGGAAAGCCAACATTACAGAGTGTAGAAATAACGAAGACGTACGAGCAGCACTTTCTGATTCAGAAAGCCATTCAAAACCCTATGCCATATAGTTAAAGTATTTATTTCTATTTTCTCTTTATTAGAATGTGAGTTGTTTCTTGTCAGAACCATGGGAGCTAGGGGAAGCACAGGGCTTTCTATGTCTCCATCAGAGTGTCAAAGAATAATTTTCATTCTCCTCCAACAATTGTGCATACTGAAGAATAAATACCTGGTAGTTTAGCTGTTTGTTGTTGCAATAGTAATGCATTGTGTGCTGGTTATGGCCCCATACTGCTCTGCCTTCTTTTGCTCAGTGAATATTAGGAGAAGCGTCATTTTGTGTAGATGTGTTATTAAATCACAGACACATTCATTTCTGAGAGCTTCCTGAGCTGCACATAAACTATCTTTGGCTTACTTTTTTTTTTGCCTTTTTTTTTTTTTGCAAGTGCTGAAAGATGGTGAGAGAGCTGAAGGTCAGTTGCTCTCCCACCTATTTCTGTCAGCTGTACCCTACTTATGGAAAGGGGTTGTCTCATGGTGTCCATCTCACCTGGCTGACCATTACCTAATTCATTCTGGACGTAGGAGAAAGTTAGACACCCGTCAGTGTATCCTTGCAGCTCCCAGGGAAAAGCATGTCTTTAAAAGCTGACTATGCCACCTCGGTGGCAGCGAGGCATTGCTGTCAGGTGTAAGAATGAACCACCATCTTACAGTCATACATCAGGTTTTTATTGTTCTCACCAGCCGCTTCCTGAGCATCCAGCACCATCCCCAAATGAGACACTGAAGAGGTCCAGTAAAAGCTTGTGAAAAGGTTTGGGACAAATACTGCTTTAACTGAGACTCAGCAGGCCCAGCTGGACAGCCTTTCTTTACTAGACAATCTCATGAGAAGACTATTCACAACCTGACCCAGAGAAGCATATTTCAGACTAGCTGTGGAAGACTCTAGAGGACTTTCTTCTTCAGAAGATCTGAGAAAGAAGTTTTACAAGGTTGCGGTATCCTGAGCTTGGTTTTAATGTCCATTCATTGTTCTGAGGTAGATCAGGCTGTCCTCTTTTTGGGGGGGGGGGGGGGGGGGGGGGGGGGGGGGGGTTGGTTGATAGTTGTACTTCTCATACACAGAGGACTGCTGCATAATTGGCCAGGAAAACTGGAGTTAAGTCCTAAAAGCAAAACACACAGAAAAGGTAAGATAATTTAGAAAGGATATGGTGATCCTGGGTTTGAAAACATGTCCGTGTCTTTGCATGTCCCTGCCCACACTTTTGTGATGTGCCTCCTTTATGTCTCATGCCTCTGTGGCAATTCAGACTGGCACTCACTTGTCCCTCTCAGCTCAGTGCGAATCATTTCACAAAGACCTTAAATAAGCTGCGAAAAGACAAATTTTTTTTAAATGCCTTCTCTGTACAATTAACTAAATGCCATCCTTTCTCTGATGTGCAGAGTTTTAAAATATTTGTTTAGTATTTAATCACATAGCCATATGGGCTAAAATACACCTCATTCAGTTGTTTAAGGGCAGAGGCTGGTGAGATCTTGATAATTCAATCTGATGTCATAAAACCACAAGGGAATATACCTATGCCAAGAAAAAGAATACACATACTAATAGGCCTGCTGTTTATTGCTTATATTCTTTTCAGCCATTGTCTTTTTCTTAGCAAATCACCAGATCAAGCTTCCCTCACAACAGAGATGAGACAGTCCCAAGCCCAGCTCACACCTCACCCTTCCTGCCTTAAACTCTAGCTGTAACAGCAGCCCTTCTCTGCTGAGATGATTTGAAGCCCACACAGCATTTACTTACATAGGATCCTGGGTACTCGACCCATATGACAAAATCAGGTCCGCTTCCCTCATGCTGACCTGCTTCAGTCCCACATATCCCCATTTTCCTCTTGGTGCCCCTCCATTCCCTAGATGGTAAATACTTGGCAGGGGGTGGGGGTGGTGGGAAAGAAACATATTTCTTTCTGTTTTGTTAGGAGGGGAAATGAAGGCAAAGAGGGCTTTTTTTGTTCTTTTAGTATCATCATTATTTTTGAGGGAGGGTTATTTTTTTAGCACAGATGAGTTCTGACCTGTAACTGTGCTGTTAGGTGTTCCTGAAAACAAAAAGTGCATTTGCATTAGATGCTCCTAAAACAAACAAACAAAATTATATATCATAGAGATTTTTCTGAGCCTGTTCAGTGCACAAATGCCGATCAGAAGCAAATATCTTGCAATCCATTTTGATATTTACAACAGAACATGGCATATCATTTAATTTAAATTTGCAGCATGCTCAGTGTAATTAATGCTGTGCAGTGCCTAGAAAATCCTGATTTCTTAATGTGATACAATGCATGCATGCTGAGACCATTTTTTTAAACTACTGTATCATTTTGGAACATTAATGGGGAGGCACTACCATTAAGCAGGAAAAAGAGCCATGCTCACTTTCTCTTTATGAACCTTCCATGCAGCTCCCCAAAATATGATGCAAACTACAGGTTTGTTTTAAAAGAGAGGGGAGTCAGAGATTTAATTTTCCCTTGACACAGCATGATGCCTGAATAGCCAGGCAGCTATTTCTAAATTATGTGCATTTCATTCCTAGGAGCTGTGAGCATTTTGAATGGGCTGATGTTAAATACAGTACACAAGCATAAATACTCAAGGGAACAGCTAGCTGAAATTTTGGCATGAGCAGAAATCTGATATCTATCATGGTAGTATCTGAGCACGTAATAATAATGCATATTGATTTGCCGGGAGTGCTAAGAGAGGGGTTTTGGTATTCTGGGATGAGAACTGTTAAACTTGGGAACATCTTGTGTGATTATAGTAAGCTGTGGTATTTGTGTGCTGTGTTTTTTTGGCAGGGACAAAAATGTTCACGTGTAATCTTTAGACCTGTGAGACTGGCCTGGGTCTCATTGTTGGAACCGAACCCAAGAGACTGAATGCATGATAAAGATACGTATATATTATACATAAAGGAAGCATGGGGAATTTACATCTGTAACTAGAAAATGAGGTTAAAAAAAAGGCAGCATGCTTGGCAAGAAGGGTCGGGACCAAAAGCCCTTCGAGGTCAGGAGCTTTACTGCCATGACTTCAGTGAGCTTGGGTGTTAGTTTACGTACTTTATCAGGCAGCTATATGATTTGAATTGTGCAAAAAGAAGAGAAAAGAAAAAAAAAATACCCACAACCCCTATCGTTTTGCAAGGTATCAGTTTCTACCAGAACGGACTATAGAAAGCTCTGTTTATAGACCTGTTGATAGCAAAGCAAAGTCTTCAGGTCCTGTAAATAAATCTGTTCCTAAATATAATGCTTCAACTTCTATATTCTCATCTGACACCTGACAATTCAACCTTAAGAGTAATTGGTCCTGTCTTTGAACCTCTGCAAATACTGTATGAGGAGGGTGGACAATTTATTGATTTAGATTGATTTTTGTAAGAAGCATATGAGACAGATATGGTATCAGGTGTCACACACTGTATATATTACACTCCTTGAAAATATCCATAGGTGATGAGGCAAGGTTCAAGAGTATGCGGAGGTAATGTTCGGCGAGCACCTGCAAACGAAGCCATCCTGCTGTGTGATACCTCTCTGAGTAATTACTTAAGAGAGACACCAGCCAGGAACAACTTAATTGGCTAAGTTTGAATTTCAGGGGTGTGATGAGATGGCTTTTCTGTTGGGAAGCCATCCCAAACTATGTGCTGTCTCCACACGCAGGAACCGAAAGGGTTGTTCTAGTGCAGGTTGCCCAACCCATTGATCTGTTCCTGTTTTCAGGTTCCTGTGTCAAGCCTCAATAAGGGGCTGGAGGAACAGATGGCTATTGAAATGAATGGTTGGATGTTTCCAGGCCTGTAACTGTATTTTGTAGTGCTCTGGTTATTCGAGAACGTTACAAGACAAGGCAGTGGATTTGTCAGGAATGAAAGCATTTGTGAACTGGCTGTTTAGTTTGTGACAAAAATTGTCATTGATATTAACAGCTCTGAGCCCCATTAAAGACCTAAAAAATCTAGGGAAAAAAGCAGAACAAAAGAAGACAGCAACAAGATGGCACTGAGGGTCCCATCACTAGGGATGATGATTAAGACGTGAGACAGAGGGCTGTCCCACCCGTGTATGAGTTTGGCTGGGGAAATCACCCTCCTCCTGCTGCTTCACTTCCTTCATTTATAATGAGGGAAAGAATAACTTTGCAGCATACTTTACATTGGCATTGCATGCTAACTTCATTACTGTTTGCAACAGCCTGTGCAATCCTCAGAGGAAAGGAATAATAACAAAGAAAAAAATGATAATTACCAAGCACATAGTTTTCATCTATAATCTTCATTTCTGGATTTGCTATTTCTGATGTCAATATTTTATAATGGAAGAATGAGATATGCTAAGTTTCTGTTTGATGGAAGTAAATTCAGATTTAATATTGCCGAGGAGCTGAATTTTTAATACACTAGAGCAGTATGCAGACATTCCTCCTGTTTGCTGCTCCTGTCGCTCCTTTGTACCAGTTCGGCGATGCCCCCATGACCAGGCAGAAAAACGGAAAGAAGCTGCTCTGAATTTTCAGCGGGGTGACAGTACTTTGTCATTCAGCTCTGTCACGATAATTGGGAGTGTCACACAATGAAACAACATGACACACCCCTGGTAAATGAAGAGTTTTCAAAGTGATGTACAACCCCTGTCAACTGCCAAAGCTTTTGTTTGTTCACAGAGTGCGCCAGCATTTCCAGAAGAAAAACCACACTGAAGAGGCATACTTACAAAGTTTGTTGTAAATTGATTTCCTCTGTGTTTTTATAAAATTGGATATATCGTATGAACAGTAGGAAAAAATATCCTCTTTTATCACATGCTCCTGGCTTCCAACCTGCTGAAGACTTTCCACAAACTCTTTAGGAATTTACCTCTTTTCGTTAAATTGGGTTGGATCTCATTAATAAAAGAATGGTATAATGGAAAAGAGTTTCTAAAATTATACTGTAACCTAGAATTGCAGGATTCAGCTTTCTCTGCCTGAAGAAAAAAAATCTGGAGCATTAAACTTACTTTATCAAGCATTGCACCTGACATGCTCTCATAAATTTTACATACATTTTAACTTATTTTAATATTATGCAGGCTTGGTTTAAAATATTCCCATGAAGTAACTAAAATGAAGCTGCTCAGCCATAAATTAAAGCTAAAAAAATACTTGTTCCCCCCCGCCCCATCAATATTTCTTTACTTAAAATCATGTGTTGTATGTAAGTTAAATTTTTCCCATGCTGAGATACTTGTATGTCTTAATAGGACTACCACAGAACCAGTGAGCCATTTTTCTGTAGGGTTAAATGCACACTCTCCGCTTTTTTAGCAGTATCTTGTCTAAAAGCAGACATCAGTAACCCTTTGCATGCCAGACCTCCAACTGACTGTGCAGCCCTGTATTTTTACAGGCGCAGCCCTATAGCAGCCTCGCTGGTCGGATGGGCAGGTGAAGGGACAGACGGCAGCTTTGTGGCAACGCCTCTGGCCGTGCAGCGCAGCACGGTCGCGGCACCCCAAGGATGCCCCTTTGGCCAATATCGTCATCCAGCAGGTACGACATCATTGACAACTCATCACAAAGCTCCATTTGTGTCCCGATTTCTTAAGCTATTTCAAAGTCAGAGCTAAATTACACAAACATTTGCCTATCTAGACATAACAGGACTGTTATGGAATACTGTCAGCTTGTTGCCATTTAGCCTGAGCACACACTGTATGTGTCTGTCAGGCCATACTTGGGCAGCTCTGCAGCATGCAACGTGTCCCAGACACTGGAGTGATTATGTCTGAATACTCCTTATCTGATTTAAAAGCCGACAATGCTACACATCTGTGCTTGCGAGGCTCCGCTGTTACACTGTGACGCCAGTATTTATTTTGCTTCTGCAAGTTAGTTTTCCTTGAGAAGCAGCAGGGGCCTTCTTCAATGAACTGAAAAATGTGTATTGTATGAAGGTCTGTGGAGGGTTTGTACTGTAGTTCAATGGGCAAATGTGAACCCAGGGGATGACATTTCATTTAAACATTTGGTTTACATCTTTACATGCCAAAAATATTAATGTCTTGACTTTAGCAAACTGAATTCAGCACTTTTTTTTTTCCTTTTTCATTAAATGAAGTAATTATAGCCAAAACATTCTGTGGATGTTTATTCTTCCTTCTCAAAGGTGGAGTTCCGCACACGAACATTTGGTTTCAGGTCTGAATTGTCAGTATCTGCTCACTTGACACTTTCCCGTTAGTTTGTATTGGAAACCACCAGTAGTTTCTTTTCTTGTGTTTATTGTATTACTCTCAGACCTTTGATCAAAACATCTTGGATAACAGCAAAGTCTAGCTTAATGCCTATTTGCTATTTTGAAAAAAAGTGAAGAATATGGTTTCTGTCAAAGGATCTATGAAGACAGTTAATGTAATTGAGAAGCAGAAGGGCATTTATGGAAGTGCATCTGAATGTCCTCTTCACATATAATTGCATCAGGAATTCTACATTAACATGCAAATCCTGTCCAAAGGAAAAAAAAAAAAAGCTTATTTTTAGGTAGAAGCCCTCAGTGGGCAGTAAATTACCCATAATATCCCCCAAACTAGCAATTAGCCCTGTTTGCTGACTACCTGAATTGTTTCACAGTAGTTCAGCACAGTCCTACCGGTTATCACCACACTTATCATCAGAGATTCAGTGTACGACTCCCGCAGCTTCACATACTGTATGCCTAAGGTCAGTCATAATAACAAATACATTTTATTTGCTTCTTTTGGCCCTTCAGAACTATTTTCTCAGGCTTCAATATGTGAGGGTAGCTGATGCTGCCATGCTGCTTAAATGGCAAGGATTCATAAGCGATTCATAAGCGTAGGTACACTCTGGTATTAGTCAATATGTTTTGTATTTATTCCTGTATTAGCAGATAGTCCTAAGTATCTGCTCTGAGAGAGTGAGCTTTCTACCAATTTCTAGGGTTTTCTTTTCAGAAGTTCTGACACTGGAAGAGATTTTTCAACACGGGCCTGTAACTGAGGAGTGTAAAACTGGAGAATACGGAAACAAAAACCTATGGAAATTTTTTCCTTAAGGCTGCTGAGCAGTTTTCATATCCCTAAATATGAATGCTTTGCCAAAATAGTAACTCAGTTTTGAAAACAACAGCTATATTGCCTGCTTTAGCAGTAGAAGCAATCATGGGCCTACACATGCACACAAATACAAGCACACACATCCCAGCAGCATCATTTTCGCTGAACAGGCCTTGGTTTTAAAGAAAGAATACTGAGTGAAAATGAGACTAATTAAGCATTTGAAATAGAATACAGAAACGTTTGGACCCTGAGCATTAAAGGTTTATTTTTAAGCACTGTGCACACCTTTCTGAGTAATGCTTCAATTTACACATTATTTCTCAGGCAAAATCCAACGGAATTAACATACACCCTATTACCACCATTTAAGTCCCATTTTCAATGCTGGTTCTGTGACACATTATACTGACATGGACCTGTATTCCTGCCTCTGAGCTGATGGACTAGGTCTGAGTCCATCAGGTAATGAAGATGACGGAACAGGAATTCATGCTGAAGAGGAACATTTGAAGACTGCTTCTCATTTGCAAATATACTGTGAGAAGCAGAAAACAGGAAGCTTGCCTTTGTCTGGCTCTAGCTAAAATGCTTCAGCTTCTTGTTTCATGATCAGGAGCATCAGCTCTGTGAGCAGACAAACTGCCTACTCCGTCTATCCAAGAGAGGCTCTCAAAAGAGCAAACCATCTGTTAAAGGGTAAGCTATCACTCTGATCTTTTTTGCTCTTGCAGGGACAGATTAATGTAAAGCAATGTAGCATGGCTACAGGTTGGTAGAAGGAAACAGCCCTGAGCTGCCCCACCTAGTCATGCTGCTGGAAAACAAAGGCAAATGACACAGAGAAGACTGTAGGTGCAAGAATATTTCCTTCTCAGTTAGGGTTTAAGCCAGGACACTGAGACAAGAGTCATACGACCAACTTTACCACCCAGAGAATCACTCAAAATGGCCCCAAACCTCTACTATTTCAGTAGTAGATCCTCAGGCAGGGCATCCATAGGCAATGAGCTCTCAGTTAATGGCTTAGTGAGGCAGTGACCGCAGGGAGCCGTGAGCTGTTTGGCCATCTTCACAAGGCATTCAAGGGGAAAAAGGGAATACTTGGCGGAGACAGTGCCAGCAGACTAGTCCTTCAAAAGAAGAACTTTTTCCCAGGAAAAAAAAAAAGTATTTGGGTTAAACATTGTTTCCACCCTTACTAAACCAGGCCTTGACTAAGAAAAATACAAATAAGCTGATCATAAATTAACAGTCTTCCCCGTTGTGAGCATGAACGTGCATACCTGGCCAAGGCAGGCAAAAGCAGATTGATTAAACAACAAAGTTCACCTTGTTTTCTGAGTTGAAAGCTCATGCTGTTTCTTGGCAGAACAGACATGTCAGGCCTGTAATAACCACTTGCTACCTTGCTTCAATCAGCGTTAAAACCAGCACAATATTAACATCTTGGGGAAAATCCATCTGGAAACTGCTTTCTGGGGGAAAAAAAATGAAAGGGAGGTAATGGAGTACCACACCCTGTGTTTATTTATTTATTGAGTTCATAGTAACTTCAAGGAACTTCAAACTTCTCCCTCCCCTCACCTGAAAATTTTGTATTTATTTCAAACAGTTTCTGTTAAAATGCAGAGCTGAATACTTGTTCAGAAAAAAGAGGCAAAGAACAGCAGTTCTTCAGCTGAAGGTAAATTACTTGGTCTGGCAGAGGCAGAGGTTGGTATTTGCTATTTGGTTTTACTCTGGAGGAGGCTTTTGTGCACACATCTTGCCATGAATCCATATGCCAAGTACAGCAGGGCGGCATTACCCAGGACAAAGCCAACCCAACAGAGGCATCACTCCTGAGTGGTCAGAGCATCCCTCTGAAACTGTGATTCAGAGCAACCACACACACTCAGATGTGGGAAAGCTGTTGTGTTTACACCTTAGGGGTTTGAGGTTGGAACACAAGACCTGAACTTTAAAAACACTGTGTGAAAAAAGGGGTTACTTTTTGCTGACATGGTAGTACTAAAACTGACTTTTTCTTTTCCCTCTTGATGTCCTGGTACGAATGTAGACTTGACATTATTTTGGGGCACCTCTTCTTTCTGTTGAATCAACTAACATGATAGTTTCAGGAATCAGAAGACACTTGTGCTTGGCATGAAAAATTTTATGTAAAACCTGTTGTAGGAAAGTTAATGCAAAACTAACTGCGTAAATGAGCCAAAGAAAGCCTTTCATTTATAGTTTGCTCTGATTTTTTTTTTTCCTTTTTTTTCTTTTTTTCCTGAAGCGCTGTACTCCAGCATTGATAAAGTTCGAAGACCATACTAATGATGTACAGCACACATGCTCTGAAATCCATCTACTTTATGTGAATGCTACCCTGTGCTGCTGGTTCAGCTTGGCAGCTCACTGTGAATGTTTTGGAGACTTTTAGCATCTCCAAAGTGTTTTTGGAAAGCAAGCAAATGATTCAGGGTCTGGACACTGGATTTTTAAACTAGCAAAATATTTATCGCTTACTCTGAAAAAACAGTTTGTCACAAAGAGCTGGACTATGAAGAGGGCATTTGGCTCTGGATTAATTTTAGGTGAAGTTTTAGGACCAGGCTAGGCTGTAGGTTTGTGCTCAATGATGCTTAAATGTAATGCCCCGGCCTTCCTACATCCTGGCCTGTAACTGTATGGGATCATGCTCTGCCAAATTTCTGTCACCTTGGGCTTCATTAGCATGAGAAAACAGACCCCTTTTGGCTTTGTGTCTCACTGAAAAATAAACCATTGGAGCTGGTTTGCCAGTCATCTGTTTTGGCCAGCTGTGTATAGCTGCCTCATACACTCAACTTTAAAGGGATTTGGACAGCATTTATTTAGGTTCAGTTTTTTATTACAGCTCTTAAGTAGGTACCAAGAGCGAAGGTTCCTGTTTACAATGGTGAACATTTACTCAGGTAACTACTCCTAAAGCACCCAAGAGCATTGGCTGACTAAGTTCTCAGCAGAATGAATAAATATTTTATAATCAAGCCCTTAATTGGGGATTCTGTATTTAAGAAAAAAAAAATCCTGCAGCTTCCATATGAAATATTACCTGAGCATTTAAGGGGGCTAGGGGTTGCATTCACTTTCTCCAGCTATTCTAACAGCTACTTTAATAGACGGAGATACAGTAAGTACAATGCTTGATACGGTGAGTGAACCAGAACACGTAAAAATATTTGCAGAAAGTTCTGAATAAGTAGCACAGGTAACAAGCAGGTAATTTTTCTTAAATGAAGAAACTCTCATAAGTCACATTCATTCAATCAGGGAAAAGAAATAAAGCCACATGCATAACCAGCATATGTGTACAGCATGCTTTTTGTCTACAGCACAAATACTATGTTTTACCTTTGAACTAGCTACGTAGGGAGGAAAAAATTATCCTCCCTCCACAAATGATTTTGGGAATAATTATGTCTAATGGAAAAAAAAAAAATCACAGTCTGTTCATGGACAATGTGAATGGAAAGGGATGTAAAATTTGGGAAGGTACTAATTCATTATAAATTATTCCCATTTTTGGTTGGCAACAGTCATTGAACAAAAATACAATTATATTAAGGGCAGTAAGAGTCCAGACTAGATAGAAAAGAGTAAGGCAGTCAAACTTTTGGAAAGACAACTAGCGGGGGTACAGATCATGCTGTGATCTATTCAGCACTGGTGAAAAGAGCACTGTAACTGTTTATTTACTTTTTGTACTCACTGGCTTCCCAAATAAAAGAACCGATACTACTGAAAAGCTCTGAGTGTGTCATGCTGTTCCCCTCCTGTCCTCAAACTGCTGAAGCTGAGCGCCTGTCCCAAGTTTTGTCCATTATTGTCAAATGCGCAGGAGGTGGGTCAGCACTGCAGCCAGCAAGAGTGGGACAGAAAGAATTGGCATCATATAACGGGATAGAAGTGGAAAAGCCTCTGCTGGGCAGGGACCAAGTGCAATGCCCACTGAAATCGGTACAAGCCCCATCTTTGAATGCCAAGGTTATGGACAGGGGTTTAGAACAGCACCATCTGATAAGGCTAAAAGTAATTTTTTTCAAGCCACACAATGATTAATACTTGTATTTTTTAAACAGCTGAATCACAAGTCAATATAAATCCATGTTAATATGATTGAGTTCAGCGGAGTAACGCTAGGAGAAAAATGGGTTCAGCCGAGATCAGAGGCCAAGTGCATTTAAAATTGAGGCTCCATGAAGGATTTTTAGAATCCCCCCAGTTTTATGTACTCAAACAAGCTTACTCCTTTGGCTAGAATGAGGAGGTTTTCATCTCCTTTGGAATTCTGGGGTAAACTGTCCTTGTACAAAATTTGTTCAGGGTCAAGTTTTAGGCAGTATTTTGTGCTGCAATAACCACACCATGACAGACAACCTTTTCATCAGATAAGAAAAAAAAATCCTCTTCTTCAGGTCAGTACAAGAAAGAAACATGACAGAGCTATAAATACAGAGCCCAGAGGTGCGAAATTGTGTGCATTAAATGCAGTCATTGGCCATGTTTAAATTTTTTCCCAAACACTTCAGATGTTTAGACAGAGAAGCAAATATATACATAGGGGAATCTCAGCAATGAAAGCAGCTTCTCATTGTTAAATGATTCTCTCTGATAATTGCTGTGAAATTTTTCAGACAAATATTTTAAAAATATGTAACTGATGAGAGGGAATTGAATTGGGTAAATCAGTTACATGTGCAACCTCAGGTTTAGAGGCAGAAGCAGCTGAAAATGGAGGGAAAAGGCTGTCTGATCACATTTCCATTTGCCAGGTATGGGCCAAAGAGACTCAGCAGGGCTACATAAAGATTTTCAGATAATAATTTGAACATTTTAATCTGTGATACTAAAAGAAAAGCCCTGGTCACCAAGCAACTAAAGTTAGACATTTAAATTATTCAACTGCTTTCCAGAGGTGTGCGAATACACTACAGTGCCCAATAAAGTCAGACAGAGATAAAGAGTGCTCAGAGCATGGAGCAGGGCGGAGGAGTGGTGTGAAAAAAAGGGAAAAAACACCCCACATGATGGTCTCAGGTGTGTAAGGCTAAGTTTAATCACTTAAGTAGTGATATTTTTAAATCCTATCTCCAAAGGTGCCTTGGACAAGCTTTGCTGTGAGCGTGGTGGTGGTGAGATCTATATGCACATGATGGTTGGGTGAAAAAATTTTAAATGGCTGTCAGAAATTGCAGTCTGGATTTTTAAAAAAACAATTAGAACCCGCACTTTGAAATTATAAGGATTCCCTGTTGCCAAATGTTACCATTGGCTAGAAAGAGTTTTTGAGACTCTATCTTAAAAGCAGTGTTTAAAACGGGAGATTTTTACAGGATGGTGCTGGCTGTTTGCGTGAATGTAAGTGGCAAGTCTCTCGAGGCTCATCCAGCACTGGATTAGATGAAGTCATGCCCAGGTCAGTGCAACCAGAAGGGTGGTCCTGATAAGGCAAGAAAGGAATGAATGTGAAATGGAAGGGGAGATACTGGTGATTCATTGCTAATCCTAAGAGTTTGCTTACTCACCTTGCCAGAAAAAAAAAAAAGTAGAAACAGCACAAGATTTTATCTAAAGAAACATTAAAAAAATAATCTTCTCCTAAATAAAGTGAACTAATTAAAATTAACATAGTGCTTCTTTTCTTCAACCCAAGAAACAAAATCACTTAAAGATTTTTTTTTTTGGTGAGTGTCCCTTTGGAAAACATACATGTTCTCAGCTTGGGGGCAGAAAAGAAAGTCTCTCCATTCTGGAGGTTCCCCACAGCTTTCACTCAGGTGTCCGTGATGTCGGGATCTGCTGCGAGGCTGGGATCTGGAGGCATCAGCAATCCTCTGAGCTCAGAAGCAGTTTTGCAAACAGCCACATCACTACACAGTGGTCACTCACTACAAATACTGTGCTAAATGAGCTTCCACCAGGTTGGCCAGTTACAATAAAAAAATGGCACTAGCACAATTTAAAGATGACAGTGCTATGGCAAACCAGTCGTCACATGCTTGAGTTACTAGCACAGGCAGTAGATTTAGAGTATTATGAAAATAAATGCATTCTGAAGTGCTGTGAATTATACCAAATAATTCTGAATATCTCTTTTGCTATACTAATGAATCAAAGCCAAGCTTACCACATTATCTGCAATCATCATGGAGAAAATGGATTTCAGTGTACATAGTTTCTGTATAAATAGTGCACCCCCAGCACATTCTTTAAGTAGTGTCTGATTGCATAATAATAACAATAATAAAGAGAGAGATGTCCAGCTTGCACACAGGCCAATTAAAGAATCAAGTGCATGAGGCTAAAGCACTCCTCACTGGGGAAAAGTCAGCAGGGAGGTGTCCGGCTTACCAGTGCACTCACCTCTGTGCCTTTGCCTCCCACCAGCCATTCTGGCAGCAAACCATGGAGTCTGGAGACCTTTTTCCCTGAATCCTTGCACAGAAACAGGCCACGGGGACAACATGGTTTCCACTGTTTTACAGGCTCCTGGCAGAAACCAAGGAAGTCGTGACTGCAGCACGGAGGCACAACTTACCGGTTTGGGTGAAGCTTCAGCACCTGAGTAATTCGCATTGTGCCTTACAGCTTTGCTGGGTAGGATTTTCCCTAGCTGGAGGGACCAGACCCAACCTCCACTGCTTGCCATAGGTATACTTGAGAATTCATGGAAAGCAGTAAGCTGGAGGAATGTACTTTATGGGGTGGCTGGATCATATGTTTATGGCCTGAAATAGGAGATCCCAACCCCAACCATTCTGTTGGTTTGTAACGGTGAGAGGCAGAATATGAAGATCATATAATTCATGCTGGGGAGGGGATATGAAGAGAGAATGTGGGCAAAACCTGGGACAACCCACAGACTCAACAGCTGTCTTGCCATTAATTATGGCTAACGGCCTAAACCCAGTAACAAACACCTTCAAATTTAATACATTCCACATTCAGCCTGTAGAAACTCCCTTTACAAAGATGGCCCAGAAGAACTAAATTATTTAAAAACTAGATGCTAGAATTAAGCATTGCTAACAATATTGGCATAAACGCAGAGGAGCGGGTTTGCTGGATCCCTGGCCACAACAATTTACCACCCAAAAGGAACTTCTGGCAATTGACAAAATTCATAAAATATTTTTTGTACCCTCTGCACAGGAGAAGTGTGTGGTCAAGACAGTACCGGTACGGCTAGAAGGACTCTTCTGCTTTAGCATTGCTGTGGCAGAGCTGGCCAGGTGGCTGGAAAAGCAACACCTGTGCTGTGATTTCATGGGCGCATCCCAGCCTAGACACATGCATACTAATGCACTGCTCAGACGGCCTTTTCGGGAGGATAATTGCATGCACTGCCCTGAGTGCCAGGAATGGGCCACTTCAGGGAATGAGTCTGCTCCTCAAGATACAGCCACTTATTCTCTTCTCAGCACTGCAGAAGGGCAAATGTCCCTGGTTCAGGCCTTGGAAATAATGAGGTAAAATGGACTCGGCACCATTAAAACCTCCCTAAAGACAGGACTAGATATTAGAATATCTGATCGGAAAAAAACAATGGGCAAACAGAGCCTGCCTTGACAGGACCCCTCCTTTCAAAGAGCCATGCTAAAAGCTCCCTGGTCACAGAAGGAGAGCTGGGAATTAAACATGAAGTAGTCTGCAGAGATGCTAGAAAAAACCAAATAAGCCAAAACGCAGCTAAAGACACCGACCACAAAAAAGGAGGTTCTGCAGGTGATTTGCAGTGCTGCGGTTGGAGACCAGGGTTTTCCTTGTTCTCCCAACAAAAACAGGCAGACAGTAGAAGGACAACTTGCTGTTATACCCATTATAAAGGGGCAAGAAACTGGCAGACCTACGCTTAGGTGAGTGTGGAGTGTCTTAAGATGAAAACCCAATCTGCTTTCTGCTGAAAGTTCACTTTTAGTATATATTTACTTGCTACACTAATGCAGGTTGTGACTATCAGCCTCGCGGCCTGGCCACACACCACAGAGATAGCCAGGTTCAGGGCCGTTTCTTCTCCAAATGTTTTCTAAATTTGGCTGTTTAAAATAGGATTTATGTATATTTAAGCATCTAACAAAACACCCAGTTCAAAACATCAGAGTTCATCAATGGCCTCATTCACGTGCTTGAAATAAAGCATGTGCTGAAAGATGCTGCTGAATCAAGGCCCGCATTACCGGCTTTCCAGAAATGCTGCGCTCCTGGGCGCTGCTGGGTAAACAGTCGGCTCTTTATTTTGGAAGCCTAAATACAGAACTGGTGCCCAACTTCAGATAATCAGAATTTTATCCTCTCTACAAAGACCTTGCAGAACACAAGTTATCACCATGAAACTAATAGTTGCTTTTTATATTTTACCCTAACTTTACTGAATCTAGACTCAAAAGTTTCTCAGTATCTTCACCATTAATTAAAAAAAATATATTATGACCTTTTTATAAGGAAAAATACAGGGGATGTAGCTCCCATGCCCTGGACACACTTATATTTAGCTTGGTTCACTTCCAAAGGCCATGATCCAACAAGATATTCAAACACCTGTATAACTTAAACACACTTTTAAGTACTGCCCTAAACTTTGGTGAAAGTAGGGAAAAATAAATTCTGTTAAAACATCACTTTATTTCTTTCAGATCTGATTTTTTGAGAATCTTGAATGCAATGCATCGCTTAAAGTATTTCCTTCCTCATGTAGAATATTTTAATATTAAGCCAGATATTTTTATATTTCCACAAATTAAATGCACCATGGTTGAAGGTTTGACAGAAGCTTTAATTTGCACATAAAAAGGTAGAACGATTTCAGTTTTGACAGCATAAGCTTTTGATTTGTTAATAAAGGCAATTCTTTCTCAATTGTGAACATATTCCCCAAATAAGACAAAGCAGTTTGTAACAAAAAAACCATCTTCCTGGCATGGAGAATAAACTTTTGATCCAAAGTTATTAAAGAAATTCAGATTTTATAAAAATAAAAGAATGAAACTTTTGCATTCAAGCTTTAGTAGTAACAGAACAAGAATCAGAGGAAGATACATGTTCCTGCCACATGCTCTGTAGCTATTGTTATTAACATAACCTACCTTCAATATATTTGGATGAAGTTCATTGCTAGAAAGTACCTGCAAAAAGTTGAAGTCATTTTGGGGGTTGGGGGTGAGAAAGCTGTGTGTCTGGAAATGGTTTTAGTGAAAACTAACACAGCTTTTCCTTGCGATGCTCTAATCAAAGTGCAATCTAAGAACACTAAGATTTCAGACTCTCGTGATGAAACCCAAGTGTCACAAAGTTTGTAAACCAAGATATAATTGAAGGAACCAGAGGCCATTCTTTCCTATTGACCTCTTCTGTGTCCATGTCAGTGTTCTCCTTTTCTCCTGAGAGACTGCAGAGGAGGGGAGAGTGTGGAGCTACAAAGTGGTTTGAGTAGAGGCAGCTTAAGCATGGAAAAAAAACCCCAAATTTGGATTTCTGACCTCAGATCAAACAAATTATTCAAAACTTTTCCCCATGTGACAGCCAAAAGCTGCAGTGTGGAAGCAAAGCTGAAAGTACCCAGGATCTGTTTCAGTATACAAAGGGGTAAAGAAGCACCTGCCCACAGGCCTGCCAAGTTCTCAGCTTTTACAGGCTCAGCAAGTGCTTTGCCCTGCCATCAAAAGTTGACTAAAGCTTCTCAAGGAGATGAGCAATGTGTCCAAACAGTTTGAGATACAAAATAGCCAGTGTTGTGATTACAAGTCCACCACTTTTAACTCTGAGAGTAGACACTAATCCAGACCAGCAATACATGGGCTCCTGGATATCACTTGTGCAGGCACAGGCAAAGCAATGAGCAAACTACGTGAATACACCTGATGTAAGGTATAACGCATCTCCCACACGTTACTAGAAAACTCTTCCTGGACATCTGCAGCCATGGCACGGAGCTGTTGACTGTCCGTGTCACTGCAGAGAGCAGTTACTTACAGATGATTGGCAGCAGCATATCCTGCTATAATGCTAACTAAGCCCGTGACACAGCCTGCTATCAATATTTTACTCTATCACTTGTGGCATTTTGCAGTGACACTAGATACAGTGCTCTGAGGCTTACTGGTTCACAGTCCTTCCATTTAATAACAAAGTCTCTTGATTTTTGTAAACTTCTAAGCTTTTGCTGGAGGAAGTCAAGCAGTTCATTACTGAAAAACATTTTTGTTTTCCAAACAGTATCCCTTCATGCTTTTATTTGCTTGCATCTCACCACAGTTGCCTCCTAATCCAGTGTTGGTAAAACAAGGCTGAAGGTATTTTGATCATGTTTTCACACTTCTGATGTACAGTTGCCTTGTCTCCTTCCACTTTCCTTCTGACTACACTCTGCTTCACAAATGCAGCCATCTGGCACAACATCTCGGTTTTTTTGTATTGACACCTGAGTAATCATAGCCCTTTTTTCTCTTTCTCTCTCTTTTTTTTTTTTTTTTTAATACAGCAAGTGTTTCCGGCTCCAGTGCATAGGCTTATAATAGGCAAGCCACATCCCATCAATGAAAAGCGCAAGAAGTGAGAGGTCACTGGTATTAATGCTAGAAAACATTTAGGGTGAGATGAGAGGGAAAAAAAAAGCATCCAGCATTTTAAATGAGATTATCACAAGTCATCTCCAGCACTTTTTTTCCTTCACATTGGCTTACAGCCTTAGGAATAGTTATTTTAAAACAGCCTTCTTCAGGTTTGCGCAGTAAAGACGCTAGGCTCGATCGCCCTGGCAGAAAGACCTATGGGGCACCAGGGACAGACAGCACATGGGACATAGCAGTATCACACACCAGAGCAAATCCAGCTTGGTGTGGTAGGAGCAGCATTTAAAGACCACTCATTTCATCCTATTGTTGAAAAATGAAAATAATTTGTGTCACAGACAGTTTAGTGGTGCAGCCACCTCTGGGAGTGGGAATAAACTCGGTAGTTTAATTCTCTGTCTTTACAACAATCGGCTGTAATTCCACTAACTCCAATGGGTTCATGCTGGGAAGGGATTTCCCGTTCACAGGGTTCAGTGCATTGGTCACATCTGAACACAGTTCTTTAAGATCACAACTCACAATACTATTAAGTCAAGTATCAATCAAGCCCTGCCTTTTTTTTTTTTTAATTAGGAAAGGAAGTATTTCCATATATTGTGTGTATGAAATATACTTATAAAAACATTGATGGCAAAGCTGTGGCCCCAGAAATTCAGAAGAGTCTTACCACACATTGCTGTGTGGCCAAAGTTGCCTCCCAAGAGTTTTTTTTCCTGGCCTTGTCTCAACAACATCTTTTGGACTTAGTCTCTCTTGCTAACACTCACCTTTCCCATGCTAGAAATAAATTTGACAATGCTAACTCGATCTCCCCCTGGCTGCCATCTCCTCCACACATCCGATCCTACCCCTGAACTCTATCCCTCTTGAAATAAAAGATGGCCACCACCCCACAGACCAAGTGACCTGGAAACACTGCACAGAGACATATGAGCAATGGAGCAACTGTGCCAAAGGAAACTCACAAATCACATACTCCGGGCAATGGGACAACAGGCAGAAAGACAAAATAAAATGACTGCCTCTTTACCTTTCACAGACTCCCTCAGCCAACACCGCTACAGTCTGCTGCTGAAGCATATCTGCATCAGCTAAACCTGCTGTTTCTCTAACAAACCTCTTGCTGCAGTCCTTCAGAGCAGGAGGAACTAGGGCAGCCAAGGTTGGGATGGTGCTGTAAGCCAGGAGAACCATTTCCTCCCAGCTCAACAAATACCGAAGGACAGAGGAGCAGAAGCAGGCATGGGGGATAAGGGACAGATTTCAAGCAGCTGCCCTGTATGCATCTACCTGGCCAGTCCCTTCGAGTAGCGTGGCATGTTCGGATAGGAAACAATCACTGCAGCACCTGAAATAAAGACACAAACAGCTGATGCCCCATCATTCAAGTTGTCACAAACCACAGTTGTCAACAGTATGATTTTTGCTGTCAATATCAATTTGGAAAGTGCATTGATAATGTGCCAGTACACTTCAATAATGTTTGATTCTGCAGACTGAATGTGCACTGAAATTCTTGCTTTTTCCCCCCATTTGTTTTAAACAGACTTTTCCAATAGACTCTATCTCTAGGTGCGGGCTAGGCAAGTGCACTGGGCATCTGTGCCACATCAGCTCAGTGTCTCTTTGCTTTGGTGGGTTAGCAAAGAAGATTTTTTGATGCTACGAGCAGCTTCCTCCCTGTGTGAGTGGTCAGCAGGGGCCACAGCATTCTTTTTGGATGGATTTACATCTCATGGAGATGCCAAAAGGGAAGGAAGAAGTTTGACATCAAAAGCTCAATCTAGGCCCCATCAGGACCCGAGAGTAGACTCAGAACAAGGCTAGGACATCCTGGACTTGGTTTTGTAAGAAATACCTGTTTTTCAAGATGCAGCCACCTGGAAGATGCCCTTCTTCACTTTCAACCTGAAAAGAGAGATGGAGCAGTTAATGAGGGAAGAGAAAGGCCATGAAAATTACAAGCTCTATGAAAAGTTTCTTTGCAAATAACAATTTAACACTAAGAAGTTAGGTTAAAATGGTTTCAAAGCCTAAAATTAGTTACATTTTAAACTAACAGCATATGCTTTTATTGTCTCTGATCTAAAATATAATCCCAGGAGGCTGTGAAAAGCATGCAAATTACAGAAAGCTAATTTGCTCCAACAGCGACACCTCCCATGTAGTTGGGAGGTCTATTAGACCTAGTGTACTCTCCATTATTTGCATATTAATAGCACCTGCTGAAATACTTTGGGATTTACTTTTCCTGCCAGCAGAGGGACAAAACAAACAAAAATTTTATATAAAATTCCTTTCATACAGATTTGATGAACAATAAACTTTTTAGAGAGTGCTAAGAATGCCAAATTAGTGAGACGCAATGGGGTAGGACTGCAGATGCCATCTGTGATTTTCAGAGAAACTGGACTACAAGTTTGTGTCAAAAAAAAAAAAAAAAAAAAAAATCCCAAACCAAAAAACCAAACAACAAAAAAAGCCCTCTCTGGAAAGTGCTGGGTAATTTGAAATCACTCACTTGGCACAAGTCTGAAGAATGGAAAAGTTTAACTAAAGAAATCCAGACACTGCAGCAAGAAAAAAAGAAAAACATGACAAAAAAACCCTACACATCCACAACCACTGAAAGCAGAACCCCCCAAAGTGGACCTTGATTAAAAATCTACAAAACCTCAGGCTTTGATATTAGCCAGGCCTGCGAGGCCTAGTCTCCTGCACATAAAACAAAAAATAAATTAAAACCAGCTACAGCCTGAGATTTACTTAACAAGCCAACTTCCAATCTCTGCTTATGACCACTGCTTCCCCTTCTGGCCTCTTAACTATAAAAAAAGCCCCTTGTATATTCCTATAGCTCATCTTCTTCAGGGTAAGGGTGAAAGCAGCTTCCTTTCCACGGTAGCAAATGGAAAAACCTCACTTTTCAGTGCAAAGCTGAGCCAGACCCCGCAGGCTGGATGTATAACACGTGCCTCTCTCTGCAGAGCGGATTTGGGAAGCTGACCAGGGAGGCTGGGGCATTCCCCAGTACCTCTTTTTCCAAACAGGCAATTGGTATTCCTAAAGAAGCACCAGCCATGTACTCATATTCCCTTCAAGAGTTACAAGTGGCCTATATTTCACCTCGCTTTTTAAACCCACTGCTTTAATTCCGATTATGCACCCTTTTTTAAATAGGCACTGAAAGGGCCACTAGAGTTATTTACCGCTGGTGTGCTGAATTACTGTAGCATTTTAAGTACCTTCATATTCCCAAACGAAGAAAGCAATTGACTTTAAGTTAAAATGACTAAATTGTTCTCCACATATTGAAAAAGTAGTGAAAGAGCGTTTCATGTAGGACAATGAAGCACGGAAAAGTGATGTTTTGAGCAGCCTGGCCAGTGCTCTGCTGGGAGGGTGAATCAAGAGTCTGTCCTGAGCAAGGGCAGCCTTCAGCCGCTGTCCTGGCAAAACCCTGCGGCCACCTTCCCATGCGGCAGCAGAGCCCCCGACTCCATCCCTTTGCGTTGTGTGACTCCTGTGTGAGGGGCGTGGAGGGAAGAAAGGACTGTTATTGGGAAATACATTATTATTGGCCTCTTCTCTCTTCACCACAGACAGAGCTCAATATGTCTTTCGGCTCTGCACAGCCAAATGAGACCTATGAAAAACTTGCTCAATGTCAATTACAATTACCGAAGGAGGCAATCAGACATTACAGCAATGGGGACCCCTGAAATGCTACAGGCAGGCAACTCCCTCTATGGCTGTCAACAAATGCTAATTCTCATTAATGTGTATGTAACTCTTAAATGCTGCAACAGTGCTAGCTACTAGTATTAGCTGGTAGCTAATTAGTAGAAGTAGTAGAACTTGTTAAAGTTGCAGAACGGCAAGTGGATGCAGATCCGAGGACTCAGCTCTGAGCTTACGATCACTGTTGGTGATAATTTTCAGCATATTTTTGCATAGTCAAGAACCTCTAAATAACTGAAAGGGAAAGGGGTTACCAGAATCGTTCCTGGGAGGCTTCAATGGTTCCAGGCATTGAGAAGCAAAGCTCTCTCTTTAAGATACTAGCTCAACACTGTTAAGAACTGAGTGTTGCTATCATTTAGACAGATTCAGTGCCCTATAAAAATGGGTTTGCATCCCATTTCTAGAAGAAGAGGGCAGGATCCATCTCCTCTAACTTTTCTATGTCCAGCAATCGGTTACGTGCTGTGGCTGGGCTGGTCACGGATGCTGCGCTTCAGGGGCGGCAAGAGAAGGCACAGCACCTCGGCAGGGGAAGTGTCTCCACCAATACAGCCCAAGAAGCGGGACTTGGTAACCCACAGTGTCTGCCTCAGCACAGCCTCTCCTGCTGGCACGTTGTGTTGCAGAGAGGCAAAGGCATGAAGAAGCGTTCAGAGGGACCTGTCCTCTTACGGTCGGGAACACACCCTCCCCTGGGGTATAGCATGGCAGGGAGATATGTACCATTACTGCCTGCCACGTAGATGGCTAAAAACTTCCTGTGCTGCCACGTAGCACTGCCCCAGCCTTTCCGTAAGATGTTCTTCCAATCACAGAAAGCCATGTATTTGTAATGACAGCAATAAAAATAATAATAAAAAAACCCACCCTGAAAAGCAAAACCCAGGCCATTACCTATTATAACAAATTGAATTGGATGTTCCTCACCTGAAATTTCATGAGCAATTAGCGAACAGAATTATCCACAAATGCATGTATGCCCTATTATCCTTGTAGTGATTTCAGCAGCCACAATGTTACAAGCTTGCAGTTTGCTATCCAGCAGCTCTAGCAGCCTCCAAACCACAGCTTTTTCTTCTTTCTTTTTTTTAACGTGAAGTTCATGGCAGCCAGTGTTTTACCACCTGCACACTGGGGGAGAAAAAAAGGAAAGGGGAGATGATCAATATATACAGTATGTTTATATTCAGCAAGAGCATGTTGCAGAGTGGGGAGCTGTGATGTGTTTGCATTGTCTGTGAAAGGATCCTTAGTGGCACTGCAGCTGGAAAAATAATGGAAGACCAGGGGACTGTCTTCAGTGACAAACTTTCATCTGGTAAGTTACAATTATATCATAGGAAATGATACCTTAGACCGCAACTAATTTGTGAATCCCAGGAAAGGAAGATCACTGATTCTTCATCAGGGCTGCAGAACCTGATCTATAAAAATTTGGGCCTCAGCAGGAGGTTGTGTGCAAGTGTGATTTGCATCTCAATTCTTAGTCCACCACAACCTTTAAATCTTCCTGCAGCACTATCACAATGGAAATTTTTGTTCTCAGTGTGTTCGAAATACGTATTAAAAAATAAAATTCCTGGTACAATGGAAGTCAGCTGTTAATGGGAAAGAATGTGGCATTTATGCTCAAATTGTTTCACAAAACACCAGTACATCAGAGTCTTTCATGATTTTATGGGGGATTGAGTCGCCTGACACCATCTTCAGGGACTTCATGTGGTGCTTGTCACTATCATTCCACTTGCACAAACACCACAGCCCTTTCAATTTTTATCTGCCAAGAACCCGGAATATGTTACATTATTTAGTTTTTGTAAGAAGCTTTTCTGTATGAAGAATTCACCACAAATAAAAGCCATTTCCCTGAAAAAATGAGCTTGTGAGTGATGGTTAAGGGAATTTCGGGCAGGCCCCCTTTACAGGAGATGGCAGCAGCTCTGCCATCCTTCCCACTGACTGATGGCACAGGTCCAACTGATCCTACATAGAGCAGCCACCAGTGCTGGCGACGATGGCATGACGCTCACATATTTCCCCAAAAAACCTTATGGGTTGGACTATGAACCCCACATACATGCTGGAGATTGAGTTATTCATAGTAACAGGAGGGCTTCCCTGTGCCGCCACTGAATCAGGAAGACAACTTTGCAGAGAGAGGTAAAAAAATCTACTCCTAACTCCTTTAGCCAAAGAAATGTTCCACGTCAAATGCTCACAGCCTTTTAACCCAGTGTCAACAAAGACACGTCTTCATGCCCTTCCTGTGTGTTTGTGAAGCCAAGTGAGCCAAACTCTTTGAGAGGAAGCCAGTGTGCAGAGCTGTCCATGGGCCATAGAAGATGATTATTAATGTTCTGGCAGAGCTCAGATGCCTCTCTGTGCTGAATATGGAGCCAGGTTTTGCCCTAAAGAGCTACATATGACCATGAATTCAAATTTACATTTATTTTGGCAATTTGATACCTGTTTTCCTATGTGTAGAATTTTATTGCCACTTACTCAGATATGGCTAAACTCAGCAACCCTTTCCAGGGACACGTTCTCCAGCTGATTGAAATTCCAGGCTCTGAACCTCAAAGCCCAAGTAAAGGGTGCAGGAGTTTGTCTACCAGCAATAGGAGAACATCAAGCACATACCCCAAATACGCTTCCAAGGTTCTTTCTGCTTTTGCTGTTACTGGAGTTGATACGAGCTTTCTATTGACTTCAGCTCATATAGGCTTAATGAAGGACATTTTTTCTACCCATCTCATAAAGGCACTTTCATTCCTTCACTCTAATTTGCCATGTTGGGACCCAGCAATTTGTTTTATTGCATAGTGATACATGCTGGCATTTGCAAGACTGTAGCACTTTCACTGTGAACTTTCACACAAGCTGCTCCCCTATGACAAATGGAAAGCAAATGTCCACACTGAAGGTTACAGCTCTTCTTGAAATGCACTGAGTGAAGTGTGTTGTTCCATAAGGAAGAGGCCAAGCTTTGGAGAAGTTACTCCCATATTTGAGTACCTGTATTCGGAGACATTTATGGGGGGCTGATTCTACAATATAACAAGACACTGACTCTCCGAGGTTTCTGACCTGGGACATCCCAAACAACCACTTACTTTTCAAAATGTTTGCTTTCACTCCACTAAGTGTCTGAAAGCCTAATCAGAATATTTCAGACTGAAAAAGAAGCCTGGTCCTGAACTTTCTGCTAAAAATAAATACATAAAAATCTTCATACAAATGCAGGATAAATGATTTTTCTTTTCTTTAAGGACACTTCCTTGTTAAGAGCACAGAAAGCAGTCAGAAGTATAGATCTTACCAACTGCTCTTCAGCTTAACATCTCTGGCATTCAAAACATACAACTTCTGTGTTTGTACTACATTTCCCTAACAGCTTACATCGAGGCCAAACAGACAGCATTCTGCAAAGGTCTTCTAAAATAAGCTTATTTAAAAGAGCAAGGTCAATGCCCAACATATGTCAGATTCTGTGAGTAGAAATCAAAGAGTTAGGAGCAAATGGAATATGTCAGAACTGAGTGGTTTTCCATGCCAGGCTCTTTTACCAAGTTCACATTTCTGCTGCCAAAACCAGTAACAATCCCATCATATGGACTTCAGCTTTGGAAAAGTGTCTAAAAAAACCCCCAGTGTCTGCACATAGGCTACTTAGCTCAATAAATAAAACTAAAGCATAGATAAATGTGTTTATCTGGACATGCTATTTATTGTCTCTATAACTGTATTTTTCTTTTAATGGGACACATGCTGATTCCATGCTTCAGCCCTAGGCTCTATTAAAATCAGATTAAAAGCATTAGAATGTAGTTAATTCCATTTATAATATGCCCATCAAGAGAAAAGAGAACGTTAAAATAGAAAAATATATATAAATGGGATTTCAGAATTTGTAAAAAAAATCCTGCTCCATTTTGATCTTTGCAAAAAAGGGCATTTTTTTTAAATAAAAGAGGAAAACTTTTTCCTCTGTTCAGATAAAGTAACTGCCTGGTCCTTTAAACCATATCTTGCAGAATGATATTTGTGATTTCAATTAAAATACGCTATTGTCATTTTAGCCTCCCTCTTTGGTATTTTAAATTGATCCTAATGGCTTTGCCTTAAGTGATTTGCGTCCCATAGTGAATCCCTGTCACTTACAGCACCTCCCACTATTGCCCTCCTGAATAATCACTACCAGATAATCACTTCTTCCCCCTTCTCCCAACATTATTGCTCGCTTCCCCTCTGACTCTGCATGCTGGTACAGTCTGCAAAGTATTTGCTCTTTAACATCTTTAACATATGGCTTGTTGCTCTGGCACACAACAGTCAGGGATTTAAAAGAAGAATAAAAGCTGCATGAAAATGGCCAAACTGATGGCTCTACAGGTAGGCTTGTATCCCTCCATGGCCTGTTTTCAAGGCTGCAAACTGGAGAGTGAGGAAAGGAAGAGCAAGAGAGAAAGAGTGGGTTCTGACTGAAATCTCGCTGGCACCATACTCACAGTTTAGGGCCTGGCAGGTGCTTATGCAGCCCAGGTCCACCCGCTGCTTTCTAACAGCCCTGCGAGATGGAGACCGTCTGAGGTGAACCTGTCTAGGAATGCAAAATTTCCATTGGAGACTTTCCACCGAAAAGATGCCATCAGCAGAACGACCTAAAAGGCTTTGGTTGAAAGCTAACCCCAGAGCTGCCCTCTGTCCCCTGGACTGTCCTTCAGCATTGCACCCCTCACACACCCCACTATGCACATGAGGATGCACAGGAGGGGAACCACAAGCTTTCTCCTTCTGAGAGGAGGATCCTTTCTCCTTTGCGTTTCATGGATCTCATTATTAATTGAAGAATCGTTTAGTTTGCATAATTGTCCTCTGCCGTACATAATTCCAACCTTTCTCTTCAAATTGGCTTATTAAACTAAATACAGTCTTTTGTTTTTGTGACGCCACCTATCAAAGCTTCTAGATGGACAGTCAGTGCGATGTGAAGAAAAAAACCAAACTAATAATATTAGGAAGCATCTCTTTATGTACATTTATGAGATCTACCACCAGGTGACTCCATTCTAAAATATCTGTATTTTCATAAAACAAAATGCTTTCTTTCCTGCACCCTGAACATCATCATAATGCCCCCCTCCATAAGATTTAGCACTCTGAAAAAAATAGTGTTAAATATGTAGCACTCTTACTTAAGATATGAACTATTTCTTTTTGAGTAGCACATGAAATTGTATTAGAAAGATTCAGGGATCTCCAGAACAGCCTGATCTGTTCCTGTCTAATCAGACCTGATTAATTCAAATCAAACTGCAAACCTCAGTTTTATTTTGCTTTAAAAACTCAAGATCAACAACAAATCACCAGCATGTAGATATCACAGAGGCAGTTAACACAGAAAGCCTACAGACACGGAGTCTCATAGAGTCAAATGGATATGATTAAACCTTTGGAATAATTTATTAATATTTTATATATTCAAATATATACAGAGCAGATAGGACCAGTTAGAGGGATGCTCTTCACAGGGGACTTTATTATATTTATGACTAAGAACAGGAGATCCAGCTCAGATGTCAAAGGATGTTTCTTCAAAATAGAAAAATTATTAACAAATAATAGGGTTATGTGGGAGGGTTTGTAAGACAGAACTGTACTAAACCATGCAATGATCTACACAGATAATCAAACTGTTTGTGCGATACTGAGCACAGCAGAATAAATAAAATAAAATAAAATAAAATAAAATAAAATAAAATAAAATAAAATAAAACAATCTCACAAATGCAAGATTGCAAATACAAAATAGGTAGCAGTGCAAGAAATATTTCAGAGATTTACTGAGCCATTATTTCTGTGGAATGCATAGTCAGATCGGCTCTCAGAACTGACCAGTTTAATCCACATCAGACCAGGGAGACACAGGGTCAAGAGGCTGAATGTGGATTTGGGCACTTGGCACAGCTGTTTTCCTTAGGTGCAATACACTTGTCACTAGTGGTGGCACTTTGCATTTGCTGTATGGCAGCATATGTGCTTGCCACATTTGAGACCCATTATATCTCTTTACCCTCCAGCCACTTTCCTTCCCTTCTTGTTAGCTGTACGTCCATACATTCTTCCATACTCTTTTGCTACATTGCAATGCCAGCTCTCTGCCCCCGCTGCTTGTTCTGCTGGCTAAACATATTGCCTGTAGTCTCTACATGCTTCCCATATTACAACCATCTGTAGATGGGGCAGAATTTTTATAGACGTTACCAAATTTGTATATATGTGCACATGTATATATATAAATATACACATACAGACATGTTCTATAAGAAATCGTATCTATTCTATCACTGAAACACTTACCTGTTCAGAAACATTTTTGCTACCAGAGAGAGCACACATAGACAAAGAAAACTTGAAGAATAGCTGAGGAAATCTTTCAAAGCATAGTGTAAAGCCAAACTAAAAGCTAAGGTGAAAAAAGGGGAGGGGATGGACTATATGTTCACATTTCAGCCTCTGTAATTAAAACCACAGTTACTGCAATAGCACAGACCAATTAGCATATGTTGATATATCGGCTTGCAGATAAAACAGTATCTGACTGCATGTCCAAAAGAGGTAGTTAAATGTTTCCGCTTGCTTTGTACACACAGTTGCACAGACAGGACTGACTGCAGGACTCATTTTTGCTCAGTATTGGGTCATTGCATATGACAACAACAGTTAAGAAGAAATTTGGTTGATGTCTCATTTTGAGGGGCTGTACTGCCAGCCTCCTAACTCCAGAACCACAGTGTTTCCTACCAGGATGCTGGGACACTGGTTCAGAGGAAAAAGTCTCCGGTCTGGAGAGATGAGCTTGCCCAGACAAGTTCCCAGCTAAGCAGTACCCAAGCCCAGCAGAGGCTCTTTCTCGGGCTCCCCAGAGGTATGGGTGTGCAGCCAATAAAGGAACACTGAGCTTCAGATAAAAGAGCTTTGCACTCTTTTAAAGAACATTAAAAACGTAGCAGCCTCTGATTCACATTTTTGTAACTGTAATTATGTCCTTGATGATCGGTATTCAGATAAGGCCAGATCTCCTTCTCATCCCCCTCCAAACCAGAGCAAGCCAGGGTTTGGGACCTTCATGCCTGGATGCACAGATGTGAGCCAGTCCAGTGGAGAGGCCCCCTGGGAAATGCAGATCCATATTCCGCTTTTTCTTTCCACAAATATGAGCAAGTTTAAAATCAAACTTTCCACTCATAATAAACCTCCAAACTCTAATTAAACAGGATTGTTTTTTTTAAAAAAAACTACTCAGCTTTGGTCTGCTTCTGTTTTCATTAAATTTATCTTTAAGTATTTTCTAAAAATCTCATCCCAAAGAAGCAATCACAAAAACCCACTAGGGTTATTTTTATACAGTGGTGAGGACACTGAATTACCTTCCTGATGTAGCTCCTGTCTAGGTAAGCCACACAGCCAAACCTTGATCTGCAAGTCCTGTATGCTAGGCCTGCTGTTTTTAAATGCTACTCAAAGGCAGCAGTTGGGAAAATGATGTTACAGCCATGGCCTATGTGGGCTGTCATCTCAGGGAGCACTGTTTCTCTCGGCAGCTGCTCTCAGCAGCTATATCCCCCACCTGACAATTGCCTCGTTCAGCAACAGGTCAGGCCAGCAAAATCCCTCGCTTACTTTCAGGCTCCCTATCAGTGATGGAGTGCGAATCGCCTCTGGCCTTCTCTGCAGCCCCCATTACGTTAATGAACGGCATTACATAAAAAATTGCTGCTGAGAACTAAATCCTTTTGTAAGTCATGATGCTTTTGGACATGTCTCTCATTCTCCCACCCTCCCTTACACACACACAGGGTGAAGGCTTAGGAAAAAGGCCAAAAAATCAGGGAAATCTTGGTCTTCACTTTGAGGCGACCATTTGTGAATCAGCATGGGAAATTAGTTTGCACACTTTGGATGCACAGTTTTGAGGCAGTTGACTGGAGAGAGAGAGACCATCCGCAAGATCAACAAGAGACAGGTTTTTCATTGGTACCTGTTGCTGCAGAGGGGGAGGTCGCCCTACCTTCTAACACAAGTGACATGAGGGAAAATTCATAGCTGGGGCAGGAGAAGTGAGAGACTGGAAAATGCCTGTCTGTTTTAATGTAAATAGTTACAATATGCACATACATTTCATGCCATCTCACTGCCCTTATAAATGTCAGGAATGTTAAGTAGGTAGGAGGCCCCTCTAAGCACTGAGGTGCCCGTAGCTTACAACAATGCTCCCAAAGTACAACCCGTGGGCCTGAGAAGCTTTTGTAAGCAACATGTGATGGCCTTTTTAATTGTGGCCATCCTTGACAGAGCAGCCGATCATCAGCGTTACAGTGGTGACAAAGTACCCGGTGGCTGTGCAGGTCCCACTCGAGGGGGAATTAGGTGAGGATGCTGAGGTCTCCCCTCTGTGCTTTGCACGTGTGAAGCATGTTTTGTTCCATCTTCTGAACAGAAATGTTCTGCATTTGGGGTGAATTTTGTTCAGTAGCCCCCGAGTCATGTCCTTAAGTAGCCCTTCAGGAACAAAACTTTGAAACTTGCTGAGGAGCTTGGTACTAAAGCTACAACCTGTAACTGGGTCAAGGTTTTACCAGCCATCAAGATCAGAAGGGAAAAAGCACTTGTAGTATGTGAATGGCCAACGCAACTGCTTGGAGAAAGGATTTGATTCAGGCTGCCAATATTGGCTCTTACACAGATAATAAACTAGACTGGCCTTTCTCCTGACATCACACTTCAATCAAAAACTTTCTCACAAAATGTCACTTTCAAAGTTGCAGCTTTAAAAAAAAATGTCTTTATAAAAAATTCATGGCCACAATGATCTGATAATGCAGCTTTCTGATACCAGCAGATGTTTTGTCTAACATGTTCCCTGAAGCTGTACTCTGTGCCTTCATATCTTTCATTTCCAGTTGCTATCTGCTGACTGTGGGATGTCATGTACGTACCCTATAGCGATGCGCAGCAATTCGCATCTAACACCGCCGTGCGTAATGAGCTTCACAAGATGCTTGTCGCAATAACTCCGCACTTCCCCAACCATATGGAACACAACACTCCAAAGCCCACAGACACTTTTTTTTATTACAGTTCAGATCCTTAAAACATAATCTGTGTGATGTCTAGTGAATGTACGTGAAGAGCTGCTGAAAACAAAGTTAACACTTGTTCACATCATCTGTTACAAATGTCCAATTTGGGACAATAAATTTCCTCGGAACCTGTTCTTTTGCTGACTCGTTGCTTTATCTTTTTTCTCCTTCTCTCACGTCGTTTTTTTTATGAACTATGCATATGTATTAAATGGGATTTGTTGTCCCTAGATACCAATTTGCATAAAGTGCAAGCCATCATTGGTTGGAGAGAAGCAAATTACTTCTCCTGCAAGATCACACTTCTTTTTTTTTCCTTTTTCTTTTTTTTTTTTTAATTTTAACAAACCGCAGGCAGAGGCTGTTAACAGCACTTAGCCAGATATGCAAAGTATCACTTTTCTCAAAAGCAGCTTGATCAATGGGGAAAAAAAAAAAGAAGAAGAAAGGGAAGATATTATTCAGTTAAGTACAATGCAGAAATGACCCAAGACTGAAGTAGCTAACCCAGTCATTCACCTGTAACTCAAGCTGCCTGATTTCCAGTAAAACACAATTCAAGTATGGCTTAGCACTCAGGACACAAAGCAAAACAGCTCAACTGAGCAGAGCCTCCCAGAATCACCATCCCCTTTTCCAAGTGTCCTCAGTGTGTTTCCAGGCGTCCCAAGCGTGCTTGTTACTTTTACGTGTTGCTCAGCTCCCTCGCAGAGGCCTTGCTTGCTCTTTCATGTCCCCACACATTTACTCACGTTAGGCACCTTCTGAAGGACTGTGTAAATACCAGCTCAAAATACCTTTACAAGGGCAGGGAGGGTCTCCTCTGCCCTCCCCTAATTTTACTGGCTCCCTGGCGCCAGAGGTGCTCAGTAGGATGGCAGCTGCCATCCTAGCAGGCTTTGGACAATTACCATCTCCCTTTTTTCCTTATGCTCCTCATTGTGCACACCTGTGACACGTTGGCAAGAGCCTCGGCTATAACAACATGACAGATTCCCAAGTTCAGAGCTAGCCCTGTATGAGCCCTCTGCTTTTGGGGAGGAGGAGAGACAGAGGAGGGAAAAATTACAGAGTCGGGATTTTACAAATACTTCAAGAAACAGATTATCTAAGCAAAACTGTGATGCACAGGTTGATGTACAAACTCACCAGCCCACTACTAAAAGGATTTGCAAGCCATGAGCCAGGCTCAGTTAAAAAGTGTGCGATATTAAATTCACTACAGGGAACAAATTAGCAAGGACGCCGAGCTGCAAAGTTTCCAACTAGGTCTGAGCTTCTCAAGAATCTAGTGCTGGGACATTGCTTGCGGTGTTGGGGAGAAGGGGTCCTCTCTAAACATGATCTTTTATTCTGTCAAGCTCTCTAAAAATGACTGCAGGGTCTGTCTCTCACTAAACGTTCACTCGGAATTTAATCCCAAATCCATCAATATCATGTGCTTGGATTATTTTACCTCTGAATTTAATGGACAGATGATACTCTCTTAAGAATGGTTCCTGAGATCACACAGAACATTAGTAATTGATTGCAGACATAGGACAATTAATCTGGGCAACGGTGATGGCTGGATGCTGAGGTGCCTTTCAGAGAGTTGTGGGTGCCAAAAGAACAAGCTAGGACCCAGGATGTGTAAATTCTCAAGAGATAGTCTGTATTTCCTATATGATTTTCTATCCAAAGATACACAAATACCCACAGATTTTATGCTGTGTGATGATTTGAAGGTGGAAAAAATAGCTTCTGTCTGCAGAAATATTGGCAACTTCTTGCGGCTTTTGCAAAAATCCCACAATTTCACACATCTCTATTATTAACGTATGCTGCTTTGTTTCTGTATTTATATTTGTCACATTTGAAAGGAATAAAATAGAATTTAAAAGAAGATCCTCACTCCCAAATGATCACAAACCACAAAGAAGTCATGCAAAGATTATTGGAAAAACTCACAAGAGGGAATTAAGTGCCGGCTTTGAAAATGTTTTTTTTTTGTAACCAAGGGCACTGTCACTGTTAACCAACAGAATCACTGTGGAACTGGCTGAAATCATGTTTGGGGCACTTACCTTCAGAGGGAGAGAAGCACATGGACCTTGCCTCTCTAAATTTGCTGTCTTAAAAGGCAGGAAGGATCAACAACTTTCTCAGGCTTCTCTTGCTTGAAAACCCTGGCATGCTCAACTGACAGTTCAAAGAGGCAGTGTCTAGGTGCCTCTGTACAGGTGCATCTGCAGCCTGATTCCTCTGGAGACAGACGTAGTCACAGAAATATATTGCTAAAGCTTAGCCGAATGCAGCATATGAGACCCAACTGTACAGTAGGCGCTAGATAACATGCAATCATGGCCTCCTACTGCAGCAAATTCTACATAAACCCAGGCCTTTGAAAGAGAAGTAGTAAAAAAAAAAAAGTGTTTTTCTCATTCCTTATCTCTACTTACTCCATTTTACCTAAGGCTGGCTATTAGCTCAGCTGGTGATGTCACTTACTTCACTGGAACCTGTTATCATGAAAGATTTCTCACAGGATTTTCTATTCTGTTAGCCTTGCACTTTGTACAATGTTGTATTTCATTCCATTAGATAAAGGGTTAAGCAATTCACGTTTTATCCATATAGACTAAGTTATACTCCCTGTGGGTTGCTGGCTTCCTATTGGCTAGAACGATGACCTTGGAAACAGACAAAAATGATGCATTGTTGCAATAAATATTATAGCTTGCACCTGTTTCTAATTAAGTCTGCCAAACAATTTCAGAGATACTGAAAAGAGAAATGTGTTGGCTTCTAATCGGGTGTTCTTCGCTGTTTGATCTGGATTATTCAGCCCCTCACATGACCTCGCCTTCTTGATTCTTGTTTTTCTTTTCAGACTTGTAGAAAGCGCTAGATTGAAAGAAGTCTTCTCAAAGAGGAACATCTCTGCCTAAAATCACTTGTAACTAAAAACCTGAAAATTAATGGATTTACACAAAGGCTCAGAGTAGTTTATGGCAGGATACCTCAGAAATCTCCAATATGGCTTCTTGGTTTCATAGGCCTGTTGTGGTTGTCTTGTCCTCCTCCTCCTCTTCCTCCTCCTCCTCTCTTCTCTTTTTTAAACTTCAGAGCTCAAAACAATCTCTAGCTATTAGCAATCAGGATCAGGCTGACAGGGAAACTAGAGGTTTTCGCAACTGGACTTCAACATGTTGGGGAAATAGTTCAGGAAGGATTTTACTGCTAACGCTCAACAAAAAATTGTAAACGGAGCAGTGGTCACATTCATATTTCAGACTGAACAATACCTTGGGAAGATTCTGGCAGTTGTTGCCTATCAGAGCAATTGCTTTAGGACCGGTATAGACTCAGGAAGAGAACACTGAAGGCTTCACAGGTCATCGTTTGCAGTTCAGCATCACACTTTTAACTCACTATATTGATTCTCAAGTTCATCTCCCACTGAAAGTGCTTCTTGGTGAAACGAGCGTTTTGTTTCTTGCACATCTACCTACCCAAGCTGTGCACAGTTTGCATAGATCTAACGCCT